>NC_053489.1:491878179-492183372 GCF_905171775.1 Rana temporaria
TAAACAGGTAAACAGGAATGCAGGATACAGGTATACAGCTGCAGATCAGACATCACTGCCTCAGTGCTGCTCATGGGTTTTTAAAGGGGAAATGGCGCCAAACCCATATTAACGTGTACAAGCTGGGCCCCCGGTGCGCGCGCACTCGTCGTGCCTGCGTGTGCGTCATTGGCGCATTTGCGCGCGTCATTGGTGCATGTGCGCGCCGGCACGCAGACAAGGATAGCTGCAGCAGCATCAGTGTGCATGTGCGCGCGCCGTTGTCGGGCAACAGATCCCTGACAGAAGTCTTTGGGCTTAGCTTTAGCTCTTTCCCTGTTGGTTGGAGGAGAATTGTGTAGCATAACATCAGTATCCTAGTAGAGGGAGAGAAGAAAAAAAGGCAATGGGCTCCATTCACAAAGTGATATCTACTACTTGATCCACCTCAAGTCTGGACACTTTTACCCCCTATTCCAGGACAATTTTCAGCTTTCAGAGCTGTCACACTTTGAGTGACAATTACTCAGGCATGCAACACTGTACCCAGTGAGAAAGATAGAGCTTTCTTCTGGTTGTATTTAAGCACTGCACTAGGTTTTTTTTTTTTTTTTTGCTATATAAATGGAAAAATACAGAAGACTGCAAATAAATAATCTTTCTTCATAAAATTAGACCAGAATATATTCTGCTACATTTTTCTTTAGTAAAAATTACCCAAAACAGTGTATATTTTTTAGTCTGTGTGAAAATTCTAAAGTCTAAAAACTATGATATATAAATAAATATATATATATATATATATACACACAGGGCCAGATCCTCAAAAGGGATACGCCGGCGTAACTGCTGTTACGCCGTCGTATCCCTGTTTCTAACTATGGAACTGATCCACAGAATCAGTTTTCCATAGTTAGGCAGAAGATCCGACATGTGTAAGGGACTTACACTGCCGGATCTTAGGATGCAGTACCGCATCCGCCGCTGGGGGCATTTCGTGTCGAAATGCCGCCTCGGTATGCAAATTAGCTCTTACGGAGATCCACAAAGCTTTTACGCTTCGTTTTTTCTCCGTAAGTTTTAGTTTGCAAACGCAAAATAGGGCTGCTTTTACAAAGTGTAAACTGTTTACACCTTGTAAAAACAGACCCTTCTGTCCAGCGACGCGATTTTTTTTTTGTTTTGAATTTTTTTTTTTTCGCCGTATCTTATTTTTTTCCCGACGCAACTTTATTGACCCGTCGCAATCCACAAAGCTCGGCGTAACGTAATTTTGCGCTATGCACGTCGGGAAAATGACGTCACGAGCATGCGCAGTACGGCCGGCGCGGGAGCGCGCCTAATTTAAATGGGAATACAAAAAGATACTTGGTGGGCACACCCTAAAAATGCTATACATCTAAGCTGGTGCTGCTATAAGACCAAATACAGTACAAAACAGATTATAGCGCACACATGCAAAAATGACATTTATCCTGCAAGGCTAGTTAAAAACACCTGAACATATTCAAAAATACGGGGGTTTGGTCACACTATATAGTCATATAGTGCTAAGCCCACTTACTGCGACAAAGTACCCCGAATTAGTGGGTCCTACCCTAGTAATAGAATGAAAGAACCTGGGTCTCAACCATGGGAGATATACTCCTCTATGTGGGAGAACTGAAGGGTTTCTTCCTATACACTGGTGGCCACTAATGTGAGGTAATGAAGAGGGGGAGGGGTGCTCCAGCCAAGAGACCTGGTCAGGGTCTATACAAAATACAAAAAGATACTTGGTGGGCACACCCTAAAAATGCTATACATCTAAGCTGGTGCTGCTATAAGACCAAATACAGTACAAAACAGATTATAGCGCACACATGCAAAAATGACATTTATCCTGCAAGGCTAGTTAAAAACACCTGAACATATTCAAAAATACGGGGGTTTGGTCACACTATATAGTCATATAGTGCTAAGCCCACTTACTGCGAAGAGGAACGCCTTGCGCCGGCGGAATTTAAGTTACACAGCCAAAAATTTCTAGGTAAGTGCTTTGTGGATCGGGCACTTGGGTAGAAATTTTAAGGCAGTGTAACTTAAATGGGAAAAATTAAGTTACGCCGGATCTTTGTGGATTACCCCCACAGTATATATATTTGAAAGTCCTGATGTACTGACTGCCTATCTTATTTCTTCAGACCCTAAAATGCCAGGACAGTACAAATGCTCCCAAATTAACCCTTTTTGGAAAGAAGCCAGTCCAAGGTATTTAGTAAGAGGCATGGTGATTTTTTTGAAGTTGTAATCTTTTTGCCATAGCTTTTTGAAAATTAGGAAACAAAGTTGTAATTTTTACAAGCTATTTCTCACACACAGCATAGACTTACTTGAAATTACACCTCAAAACACATTCTGCTATACCTTCTATAGGGATACCACACGTGTGAGACTTTTTCACAGCCTAAATGCATAGAAGGGTCTAAGATCTAAGGAGCACCTGCAGGCGTTCCAGGGACATAAATTGTTGGAGGCCCTGAAGCACCAAGCAATACCTACAATTGACTCCAATTAAGAAAACAAACACTCCAACATATGTTTTAAGAGGCATAATCATTTTTTTAAAAGGAAAATGCTCTTTATTTTTTTACATAAAGTTGTCCCTTAATTAGATATTTCTCAAAAACATAAATATCTAGATAAATATTATTTTTTCTAAATACCTATCACATTGTTGAAGGCCCTGGAGCACCAGGACAGTAGAAACACCCTCAAAACGATCACATTTTGAAAAGTAAACACAGCAAGGGGAATATTATGAAGAAAATAATTAAGATAATTAATTAGGATAATTAAGAAAGAGAGAATTATTATATATGTTTTTCTTTTACGCAAAGTTGTCAATTTAATAAGATTGATCTCACACATACTTAGAATTACACCCCAAAACACATTCTGCTATGACTCTTGAGTAGGGGGATACCACATGTATGAGATTTTTTCCCAGCCTAGCCACACAGAGGAGCCTGACATCCAAGAAGCACCTTAACCACTTCCAGTCTGGGCCAATTTTGACATTCCTCTTCCACATGTATAAAACATTTTTTTTGCTAGAATTCCACTTAGAACCCCACAAAATTATATAGCAGAGGTCTTGGAGAATAAAATGATGGGTGTTGCAAATTTTTATGTCAGACGGTATTTGTGCAGCAGTTTTTCACACGTAAATGTTTGGGAAAAAATATACGCTAAGGAATTGCACAAAAACATAATATAATATCCAATGTTTGGTAATATATAAAATATGATGTTGCGCCGAGTAAATAGATATCAAACATGTCGCGCTTTAAAATTGCGTCCGTCTGTGGAATGGTGACAAAACTACAGTACCTAAAAATCCCCATAGGCGACATGTTAAAGCAGTTACAGGGTACCAGTTTAGGGTTACACAGGGAGTCTGGATATAGAATTATTTTATGTTTCAATGTTTTTATTGAAATTTTCACAAAGAAAAGAAATACAATCTTGAGTCCAAAAAAAAAGGGGTACAATATAAAATGTAGGCAAAGTCCTGAGTCATCCTAACAGTGAGTGGAAACCTCGATATAGAATTATTTTATTTATTTATACTTATTTTATCATTTTATAATTTATTTTAATTGTTTTTATATTCATTTATTTTTTACATTTTGTATATTTTATTTAAAATAATATAATTATATTGTCTCTTAAAACATTTTAAAACATCAACTTTATTTCTATCACAAGAAATAAACTATGGGCCTAATCCTCAAAAACCCGGCGCAACGTAACTTTTGACATTTAAGTTACACCGCCGGAAAATTTCTACCTAAGTGCCCGATCCACAAAGCACTTACCTAGAAATTTTCGGCTGTGTAACTTAAATCCGGCCGGCGCAAGGCGTTCGTAATTTAATGGGGCGAGTCCCATTTAAATTAGGCGCGCTCCCGCGCCGGCTGTACTGCGCATGCTCACGACGTCATTTTCCCGACGTGCTTTGCACGGTTTTACGTTGCGCTGGGTTTTGAGAATCGCGACGGACTTAAAAAAAAAAATTACGAGTTGCGGCGGAAAAAAAATGTTTTTGAAAAAAAAAAGACGGTGACGCGGGATAGAAGGGTCTACTTTTACAAGGCCTAAACAGTTTAGGCCTTGTTAAAGCAGCCCTAATATTGCGACGGCAAACTAATACTTACGGAGAAAAAACGAAGCGTAAAAGCTTTGTGGATCTCCGTAAGTGCTAATTTGCATACCCGAAGCAGCATTTTGACGAGAAATGCCCCCAGCGGCGGGTGCGGTACTGCATCCTAAGATCCGACAGTGTAAGTCCCTTACACATGTCGGATCTTCTCCCTATCTATGTGAAACTGATTCTGTGGATCAGTTCCATAGATAGAAACAGGGATACGACGGCGTATCAGTAGATACGCCGGCGTATCCCTTTTGAGGATCAGGCCCTATATCCCTTCTGACAGCATGGCCCATTACAGGTCCTCCTTATGGAGAGATCTTGGGTCTCTTAGATCCTGACCTTTCCTCTTGACTTCAATGCAGCCTATAAGACACCACCACTGATATAGCTGTGATCAGGACACTGGTATGGCAATGATCAGGACACTGGTTGGGGGTATGTTAGTGATCAAGAAGCTGGTGTGGGGTATGGTGCTGATCAGGATGCTGGTATGGGGTATGGCGGTGATCAGGATGCAGGTATGGTGGTGATCAGGATGTTGGTATGGGATATTTTGGTGATCAGGACATCGGTATGAAGTAACGCAGTAATCAGCACACTGGTATGGTGTATGGTGGAGATCAGGGCACTGGTATGGCGTATGGTGGTAATCAGGATGCTGGTATGGGTTATGCCGGTGGTAAGGAATCTGGTATGAGGTATAGCGGTGATCAGGATGCTGGTATGGCTCATGGTGGTGATCAGAGCGCTAGTATGGCATATGACAATGAACAGGATGATGGTATGGGGCTTGGTGGTGACAGGGATGCTGTTATGGCATATGGAGGTCATCAGGGCACTGATATGGCAAATGACAGTGATCATGGTGCTGGTATGGCATATTGTGTTCATGATGCTGTTATGGGGTTTGGCAGTGATCATGGTAATAGTATGGTGAATGGTGGTGATCTTGGTGCTGGTATGGAGGTGATCAGGATGCTGGTATGGCAGTGATCAGGGTGCTGGTATGGCAATGGTCAGGATGTTGATATGGTGTATAGCTGTGTTACTTTGAGCACTGGTGACACTGGGACAGGTGACAGGGGGCTGGCTGCACTTTTTATTAGTATTTTAGTAGGGACAGTGATTAGGGATACTGGGCAGGCTAACACGGCAGTCTATGAATGTACATGCAGTGTGACAGGCTGCTGTACACTCACAGGCTGTGGCAATGTTTCTCTCTGCTCTCACAGCCAATCTGTGTGAGAGCAGAGAGAACCAATGTTTACATCTGATTTCCTTTCTTTACTATGTAATTGCTGTGATTTGACACAGCGGTAATGTGATCTGCTGTGTCTAGGACACACACCGATCACCAGGCTCCCGGGTGTGTGCTCTGTGAGCCAAGCAGGAGCCTCCAATGCGGGCTGACATACAGGTACATTAACCCTTTTTTGCAATTCACCTGTAAACTCAAATACCGCATTAGCTATTTTTTGAAGTGAAGCAGTATGTTAGTAATGAAAGCTAGTGGTATTTTAATGGCAGCATCCTTAAAAACCTGTGAATGACTGGTTGTTAAGGAACCGGCAGCCGGCGCTTCCTTACCAGCCATGACTCATCTGCTGTCAGCAGGATTCCCTGCTGACAGCAGAATGTAAACAAAATAAGTGACAACATTAAAAAATATAAAAAAACAGAGTGGGGGTCCCTGCCTAATCCATACAAGGCTCTTTGGGTCTGGAATGGATTCTGAGGGGAACCTAACACCATTTTTATTTAAAAAATGGCGTGGGGTCCCTCCTCAAAATACATACCTGACCCTTATCCGAGCATGCAGCCCAGCAGGCCATGAAAGCAGGGCAGGAGGGGATAAGCGTCTCCCCTGAACCATACCAGGCCATATGCCCTCAACATGGAGGGGTGCTTTTGGGGGGACATGTTGATGAGGACAAGGGTCTCTTCCCCACAATCCTGGCCTGGTGGTTGTGAGGGTGCGGGGGGTAAATTATCAGAATCTGGAAACCCTCTTTAACACACTCTGACTAATCAAGGCTTGTTTAGGTGACTAATTGTTAATTAGCTTACTAGTTAATTAGATCACTTTTAGCTGTTTATTAGATGTACTGTTAGATGTCCTGATGATATTACTGTTGAAAGTTTGCATTGATAGGATAATGTGAGCAAACTCTTATCTGATTTTGTGTGGTATAAATCCTGTGCTAATTTACTATAACCTAAGCTAGTATCATCTAGTTCTTGGGTGCAATTCTCAGCTTTAATACCTGGTTCCAGAGTGGAGGAAGCTGTATCTTGGCGGAGGCACCCAGGCTGGGTGCCAGGCGGTCCGTCACATTTAGTGGCAACAGTGGGATCTGCTTCCTCCCTAGGGGCAGTCAAAACCACCACCGGGACCCTGTGTCAGGTGATATCGAAGAAGAGTTCCAGGAGGAGATCGCCATGGAAGCGGAGTTCCAGTGGCGAATGCAGGAGATGTTCACCCAGGGATGTGCTGGAATTGAGAGACCCAATCCACCGAAAGCTCTGGTGGGAGGCTCTCCAGGTGGAGCAAGACTATTATGGAAAGGTCCTCCCTATGTCCATGGATGAGTACTGGTGGCAGTTGGACTTGCGCATACCATTCCTAGGAAAGTTTTTTTGGGAGAAATAGCTAACAGGGCTGGATAGGCTGGTACAGACGGAAATGATGCTGGACGATGGGTGCTGCAATGGTATGCTACCCAATAGGGATGAGCCGATCCCCCCCCCCGTTCGGTTTGCACCAGAACCTTCAAACGGACCGAACGTTCGCGCGAACATTTAGAACCCCATTGACGTCTATAAGACTCAAACGTTCAAATTCAAAAGTGCTCATTACAAAGCCTAATATGCAAGTTATTGTCGTAAAACGTATTTGAGAACCCGGGTCTTGCCCCAGGGAACATGTATCAATGAAAAAAAAGTTTTAAAAACGGTTGTTTTTTCAGGAGCAGTGATTTTAATGATGCTTAAATAAAAAATAAAAAAAAATGAAAAATTCCTTTAAATATTGTACCTGCTGGGTGTCTATAGCAGCCCTCAAAAATTCCACTCGCCTGCTCGCATTTGGCGAGTGAAATTTAGTTAAGGGCGAGTGTTTTGGCTCGGACGGCCACTCGGCTTGAGCGGGAGGCAGGTCCGCTGTGTTCGGGCTGGTTTGGCATGCCTCGGGTGGGGGGACCGTCTGTCTGTATGGCTCGGGTGGGGAGCGTGTGTGCTTGGCTGGCTCGGACGGGCCGCTCGGCTTGGGCAGGAGGCGGGTCTGCTTTTCTCGGGCTGGTTCTTCCTGGCTCGGGTGGGGGGCATGTCTTCTTGGCTCAGGGCCGGCCTTAGGTGTTCAGGCGCCCTGTGCAAACTAATCCTGTGGCGCCCCCCCCCCCAGACCGCTACACACTGACCGCTACACAATACACACTGACCGCTACACAATATACTACCCACAGACCACTACACAATACACACAGACCACTACACAATACACACAGACCACTACACAATAAACTACCCACAGACTACTACACACTGAACGCTACACAATACACACTGACCGCTACACAATAAACTATCCACAGACCGCTATACAATACACACACTGACCGCTACACAATACACACACTGACAGCTACACAATACACTACCCACAGACCACTACACAATACACTACCCACAGACCACCACACACAGACCACTACACAATACACACAGACCACTACGCTATACACACTGACACTACAGCATTGGTGTATTTTACTATAGAGGCATTGGTGGACTACAAGGCCCAGCATTTTACTTTAGGAGGCATTGGTGGACTACAAAACCCACAATTTTACTATAGGGGCATTGGTGGACTACAAGGCCAAGCATTTTAGTCCCACCAATGCCTCCTATAGTAAAATGCTGGGCCTTGTAGTCCACCAATGCCTCCTATAGTAAAATGCTGGGCCTTGTAGTCCACCAATGCCTCCTATAGTAAAAGCCCCAGCAGGAGACTCAATATAAAAACTAGGCTGCCAATTGGGTTAAAAAGGTAGTGTGGATCCTGCTTGATTAGATTTCTTTATAGTATAGGAGAGACTGTTCTATCTGTTATGCCGCGTACACACCATCACTTTATGTGATGAAAAAAAACGTTATTCTTTGTGAAGTAAAAAAACGACGTTTTTGAAACTTCATTTTCAAAAACGACGTTGCCTACACACCATCGTTTTTTCAAAATGCTCTAGCAAAGCACGGTTACGTTCAGCACTCTTTTCCATTGAAGCTTGCTTCATAACTTGCTTCTAAGCATGCGCGGGTTTAAAAACGTTGTTTTAAACGTCGTTTTAGCATACACACGGTCATTTTTTGTGACACAAAAAACTACGTTTTGAAAAACGACACAAAAAATTGAAGCATGCTTCAATTTTTTTTTTGTCGTTTTTCACAAGACATAAAACAACGTTTTCCCCCACACACGGTCATTTTAATTGACGTTTTTCAAAACGTCGTTTTTTTTCATCACATAAAGTGATGGTGTGTACGCGGCATTATACTGTAAGTTCTTCTTTACTCTCACCAGAGGGTTCCTAGCACTGTCTGGGTGGTGGGTATTGGGATTTGTGAGATCTATGCAATGCTGTGAATCCTAAATATATATGTCTATATAACAGTCCTACTGTTATCATAAATGTGAAAAAAAAGTTCAGGGAGTACTAGCTTCCACATACCTCCATATAAATGTGCTGATGACGAAGCTTATGTTAACGTAACCAGTTTTTAAGTAGGTTCCACCAGCCCATGCAACACAATATGCTCCCACTGGGGTGTCTGGGCTGACAGGAACTGCGCATGGCACACTACAAGAACCATATACTGAACCTCATGGCATTGAATTGTTATCCTAGTACTCATGTATAATATTTACAATACATTGTTGATGACTGTACCATCCGAGTTTGTTACACCAGTGTGTCCACTGACTGGCACCTGGTCCCATTTTTTTTGACAATAAAAACCTATTGAATCTAAAAAGTTCAGGGAGGGGAATCCACCTTCGGCGTCAGTAGATGACGTGTAGGGTGGGGCTATGGACTTGACGATACCCGTCTTTGGAAGAAGTCGATAGACAAAACTCGTAGGGCAGGGCC
Source organism: Rana temporaria (assembly GCF_905171775.1). Lineage (NCBI taxonomy): Eukaryota > Metazoa > Chordata > Amphibia > Anura > Ranidae > Rana > Rana temporaria. The sequence continues at coordinate 491,887,498 of NC_053489.1, forward strand.
GTGGATATGATGTCTCCATGTTGTTCGTGTCTGTGCTCACAACAAGAGGCTAGCTGCTTCGGCTGGCCAGCAAAGCTACTATCATGCTGCTTTCTGATACAGATAGCTAAAATGCATATCATGAATGGCAGTTTTACATTATTAAGGCTTTCTTCTCTTTTGCCCTCATTTGCTGATTGATGATATGAGCGGTCAATGCTATAATATGTGAGCTATGTTGACATTGTCCAGAGTTGCTGGGAGAGTAAAAGATCTACTGAATGACCCTGCCAGATTATATGTGCTTCTGGCTGGTATTTACCAGCAACTATTTCAAGTGAGGAATTAATGTGAAAAGTGGTGGTGGACTTGTGGTTTGTGGTGGAGTCAGCGGTCATCCCTGTGGTGGTGGAGCTGACGATTAAAGACTTTTTCACACATCTATATATTTCAAACTCTGAACACTACACTGTTATATATATTTATGAATAAATTATGCACTGGACACTTCGGGATGGATTTGCTAAAACTGGAGGATGCAAAATCTGGTGAAGCTGTTCATGGTAGCCAATCAGCTTCTAACTTCTGCTTGGTAAATGAAAGCGGATTTCCATCCAAAAGGGGAAGCTCTGCTTCTCTGGCTCCCCCCCCCCCCTGGTGTCACATTTGGCACCTTTCTGGGGGGAACAGGTACCCACTTTTGACAGGTACCTGTCCCCACTTCCATTGGACCTCGCAGCAGCGAGGTGCGTCAGAAGTCCGGTCCCCCTCCTCCTCCTCCCCCCCCCCCACCGCCAGACCAGTTGAAGAGTGCAGCGCAATTTGCGCTTGCACAGTAGGGAACTTTCTGTGAAGCCTCAAGGCTTTACTGCCGGATTCCCTTACCGGCTATGGCAGCAGCAGCACCCGAGAGCCAATGGAAACATCAGCTGGGGTGCCAGCGTCGCTGGATTCCAGGACAGGTAAGTGTCCTATTACAAAAACTCAGCAGCTACAATAAGTGTAGCTTCTGACATTATTTTTTTTTTGTGCGGGGGCAAAACTTCGCTTTAAGCTTTGACAAAAAAAAAAGTTTGGAAGCTAATTGGTTTCTCTGCAGATTTGTACCAAATTTTCCACTCTGCCATTTTAGTAAATCAACCCCTTTCTTTCTTGCACTGGACACTTTATTGTGGGACATGAAATGGTACAGATAAATTATTAAAAGTGCATCTCAATTTATTTTATTAAATATGTTGTTTACATTGTATTGTAGTTTTTTTGCACGTACATTCTTTTTCGAAGTTAATATGATATTGTAGATAATGCTACTTATGATTTGCTGGTGTTAGTGCTGTTTTAACTATTTATCCTTTTTTACTGGATGGGATCCTCATCATAGAAATAGCAGCTGTGCACTGTTATTTTTTCTGTGGTACAGTTCATTAAAATGTATTATAAAATCTTGTGAAGGAGAAGAAGCTTTATTTTTTTTATATTCTCAGTGGTTAAATCATGGGTCTTCAAACTACGGCCCTCCAGTTGTTCAGGAACTGCAATTCCCATCATGCCTAGTCATGTCTGTGAATGTCAGTGTGTTACAATGCCTCGTGGGATGTGTAGTTCTACAACAGCTGGAGGGCCGTAGTTTGAGGATCCCTCCGTTAAATATTGAAAGTAACAAAATTTCATCTTACCTCAGTTCACATCTTTGTAAATTAGATATATAATGTCCCGCCAGGAAATGTCTTTTCTTTATTAAGCCCTGTACACACGATCTGATATCTGATAGAATCTAATCTGATGGATTTTTCCGTCGGATATCCGATGAAGCTGACTTTCATCAGTCTTGCCTACACAACATCTGTCAAAAATCCCACCGTGTCTAACGCTGTGACGTAAAACACTACGACGTGCTGAGAAAAATTAAGTTCAATGCTTCCGAGCATGCGTCGACTTGATTCTGAGCATGCATGGATTTTTGACCGATGGACTTATCCATGGGACAATTTTAAAACATGTTCTATTTTTTTCACCAATGGAAAATAAACCGATGGGGCCCACACACGATCGGTTTGTCCGATGAAAACGTTCAATCGGTCTGTTTTTATCAGACAAACCGATCGTGTGCACAGGGCTTTAGAGTGCATCTCTCTATATTTAAATGTAAAAAAAAATGGTCCCATGTGCTCATTGTTGTACACTGATACTAAGAAAGCATTAAGGCATATTTGCTATACTCTTCTGAAGATACTATTTACTTGTCTGTCATTCTATGCCAAGAGTTCTGAGTGACTGACAGTAAGCAGATCTGGTGCTCTGACTTCATGCCTAACACCAGAGGATGTATTGTAGGCGACGTGGTATGTGTTTTTTAAGAGTATTTGTCATGTAACATAGCATTCTGGCCAGTAGATGTCAATAGAGACACATGGAACTGATTACCAAACGGAACATATTGAGAGACCAGAAGTTATAGTTAAAGAAAATTAAATAATTGTCCCTTCATTGTAGAGAGTAGACTTCATATGCCTGTTAGCATTTTGTCAATTTGCTATCATATTTTGCATATCAACTAGATACGATCGGTATTGAAAAGCAGTATTAAACCCAAAAGCAAAAAGTTAAGATATTGCAGTTTACTAGTCCCTGGATGTGGGGGCTGCATTCGTTTTCTTTTGTTTTCAGGCTTTTTTCCTCTGTTTTCACCTGGTGAGCTGACCAGTAACACACCTCCTGTATTAGGCTGCCCCCCCAACTCTGGATGAAGGAGCACAGGGGGCACCTTTGGACAGCAGTATTGTCATTCTGTGTGGAGAAGAGTGTTAGATGTACTAGTAGATTTAGATAACCTAACAAATTAAAGCTAAACTCCACCTAACATTTCAGCCTGGAAGGATTTACCGCTTTCCTGACTGGGACATTTTGCGATACAGCACTGCGTCGCTTTAACTGACAATTGTGCGGTCGTGCGATGTTGTACCCATATAAAATTGACGCCCTTCTTTTCTCTGCGGTTTTTATTTTTTGCAATATAAACAAAAAAAGACTGACAATTTTGAAAGAAAGAATGCCTAGGAAAAAAAAATGCGGCAACCATATTTAAGAATTGGTGAGTTGCAATATAATACATATTTGCTTTTAGGTTTAATACCACTTTAATTATACTGTCTAAATGCCTGTACACACAAACAATCAGAAAATCGAACAAAAAATACAGGGCCAAATTCTCAAAAGAGATACGCAGACTTAACTGCTGTTCAGTCTGTGCCTAACTTTGGAAACGATTCTCAAAAGGCTTTTTCCAAAGTTAGGCAGAAAATCTGACATGTGTAAGACACTTACACGGTCAGATCTTAGGATGCAGTACCGCATCCGCCACTGGGGGCATTTCTCATTGAAATGCAGCTTTGCGTATGCAAATGAGGACTTAAGCAGATTTTCAAAGCATTTCATCATTGTGATTTCTGCGTAAGTTCCGAATTTGCCTGCGCAAAACTAGGGCTGGTTTTACAATGTGGAAAGTTAGTCACACCTTGTAAAGGCCCATTCAAGCGACAGCATTTGGTATGCATTCCTGAGGGAGAACTCCACGGCAATTTTTAAATTCAAAACCGGCATGGGTTCCCCCCCCAGGAGCATACCAGGCCCTTAGGTCTGATATGGGTTGTAAGGAGACCCCCCTACGCCGAAAAATCGACGTAGGGGGTCCCCCTACAATCCATACCAGACCCGTATCCAAAGCACGCTACCCGGCCGGTCAGGAAGGGAGTGGGGACGAGCGAGCGCCCCCCCCCCTCCTGAGCCGTGCCAGGCCACATGCCCTCAACATGGGGGGGTTGGGTGCTCTGGGGCAGGGGGGCGCACTGCGGGCCCCCCCACCCCAGAGCACCCTGTCCCCATGTTGATGAGGACAGGACCTCTTCCCGACAACCCTTGCCGTTGGTTGTCGGGGTCTGCGGGCGGGGGCTTATCGGAATCTGGGAGTCCCCTCAAATAAGGGGGCCCCCAGATACCGGCCCCCCACCCTAAGTGAATGGATATGGGGTACATCGTACCCCTACCCATTCACCTGGAGGCAAAAAGTAAGTTAGTAAACACACAACACAAGGCTTTTTAAAATAATTTATTATTCTGCTCCGGATGCCCCCCCTGTCTTCTTTATTAGCTCTATTACCAGGGGGGGCTTCTTCTTCCACTCTCCGGGGGTCTTCTTCCACTCTCCGGGGGGGGTTTCTTCTTCCGCTCTCCGGGGGGGGCTTCTCCGCTCTCCGGGGGTCTTCTTCCATCTTCTCCCCTCTTCCGCTGTTGACTCGGCGAACCCCGGTTCTTCTGCAGATGTCCGGTGCCTTCTTCTTCAGCGCTGGCTGCCTGCTATCTTTGTGTGTTAGCTCAATTTCTAACAGGCAGCCGGCGCGGTCTTCTGTGACGTCAGGGTCTTCTCTTCTGTTCTTCTCCCCTCTTCCGATGTTGCCTCGTCGCCTCTTGTCACTGTAATGATGGAAGCGCGCCTTGCATCCCATTTATATAGGCATCACCGTCCCATCATGCTCCGGCAGGTACCCACGTGGTGGGTGCCTACCCACGTGCACCCACCACGTGGGTACCTACCGGAGCATGATGGGACGGTGATGCCTATATAAATGGGATGCAAGGCGCGCTTCCATCATTACAGTGACAAGAGGCGACGAGGCAACATCGGAAGAGGGGAGAAGAACAGAAGAGAAGACCCTGACGTCACAGAAGACCGCGCCGGCTGCCTGTTAGAAATTGAGCTAATACACAAAGATAGCAGGCAGCCAGCGCTGAAGAAGAAGGCACCGGACATCTGCAGAAGAACCGGGGTTCGCCGAGTCAACAGCGGAAGAGGGGAGAAGATGGAAGAAGACCCCCGGAGAGCGGAGAAGCCCCCCCCGGAGAGCGGAAGAAGAAACCCCCCCCGGAGAGTGGAAGAAGACCCCCGGAGAGTGGAAGAAGAAGCCCCCCCTGGTAATAGAGCTAATAAAGAAGACAGGGGGGGCATCCGGAGCAGAATAATAAATTATTTTAAAAAGCCTTGTGTTGTGTGTTTACTAACTTACTTTTTGCCTCCAGGTGAATGGGTAGGGGTACGATGTACCCCATATCCATGCACTTAGGGTGGGGGGCCGGTATCTGGGGGCCCCCTTATTTGAGGGGACTCCCAGATTCCGATAAGCCCCCGCCCGCAGACCCCGACAACCAACGGCAAGGGTTGTCGGGAAGAGGTCCTGTCCTCATCAACATGGGGACAGGGTGCTCTGGGGTGGGGGGGCCCGCAGTGCGCCCCCCTGCCCCAGAGCACCCAACCCCCCCATGTTGAGGGCATGCGGCCTGGCATGGCTCAGGAGGGGGGGGGCGCTCGCTCGTCCCCACTCCCTTCCTGACCGGCCGGGTAGCGTGCTTTGGATACGGGTCTGGTATGGATTGTAGGGGGACCCCCTACGTCGATTTTTCGGCGTGGGGGGGTCTCCTTACAACCCATACCAGACCTAAGGGCCTGGTATGCTCCTGGGGGGGGGAACCCATGCCGGTTTTTCTTTGAAAATTGGCATGGAGTTCTCCCTCTCAGGAATGCATGCTGAGCGACGCTGTCATTTTTTTTTATAATTATTTGTTTTCCCGGCGCGTCTTTTTTTTTTCACCCGTCGCAACTTTAGTGTCCCGTCGAAATTCTCAAAGCCGCCCGGCGTTAATTACGTTCGCGCGCTGCACGTCGGGAAAATGACGTCACACGCATGCGCAGTACGGCCGGCGCGGGAGCGCGCCTCATTTAAATTTTAAACGCCCCCAGGAGAGGAGGACCGCCTTACGACGGCGGCACTTAAGTTACACGGCCTGAAATTTCTAGGTAAGTGCTTTGAAGATCGGGCACTTAGGTAGAGATTTTAAGTCAGTGTAACTTAACTGCTGAAAGTTAAGTTAGGCAGCTTTTTTGAGAATTTGGCCCACAGTTTTTAAAGCGAACATACGATAATCTGATCATAAGTACACAGCTTTCATCTGAAATTATCTGAAGGGACAAACACAAATTTCTCCTACCATACCAGTTCGCACAAATTTTGTTTAATCGTTACAGTTTTCATCCGAAAATACCATACAAATGCAATACAACACATTACATCACTTTTACATTTTTATTCTGTTGTACGAGAATTTTGGTACTTTAGTAATATCTTCTTATTTTGATATGGAGACTGTCATGCAAAAAAAAGGATGATAATTAGTCCGATAATCTCGTGTGTACCAGCGTGTGTACCAGGCTTTATTGTTGAACACCAATCCTTGTAGCGTGGACAATTCGCACTACCCCCAAAGTGTCATAGTGCAATTGTGCAAAAAAAATGCAATTGTGCAAAAAACATTTAATACCTTTTCTTAAAGAAAAATAGGTATCTAAAATTGAATAAAGTAAGTGACAGTGCTGCAACTACTATGCAGCTTGAATAATCAGCTAAAGTAAACATGTTAAAAATGGAAATAGATGTGCAACCAACTAATTATGCAACCAAAGTGCAAATGAATAAATGCTATGTGTGTACACAAAAACCTAAAAAAATATATAGATACAAAAATATAATTTCAAATTCAATAAAAAACAGAAACAGTGTCCATTTTGAATCAGCTACACAAGTTTTGCTGTAATCAAAGGGGCAGAGATGCAAATCTTCATCCTATGCTTCCACACAGCAGATGAGAAATAGTAGGTATACAAAAAGGCCGCTTACTGGATCTGTTGGATCTCTGTCATGGAGATCAAATGAGCTCAGCACATGCGGGATCACTCGGGTAACAGCGACAGCTGATTACAAATTCCTCCAAATCCTCTCCTCCACTAAACGTCTGGGGACTGTAACCGATTTGGAGGAATGCGTAATCAGCTGTTACCTGAGTGATCCCGCATGTGCTGAGCTCATTTGATCTCTGTGACAGAGATACAACAGATCCCGTAAGCGGTCTTTTTGTATACCTACTATTTCTAATCTGCCGCGTGGAAGCATAGGATGAAGATTTGCATCTCTGTCCCTTTGATTACAGCAAAACTTTTGTAGCTGATTCGAAATGAACACCAATCCTTGCCAACTCTTCTGACTAGGGTTTGCAGGTTTTAATTAATGCCTAGATTTGCATACAAACACAAATTTTTACAGCTCTAGTGAATGGGAGGTTTGGTTTTGCAAGTGCCAATACAAGTTGATGACTGCTATACCATTACTGAATTAGTAGATTAAGCTTCCTATGAAGAAACATCAGCAAAGCAGTTAAACATTTGAAAAAGAAAAAAACAATACTGAGCTCACATCCACTGTACCCAGATTGGGCCAATAATTCCAAAGTATATGGTGTGAAATAGACACTGTGGCATTGTAAAAACAATAGATCCTAATGATAAAAAAATATACAGTATGTCATTGTATACTAATACCACTACAATGATAACTATTCACTTGTCACGCATAAACCAAAAGCTATACAAGTGCATCTATCATTAATAATGAACAGTCCAATGCGGCTTGGTGGCCAGAGGGAGAACTCCGGAGATTTATCAAATATAAGCACAAAGGTTATAGTGTACTGCTGTGTCTTCCACAGCCTGGCCAGGCTTTCACTGGACCAGTTTCCCTGAGCGGTTCACTCCTTCTGTTCACAGTTAAAGAGGAGGTTCCATCAAACAAACAATTTTGCTTTAAACTGTAGCTTACGACTAAAAAAGAAAAAAAAAAAGTTTTTTTTTTTTTTTTTTTTTTTACTCATCTGGAAATGCCTGTTGCTATGCGGTCCCACGAAATCTGCCTTTGAAACCATCTAGGATTCTGACATCATCTCCCTCTAATGCTCCTGGGAAATGTGTGTCATCATTTCCCAGGATGCAGTGCGCTGTCCAATTATCACTCCCCATCCAAGACTTCCAGGAAGTAAGTGCCTGTAGGCTTCACAATGCCCACAAGCAAAATGACAATGGTGTAGATATAGTTTTATAAACTATCTTGTTTGAATATCTATGCTGATCGGCGGCAGATTGTAAAATAGTAAGTGACCAGATTTATATTATAAAAACGCAGGATGAAAGGACATACATTTAAACAATGTTAATTGTGGTTGGAACTCCGTTTTAAATGCTCTCCTTCCCAATGTGTTTGTGAGTGTATCCTTTTTATTAACGTAATAAACATTCATTCAGTTTAACCACTTGACCACCGGAAGGTTTTACCCCCTTCATGACCAGACCATTTTTTGCTATTCAGCTCTGTGCTACTGACAATTATGCAGTCATGCAAGTCTGCACACAAATGAAATTTATATAATTAAAAAAATAAATAAATAGAGATTTCTTTTGGTGATATTTGATCATCACTGTTTTTTTTTTAACCACTTAAGCCCCGAACCAATATGCTGGCTAAAGACCCAAGGGGTTTTTACAGTTCGGGACTGCGTCGCTTTAACAGACAATTGCGCGGTCGTGCGACGTCGCTCCCAAACAAAATTGGCATCCTTTTTTCCCCACAAATAGAGCTTTCTTTTGGTGGTATTTGATCACCTCTGCGGTTTTTATTTTTTGCGCTATAAACAAAAATAGAGCGACAATTTTTAAAAAAATGCAATATTTTTTACTTTTTGCTGTAATAAATATCCCCCAAAAACATATATAAAATTTAATTTTTTCCTCAGTTTAGGCCGATACGTATTCTTCTACCTATTTTTGGTAAAAAAAATCGCAATAATCGTTTATCGGTTGGTTTGCGCAAAATTTATAGCGTTTTCAAAATAGGGGATAGTTTTTTTGCATTTTTATTTTTTTTCTTTTTTTTACTAGTAATGGCGGCGATCAGAGATTTTTTTCGTGACTGCGACATTATGGCGGACACTTCGGACAATTTTGACACATTTTTGGGACCATTGTCATTTTCACAGCAAAAAATGCATTTAAATTGCATTCTTTATTGTGAAAATGACAGTTGCAGTTTGGGAGTTAAACACAGGGGGCGCTGTAACATTTAGGGATCACTGTGTATGTGTTTACTAGTGTAGGGGGGTGTGGCTGTAGGACTGACACCATCGATCGAGTCTTCCCTATAAAAGGGATCACTAGATCGATGCGCCGCCACAGTGAAGCACGGGGAAGCCGTGTTTACACACGTCTCTCCCCGTTCTTCAGCTCCGGGAAACGATCGTGACGGAGCGGCTAAAAACAAATAGCCGCGCCGTCGTCCCGGATCGCTCCCCGAGCGGACCCGACCTCCGCATGTACCGGGGGGGTCCCGATCGGACCCCCCACCCACGTCTAGCAGAGGACGTACAGGTACGTGGATGTGCCTGTCCGTGCCATTCTGCCGACGTAAATGTACATGAGGAGGTCGGGAACTGGTTTTGTATATATGCAAATAAAAACAGAGAATTTGGAAAATAAAATATTTTCTACTTTCTGTTATACAACATATGCAATAAAAAAAAATGTCTTCATAAATTTAGACCAGAATATATTTTTCTACATGTCTCTTGGTAAAACAAATCCAAATAAGTGTATATTAGTTGGTTTGTGTGAAAGTTATAGCGTCTACAGACAATGGTATATATACTGGAATTTACTCTATAGGCACTATACTGTAATGGCAGTGAACAGCGACTTATAGTGTGACAGGCAATCTGATGCAATCTGATGCTAACAGGCACTGTCTGGGAGGGTCACTAACTGACTGACTGTACACTGAAACTGTACTAATGATACTGGCTGGGAAGGAGTTAATGATAGGGGGCAATCAAGGGGTTAACTGTGTGCCTAGGGCTACTTTCACACTAGGGGCTGTGGGAGCGTCGGCGATAAAGCAACGCTATTTTTAGCGACGCTTTACCATAGTTTTTGTGGAGCTATTCAGCCACTAGTGGGGCGCTTTTAACCCCCGCTAGCAGCCAAAAAAGGGTCAAAACCGCCCGCAAATCTCCGCTGCAGCAGCGCTTTGCCGGCGGTTTGGTGGCATTGTCCATTGATTTCAATGGGCAGGGGCATTTTAGGAGCGGTGTATTCACCACTCCTACAGCGTCTCAAAGATGCGGCTAGCATGACTTTTTTTAGAGTCCTTCCAGGGCATCGCTCCAGTGTGAAACCCTCTTTCAGTACGCTTTGCAGGTGCTATTTTTATCACTATAGCGCCTGCAAAGCTCCTCAGTGTGGGGTCTAACAAGTGCAATGTGTGTAATGTGTGCTGCTTTTACCTACCGATCTGGCTGTTTATTTCTCCCTGCTTTTCGGGAGAAAAAATAGCCAGATCACTGTTCTCTGTAACTGTAAACACAGAACTCTGTGTGTGATTGGACACAGTCTATCAGCAGGTTTCAGCCATAATCCTTGGTTAAAATCTGCTCCCAAACTCATGCTGTGTTCAAGAAAGAAAGAAAAAGTGTTTATACCCTTATGCCGCGTACACACCATCGTTTTCTGCGATGGAAAAAAACGTCATTTTCAAAAACGTCAATTTAATTGACCGTGTGTGGGCAAAAACGTCGTTTTATGTCTTCTAAAAAACGACAGAAAAAAATTGAAGCATGCTTCAATTTTATGTGTCGTTTTTGGCCGACGTCGTTTTCTGTGTTCTAAACATTGACCGTGTGTACGTAAAAACGTCGATTTAAGCCCGCGCATGCTCAGAAGCAAGTTAGGATACGGCAGCGCTCATTCATGTAAAACGACTGTTCAGAATGGAATCAGCACATTCGTTAAGGTGTTTTTCAGCTTATAGACAAGAAAATAAAGCGCTTCTTTAACCCCTGCTTTTAACTGCTACCCAGAAATGGACGTTTGTTGCGGCTGATCTTGTTGCATAGTTATGACAAGCTTTTAATTAGTTTCTTTCTTGTTTGATAATGTTTTTGTTTGTGTTCTGTTATTTAGTTGTATCTTCCATCTTAAACATTTTAAATATATATATTGGTCCACCTTTTTTTATTTTTTTGAATTTTTGTCACCAATTTGATTAGTAATCTCTATTTTGTTTTTATTTAGGAGTGTGTGAAGTGTCTGCACCAACCTAATTTTTAAGTTAACTCACCCACAAGCATGTTTTTTTACCTTGTTAATGTTTTCATTATTTTTTTTGTAATGGGTCTGCCCACTCAATACTGATCTTTCAAATCTACAATAAAGAAACATGTTGAAATTTGGCTGAAAATTTAATTTTTATTTTAGTCTTCATAAAAATTTGAAAATAAAAAAGTGGCAACCCAAAAACACAACATAATAAAAACAAAGATGCCAAGGTAGGCAGCACTTTAGAGCATGCTTGATTTTTTGTGAAAACAAGGGTCCCCGAAGCCACAAATACAGCCTGTGAGTCCACATAAAAAAATTCCATCAGGGGCACCGTATTATTTCTTCGCCCTTTTCTTCCCAGCAGCCTTCCCTGCAGTCTTCCCTGCAGCCTTCCCGGTAGCCCGAGTCCTTGGGGGCTGGGTTCCTGGAGGAGATGAGGTGGCAGGAGCCAGAGCAGCCTCATGAGGTGGAGGAGCAGGAGCAGGTGCAGGAGCAGGAGCAGGAGCAGGAGCAGGAGCAGGAGCAGGAGGAGCAGCAAGGACAGGAGGAGCAATCCGCACAATGTGGGTGTCGTCATCGAGCTGCCCCAGGGATGCCATGGTTATGGCTTGGAAGATGAGGAGTTCGCAGCGCACACGCTGGCTCTGCTCCAGATTGTACATCTTGGCTGCAATGAGCGCTGCGAACCCCTCAACTTCACTGGGTGGCTCTCGGATGGCTGCAGTAGCTTGGCAAAGCAGGCCCTGGGTCTCCTCCTCCATTTGTCGCATACTCCTGAGCCGTTTATTGGGATTGCGGAATGGAGGGATCCGGGAGATGGTATCCCGCCGGCGTGCCTCCTGGGTCCCACTGGGGCCTGCCACCTCCTGGCTCCCAGTGGGCTCTGCCACCTCCTGCCTTGCAGTTGGCCCTGGCTCCTCCTGGCTCCCTGTGGGCCCTGTCTCTTCCTGGCTCCCTGTGGGCCCTGGCTGTTCCTGGCTTGGGTCTGCCTGTGTATGAAAAAAAGGAACATATGTTATTTGTGTTTGTCATTAATCACACACATTTTTACAATCATGAGTGATGCAAATTGAATGTCAATATATATTATACACAGGGTCGCCATCCTTAATTATGTGGCCCCTTAAACACCTTCAGACATGGTCCCCCTGGAATTATGTGGGTTGTTGCATGCCTAATTTAGTAAATAAGTGGCCTTTTCCCCAAAAATTCATTTAATCAATTTAGTGTCAACTAGATAGTACTCAAAAAGGGTGTCTTCCATCTGGGACCCCTTGCAGGTGTATTGCGTTACTCCCCCCTACTGGCCTATCTGAAAATGCCACCCACTCCTTCATCAACATTATTAATTTGCCCATTTTGACCCCATCATGTTTTCCCACTACTGACTATTGATCCTATCCCTAAACTTACGAGATTCACATAGAATTTAGAACAATAGTAACATACATTTACCATTATTACTATACTTGTCATATACTAACTAAATTCAAAGAAAAAACACATACCATTCTCCACGGCTCACAATTGGGGTCCTCCAGGAACTCTTCCTCTTCCTCCGAGCTTGTCTGCTCTTGTCTGCAGGGAACACTGGAGGATTGGCTGCTGGGAAGCTGGGAGCTACCTCTTGGGGGAAGGGTAGACATGGATGTCCTGGTCTCAATGTGGTCGTCCAGGAACTGCAGCTGACTATAGTACCACAGGGTTGGTTTGTATATGGAGTCAGCTGCAGCCCCAGACCTCATTGAGGCCAGGACTTGGACCCGTTGGGCCCTGTAGGTGCCCCTGATGGAATTGATTTTATTTTTCACAGTGGCTGTTGTGGCGTTGGGGATCCTTGTTTTCACAAAAACAAGCATGCTCTGTCTAGCTTTCTCCCTGGCATCTTTGTTTTTATTTATTGTGCTTTTGGTTTGCCACAGAACTGGATGTTCCTTCCATTTTTGGATGAATTCTGTCAGGAAGTCCGCATCCTTGAAGGAATCCATTCTTTCTGCACATGAAACAGAAGCCAAAACATAATGTAATTAAAGGCACTAGCTTACTTCCCCTAACTAGCCCACAAACTCATTCCCTATTCACTATAATAAAGTCGGAATTAAAAACTTACGTCTCGTCGTTAGTTAAGATCGTGATTTACGACTTCTTCCACAGACTATGCACGCCGTTTACAAACACGTCCCATCCCTTTTACACTACGCACGCGTGACGCTCCGCACGACACCCCGCCCCTGACGTTCGGTATCGTCCTTTCCACGCCCCTTCTCTGTCGTTTGGTGAGTGAGAAAAGATGGACAACATGGATGTGTATTCTAGCTCTAGCCAGGAGGCAGGCCAGGCCCAACCACGCCGCAGATTACGCTGCAGAGCCTCCAACATGAGCTTTAATGAAATGGTGGAGATGGTCACCATATTGAGGAGGGAGGACTATGATGCCAAGCATGGCCCCTACATGCATCCCAATAAAGTAAAAGCCCAAATTATGGAGAAGGTCATCCGTAGGCTCCAGCGGAAGTTTGGGAAAACCAGGAGCAGAGAGCACCTGCGCAAAAGGTGGTCGGATTTAAAAAAAAGGGAACCCCACCAACTTTACAGAATTAATAAGGTTATTCGAAGAAGAAGTAAGTTTTTTCCATGTGTATTTAATTATTTTGGTGTGTTCTTTGTGCCATTTTTTTTTTTTGGGCCAGGTTGACCATAAAATGAATATTATGAATGTGGACGCATGATGCAGTCGTCGTAGTCGTCGTTCATTCGGTGACTTTCAATAATCCAAGACCATATTAATGAGAAATGGCATCATGCCTAGTTTGCATGTGCAAAGGGGAGTTGAAGCACTGTATCTGAACAAAAATCGTAAATTTAGGAATTGTGGGCGAATGAACGACGACTCCTATGACCAATTAGTCGACACAAATATGAAAGTTGTGACATTTTTGGGGCTTAAAAAAAAGGTGTATTCAATTCTGGAATAGATGGAAATGTGTTTCAGCTTATTTTAGAAGAAACGTAAATACCTTGAGATTCACAAAAAGGAGCGTTTGCTACTCCTTTTTTTATTGAACATGTGTACTCAGTAGCACAAATGTTTGTCACAATCACAACCTATGTTGGGTCACACACAGGGGTGAGCAGATCCAGGGGAGACTTGTTTAGCTTACATATCTAAACTTAAAAATTGTGTTAACTGATTTGACATTACTTTGTGAATGGATTAAATATTGGTCTATTTTATTGATAATTGTTTAAAAATCAACAATAGTGACCTTTTGTTTATCATTTCTTATTTTTTGGGTGTCATTTCATGCCGCTCGCTAATGGTTGAACCTCATGTTTTCCCTTTCTTCAATCTTGTAGGGCACAATGAAGCAGAAAGGCAGGAGGCACAAGCCAATCAAGCCACACCCCCGAGGGATGTAGAGGAAGAGGAACCTGCCTCAACATCTGGTAAAGTAACATCTACCACATTTTCTGTGAATATAGATATAGGCATACAATCTTTTAACACATGTTTTGGTTCAACATTTCAGGAGGAAATCGGGCTGGTCAGGGACTGGACACGTATAGTGCCCAGCTCCTCATCGGCGAGGTTCTCACCTGCAGGGCCCAAGTTGAGGACATACGTCTGGCCTGCCGTGAAATACGCCACAAAGCAAAGACGCTGGAACGGCAGCTTAAAAAATGTATTAATGTTTTGGGGAGGGTTTAATTTTTGGTGTATTTTCTTTTTTCCTTGAATTAGAAAAAAAAAAAAATATATATATTTTGTACTAATCAAAAAAGACCAAAAAAAAAAAAAATTATATTTTGTACTAATCAAAAAAGACCAAAAAAACAAAAAAATTATATTATATTTTGTAATAATCAAAAAAGAACAAAAAAACTAAAAAATTATATTATATTTTGTAATAATCAAAAAAGAACAAAAAAACAAAAAAATTATATTATATTTTGTAATAATCAAAAAAGAACAAAAAAACAAAAAAATTATATTATATTTTGTAATAATCAAAAAAGAACAAAAAAACAAAAAAATTATATTATATTTTGTAATAATCAAAAAAGAACAAAAAAAAAAAAAAAAAAGATTTGTTGGACTAATCAAAAATAAAAAAATAACAAATAAATAACATTTTGGACTCCAAACAATTTGTGTGTAGTTATTGGTATCAATGCAGACTCATTCAATTACTCAGGCATATTTGTAGAGTTATTAAGATTTAACACTCATGGGAATTTATTACATCCCAAACACATGGCTGGATGAGAACCTAGGAAAAAGAAACATTACCCCCCAAAACTTCAAAATAACTAAAATCAAACAAATAAACACTGTTTCATCAAACAAAAAGTAAATTTAATTATTTAATCAAGATCAGGCATTGCAATGGCCCCCCTCCCCATAAAATAGTCCACATAGGATTGACGCACTGCACGTGCGGTTTGGGGGGCCAAGCCTCTATGGCTAGCCTGATGTCCCGGCTCCGGAGCCACAAGATCAGCCTCATCAGGCAATACCGTCAGGTACGTTTGAGAATTTCTTTTCAAAAAATTGTGCAAAATGCAACAAGATAGTATGATGTAATTCCACTTGTATTCCGCCATGTTTATTGCTGTTAAAAACAATCTGAATCGGCTGGCCATGATTCCAAAGGCATTCTCTACCACACGTCTTGCTCTGGCCAGCCGATAATTAAAAACCCTCCTCTCATGGGTGAGGGTGCGTACGGGAAATGGCCTCATGAGGTGGGGACCCAAACCAAAAGCCTCATCTGCTACAAACACGAAGGGCAGACCCTCTTCGTTCTCCTCCGCAGGTGGCAATCCTAGGTCCTCCGACCGAAGCCGTTGGGCGAACTCCGTCTCCGCAAAGACACCGCCGTCCGACATCCGGCCATTTTTCCCAACATCCACGTACAAGAACTCGTAATTTGCAGAGACCACTGCCATCAAAACAACGCTGTGGAACCCCTTGTAATTGAAGAAATGGGATCCACTATGGGGTGGGGGCACAATGCGGATGTGCTTGCCATCAATGGCTCCTCCACAGTTCGGAAAGTTCCAACGCTGGGAGAAGTCCGCTGCCACAGTCTGCCATTCCTGTGGCGTGGTGGGGAACTGGATAGAAAGAAAAAATAAAAAACATTAGAACAAAGATTTTGAACAGAATATAGCTAAAATTACAAGGGATCCCACCAACAATTCCACAAAAAAGGTTAGTATTAAAAAATAACATGTGAACAATTAAGCATATTAATCACCCCCCTCTGATGTTAAAAAAATATATTTAAGGGGAGTGGGGCTCAAGATGAGATGAGAAACAACCCCCCCAAAAATATCGAACTAAGAAAAATAATTATTAGTATGTATTTCAAAAATCTAGGGGGGGGGGGTTTGGACAATGGAGGCCACAAATAAACGGGGATATAGGGACACACAAAATGCAGCACTACAATGGAGGCCACAAATAAACGTGGATATAGGGACTATGCTAGGTGGGTTTGGCCACAACATAGAATGATGGACAGGTTGGCTAAATTAAATAAACATGTAGGGCTTTACTAATTGTGTAGAACAGCATACATAGAGACAAAGTGAGCATTCTGAGCATATTATAACATTTATTTTTTTTTATTTTTTTTGGGACATAGTTTGACCATTGAAAGAACACCACTTACCTTAACATAGTCCTCCTGAAGAACCTGAATGATGGCCGAACAGGTCTCAGGGATTATGAGGCCCAGAGCCTGGGGGGAGATGCCCGTCGAGAACTTCAAGTCCTGCAGACTTCTCCCTGTTGCAAGGTAGCGCAACGTAGCAACTAGCCTCTGCTCAGCAGTGATGGCTTCCCGCATAACGGTGTCCTGCCTGGTGATATATGGCGACACCAAAGCCAAAAGCTGCTGAAATACGGGGTCAGACATCCTAAGAAAATTCCTGAAATCATCAGGGTTATTTTCTCGGATCTCCCGCAGCAGAGGCATATGAGAGAACTGGTCCCTGCATAGCAACCAGTTCTTGGTCCACAACCTCCTCCTCACCCTGTTCATGGACCGTCGCTGGGATGCAGCACACATCCTAACAACAAGCACAGCACGATCTCGGCGACGAGTTCGTACCCGCAACATGGCTAGAAAACGGTCGTCAAATCAGATCAGACTAAAAATTACGCCCTGAAGTAAAGAATGGCCTTTGAAGAACGACCTGCTAAACAGCACCGTGCACACAAAACGTAATGCCTAAACAAATACGTCCTTAGTACAAGCACTGTATCACAGATCCGACAACAAATAGACAAACTGTACGACAGAAAACGAAATTTAAAGCACAGTCACTGAAAAGAGGCCGTCTTCCGCATGGAAACGACCCTTTATAGTGACGTCGTGCGTGATTGACGGAACTGCGCTGTGCTAGAGCGTTGTGAAAAAGCGATGGTGTGTATGCTACGTCGTTGTTCAAATTGAAGTTTGAAAAATGACGTTTTTTTAAAGCACATAAAGCGTCGCTTTTTTCCATCGCAGAAAACGATGGTGTGTACGCGGCATTATAGTGACACAAAATCCTGGGTTAAAAACAAAAAAAAATTCTATGCAAGTATGTAATCCTATGACATACTTGTGCTGGTCAAAGTCCTGACTTGATAAACGAGTCAATGCCTCTGAAACGTGTCATGGCAACCGTCTAACGTGTGTTCTCTCCACCTGCCTTCTTCCTTGTGTCACTTTTCCACTGACAGTGTGCGGCGCTGGCCGGGAAGTATGCACATTTGGGTATGCACGCTATGCCAATCCACGGCAGAGTGCTTACTGTTAGGACTTCGGGTAGCCAGCTAGGTCATGATCTTCCTCCCCTTTGGATCTAACTGTGGCCGCGATAGAACTTTTTGTGCCGATTTTATCTTCTGCTAAATGTGAGTGTGTCGGTTGAAGACTTTTAAAGTGGTTGTATACATACCGTATTTTCCGGCGTATAAGACGACTTTCTGGATGCAAAAACATGCATCCAAAGTCGGGGTCGTCTTATACGCCGGGTACGGTCTCAGTACTCACTTTTTTTTTCCCAGCGGTGACAGTCTCCATACGGCGAGCGCGAGCGTGAATGATTTCAAAGCCGCGCCTTCTCTTCAGAGTGTTCTGTGATAGGAGGAACAAAAATCTTCCCAGCAGCGCCTCTGTTCTGTGTTCCTCCTATCACAGATGCCTTCTCATCCTCGGACGAGATGAGAAGACGTCCGTGATAGGCGGAAACAGAACAGAGGCGCTGCTGGGAAGATTTGTGTGCCGCCTATCACAGAACACTCTGAAGAGAAGGCGCGGCTTTGAAATCATTCACGCTCGTGCTCGCCGTATGGAGACTGTCACCGCTGGGGAAAAAAAAAGTGAGTGTTATTGCACTGGGGGGGGGGGTGGGGGGGCAACAAGTTCAGGCATGTAATGGCACAGTGGCAATGTGGGGGCATGTAATGGCACAATGGCAATGTGGGGGCATGTAATGGCACAATGGCAATGTGGGGGCATGTAATGGCACAGTGGCAATGTGGGGGCATGTAATGGCACCGTGGCAATGTGGGGGCATGTAATGGCACAGTGGCAATGTGGGGGCATGTAATGGCACAGTGGCAATGTGGGGGCATGTAATGGCACAGTGGAAATGTGGGGGCATGTAATGGCACAGTGGCACAGTCTGGGCATGTAATGTAATGGCACAGTCTGGGCATGTAATGTAATGGCACAGTCTGGGCATGTAATGTAATGGCACAGTGAGGAATGTAATGGCACAGTGAGATTTGAAAAAGCCTGTTTCTGTCAGCGGTTCTGGCTCCCCCTCAGCTTCCAGAAAGACTAGAAGGAAGGGGGTAGTCTTATACAGTGAGTATATCCCAAAATCAAAAATTTTCCAGGAAAATTAGGGGGTCGTCTTATACGCTGAGTCGTCTTATACGCCCGAAAATATGGTACATTTTTTTTTAATAACAAACATGTCATACTTACCTCCACTGTGCAGTTCGTTTTGCACAGAGTGGCCCCGATCTTCCTGTTCTTGGGTCTCACGGCGGCTCTCGCAGCTCCTCCCCGAATTAGCTAACCCCTTCTAGGAAGCTCTCTCCCAAGGGGATTACCTTGCGAGTGCACTCTTGCATCATACAGTCGGCGTCCATAGCCACTGAGTGTATGACTCAGCCCGGTGGCTGCGTCATTGGATTTGATTGACAGCAGCGGGAGCCAATAGCTGCTATCAATCTATCCAATCAATGCCGAGACTCCCTGGAGAAGAGGATGCCATGGACGCGCAGAGCAGGTGAGCGGGCTTAGGTAAATAAAACGAGGGGGCTGGGGGGCCTGTGACAACCAGGTGTTTTTTCACCTTACTGCATAGAATGCATTAAGGTGGAAAAACACAAACCGTTACAACCCCTTTAATTGATTTATTTAATAAAGCTGTGTTACACTAGGGTGGATGTGCGCTCTCTCTTCTTGTTTTTGTCTAGATGTGTTTTTGACCAGATGTGTTTTTGACCAGATGTGTTCTTGCCTAGATGTGTTTTTGTCTAGATGTGTTCCTGCCATCCAGTGGAACTTTAAGAGAACTGCAGCACTCTGTCGGTTTATGAACCATCACTCTAAGTGAACTACAGCTGGAGAACCTTTTTTTTTTGATCAGCGCACCTGCTAGTGTTCTTCTATTTCTTAAAGAGCAGTGCACGTGACTGCAACTGACATTCGCTGGAAAAGTTAGGGAAGTTAGAGGTTCAGAAGCTCACAAAGGATGTTACAAAGAGGAAGAGAAACAATTTCATGAAAAATACATTACAGGGTTAATAAATAGTGTGTTGTTTTTGGAGAATAAAGATATAGTTTAGTGTCACTTACCCCAATTGTAGCTTTTATAAAAATTGCTACAGTGGGTGACCGCGATATTGTGTCAATCTCGCTCCCTTTCTCGGCGAGATTGACCACCTACAAGCCCCATCGTGGGAGCCAGCGCCAAGCTGGCTTGCCGCGATGGAGACAAAGCCGACTTGGATTCCCGCCAATTCTAGCTGTGGCGTTTGGTATGAATCCTGAGAGGGAGAACTCTGCGCCAAATTTTAAATAAAAAACCGACATGGGTTCCCCCCCAGGAGCATACTAGGCCCTTAGGTCTGGTATGGGTTGTAAGGAGACCCCCCCTGCGCTGAAAAGCCGACGCGGGGGTCCCCCCACAATCCATACCAGTTCCGTATCCAAAGCACGCTACCCGGCCGGCCAGGAAAGGAGTGGGGACGAGCGAGCGCCCCCGCCTCCTGAGCCGTACCAGGCCGCATGCCCTCAGCAGGGGGGGCGCACTGCGGGGCCCCCCCACCCCCGAGCACCCTGTCCCCATGTTGATAAGGACAGTGCCTCTTACCGACAACCCTAGCCGTTGGTTGTCGGGGTCTGCGGGCGGGGGCTTATCGGAATCTGGGAGACCCCTTTAATAAGCGGGCCACCAGATACCGGCCCCCCACCCTAGGTGAATGAATATGGGGTACATCGTACCCCTACCCATTCACCTGGAGGCAAAGTGTAAAAGAAAAAAAACACACAACACAGGGTTTTTAAAGTAATTTATTAGTCAGCTCCAGGGGCCCCCCTGTCTTATTTAGCTCTTTTAGCAGGGGGGCCTTCTTCTTCCGCTCTCCGGGGGTCTTCTCCCCTCTCCGGGGGTCTTCTTCCGCTCACCGGGGGTCTTCTCCCATCTTCTCCGCTGTCATCTCGGCCCCGGTTCTTCTCCCGCTCGCTCTCCGGTGCCTTCTTCTTCAGGGCTGGCCGCCGCTATCTTCGTGTGTTAGCTCGATTACTAGCAGCGGCCAATCAGCTCTTCTTCTGTCTTCTTCTGCCTTCTTCTCTTCCTCCCATGTTGACACGACGCTTCTTCCCGCTGTTATGCCGTGTGTCCGGTGTGCGATGATTTATATAGGCCTCTCTTATGATGTCACAGTCCCATCATGCTCCGGTTCCTACCCACGTGGTACCGTTAATAGGTTTATGGGGAGATGGTTTCGGGGGTGGGGTGGAGTAGGCGGTGGGGGGGGTGAGAATTTTGTGATTGGATGGGGTAGTGGGGGTCTTGAGGCATCGTAAGGGACGAGATATGGAGAAAGAGCTGGTTTATAGAATTTGAGTTTGTACCCAAGAAGGGGTACCCCCCATCCCCCCTTTTTTTGGGGGGAGGGGGTGGGGGGGCAAGGGGAAGGAGGCAGAAGAAAACAGGACAATGAAGAGCTGAGGAATAGGGGGGAATTAAGAGGTGGGGGGGATTTGGGACCTCAGGGGGGTTCTTCATTCTATATATCCCCTACTACCCTCCATCCTCCCCTCTCCATTTGAATGGACTATGCGGGACATTTAGATTACAGTATATCCTGGTATATCCTGGTGGGGGACAGAGGGGAGGGAGGAAGGAGAGAGGAAGGGGGGAATTTATTTATATTTTCTGTTTTCTTTCGGGGGGGGGGGGGGTTTGTTAAATGATATGTATGTTATGGATGAAGGGATTCGATAGAGGGTGGGGGGCGGGGGGTTTATTTAAAAAAAAGGGGGAAAAAATATTTTGTCTTTTTTGTTCTCTCTAATTTTTTCCTCTTTGCTCTGACACTGATAACTGGCATAGACATGCCCAGGAGGAGGTCTATGGAGATATGTTTAAAAGTGGTGATATGTGGGGAAAAGAGATGTACTGTTTGTTATATTGTATTAATGGGGAGTTGGGGCTCAAGTCACATGGTTGATTGTGAATTTGTATTTGAATCTACTCAATTTGGTTGAGAGGTCGAGCGATATAAATCAAGTGTAGAAGCTGACCAAATTTCTTAGGAGGGGGGGTTGTTTTGGGGAGAGGTGAGGGGTGTCCAGGGTTTGTTTGTGTTAGGGAAATTAGTTTAGGGGAGGGGGGTACCACAATGCAACTCTGAAGAGAAAGCATAGTTTTCTCTCCGATATCTTTTCCTTACCTGGATTCCATTTTTTTTTTTTAGATTAAACGATGAGTAATACTGGGGAAGAGGAAAAAAGAGGAAATAAATTATAATAAGGGGGAGGTAGGATTTCAGGGACTGTGCTGGGGTAAAATTAAAATAAGCAATATATTGGGCATGGAGAAGTAGCTGGAAGGAGCTGGAGGAAGGATCGGGGACTCCCTTACCGGGGGCATGCGCGGGTAATTTCCCCCCATTAGGACAACACTTATTGGGGTAGGGAGTTGGAGTGTTTAAAGCACTAGCTTTTGTATATCGCTGGGGAGGAGGGGAGGCTTACTATTTCTCCCTTCTTCTCTCCAGGCACATCAGATAAGAGTAGGGGAGGGAGATTTGATTGGGTTTTTTTTTTTCTTTGGGGTGGCTGTTCCCTTTCTATCCGCACTGCTCGCTGGTACCAGGTATCCCCCTAGCTGGTTGTTTTTGGCTTCCCGATCTCTGAGATTTTGGAACTACGTTTTGTTGGACTAGAAATGGAAGCCCTGTCAATAACATAAATTAATGCAAAGGGATTAAATATTCCAGAGAAGATTACGCCCTCGGAGGACCACCAACTGCGGTGCCTCGATGCGTGGGAGAGGGACATGCAATGTACCCTCACGACGCGTCAAAAACAGAATATCCTTAATTTTGTCTATAGATCCTCAATATGCACAAAGACACAGGAGACCAATTATAAAATCTTCACCAGGTGGTACAACACCCCCGCAAAGCTGCATCAGATTTTTCCCTCCTCTTCGGATCGCTGCTGGAGATGCCAGGGCGACTGGGGAACGATTATTCACATTTTTAGGTCCTGCCCCGTACTGGAGCGGTTCTGGAAGACCATACAGCACATGCAGGAATTTATGGAATGCCCTATAGTGGCTGACCCAGCCTTTTTTCTCCTCCATGCCTCCGACCGCTCGCGTAAAACTTACAAAAAGTCTCTGATCCGTCATTTACTTGATGCGGCCAAGGCTTGCATCCCCCTGCACTGGAAGTCCACAAGTCCCCTGTCCATCAGTATGTGGCTTAAAAAGGTGGAGGAAATTAATAAAATGGAGGACCTGATCCTCACAGCTCGCCATCAACGAGAGCAATATACCAAGACCTGGGCGGCGAGAAACATGTTTGTTTTCTCTGATGAGGGACGGGCCCTTCTGCAAAGTGACGTATCAAATCAGTGTGGCCCCAGCGTGGGCATCCGGTCTGATGGAGTATGACGAGGTTACCTGCTGGGCAGCCCTCGCGGCCTGGGGCTGGAGTGTAGGCTGCCTCCCTGTGCCCTCTCCTCTCTCCCTCTTCTTCCCTTCCCGTCCCTTCACCTGTTTCTCCCATTTCCTTTTCTCCCCTTCCCTCCCTTGTTTTTGTTTGCTTTCACTCTCCCTCTATGTTCAGGTCCATGGGGTTTCAATTTTGATCCCCGTGCCCCATTCTGCTCTGTTCTGTCATTCTGGAATAATTGAAAATGGGGACGAGACTCGCGGAACCGTCTGTTGATACGAGCTGAATTTCAGTAGTCGGTATGCTCTGTCACAAGCGGGGATAGGATCTGATTTCAGTTTAATAGGCTCTCCGTCTGGAGATGCTAAATGTTGGGGATAGATACATTTGTCCATGCCCGTGGCCAATATCGCTGTTATATAGTACTGCTCAACTAACCCTGCACCGCTACACATGTATTTGGTCTTGTATTTTGCTTTGTTTTTGTTTGCTGTTATCTCCCTTGGTTTTTGCTTTTGACGGATGCTGTATTTCGTGAGTTTTTGTTCTTTCAATAAATAAAAGATTTGTTAAATATTCCAGAGAAGAGGCGGATACTATTACAGGAGTTGAAGAAAAGGGGGAGTGATATAGCATTTGTACAGGAGACACATTTTAGAAAAGGGGGGCTCCCCTTTCTTAGAAATAGAGTCTTTCCGATGGCATATCACGCAATGAATCCGGTGGCAAAGAGGGGGGGGGGGTATCAATCTTAATCTCAAGCAAGACCCCGTGGTCATTTACAGACTCCCTGGTTGATACCGGGGGGCAGTATTTAGCGTTGAAAGGGACGATAGGGGGATTAGTAGTAGTATCTCTGGCCACTTTTTACGTTCCTAATATGCAACAGAATGTTTTTCTGGGGACATGTTTGGATAAATTAGCAGGTTTCCAGGAAGGACAGCTGATCCTGGGGGGGATTTGAATATTCCCCTTGTCCCTAGTGTGGATACCTCATCTGGGGGTTCGTCAGTTTCAGCAGGTACCCAGAAACGGATATTGCAGCTGTTACAGAAAGGGAGATTAATAGATATATTGAGATTGACACATCCAGGAGAGCGAGATTATTCCTTTTATTCTATCCCTCACAAGATATATTCTCGTATAGATTATTATTTTATTCCACATAATCAGTTACATGCAGTTAAGGAGGTTGGAATAGGGGAAATTACATGGTCAGATCACACACCAATCTTTCTGGTCTTTAGCCCAGGCTTAGAAAGGGATCTCCTGGCGGCACGCAGACAAATCTCTGAACTACTCTTATATAAAGCGAAAAAGGCAATACAGACAGACAGAAGGCAGAATTATGAATTTGGTAACAAAAGTGGGAAGCAATTGGCTAGCTCACTGAGGGAACAACAAATAAGGACTTATATTCCAATGATCTTAGGAGCAGGAGGGGAGAAATTCAGCTTACCTAAAGAGATAGCACAGAGATTTGGAGATTTTTATAGCACCTTGTATAATTTACGAACAAGCTCTCAGGACCAATCTGCAATGGAAAAATATATAGCAACATCAGGTATTACGAGTCACGCCAGAGGTGAGGCAAGAGATGGAAAATCCAATTACTATAGAAGAGATACAGGAGGCAGTGAAAAGGGGGAAGGGAGGTAAATCACCAGGCCCTGGTGGGTTTACTATTCAATACTATAGACTTCTTCTTCCGATTCTGGGGCCATTTATGGTAAAAATGTTTAATGGGCTAGGAGATACAGGTTCCTTTCACACTGAATCTTTGAAAGCTGTGATAGCGGTTATACCTAAGGAAGGAAAGGATCCCTCTCAATGTGGGAGCTATAGACCAATATCATTATTGAATGTGGATCTGAAGCTCTTTTCTAAGATCTTGGCAATGCGGTTACAGTAGCATATACCCGGCCTGGTCCATAAAGATCAGGTAGGATTTGTGCAGATGCGTGAAGCACGGGACAATACGATTAAGACTTTGAACTTGATCCATCTGGTTGGCACGTCCCGAACCCCATGTGTCTTTTTAGGGACAGATGCAGAAAAAGCTTTTGATCGGATAAATTGGCAGTTCAGGTTCACGGTGTTGAGACACATGTGGTTCGGTAATAAGATGCTACAATGGGTTTCATGTAATTATACCCAACTCCTCTTTAAGGGGGTGTCTCTGGGAGGTATAGAATATAAGATCTCAGCATATGTGGACGATATGATGTCAAATCTGACCAACCCGATGGTATCTCTTCCTAACCTGCTACAAGAACTGGAGATATATGGAGATCTATCAAATTTTAAGATTAATTATGATAAGTCCGAAGCAATGGGAGTGGCGATTCCTGAGAAAGAACTAAAGATTTTGAAATCGAATTATAAATTTAAATGGTCTGACACAGCGTTGACATACTTGGGGACCTCCATCCTGGCGGATCTAACACAAGTCTATAAGCTTAATTTTCTACCATTATTAGCGAAAGTGCGGATCCTCCTGGATGGATAGAAGGGGTTCCATTCGTGGTTTGGGAGGTCTACCATTATTAAAATGAGTATTTTACCGAAATTTCTGTACCTCTTTCAGACACTCCCTATTGCAATACCGATCTTTTTTTCCTGTTCAGTAGGTTTATATGGGCAAACAAGCTTCCAAGAATTAAGGGACGTATATTATCATTAGCTAAACGAGATGGAGGAGTGTCGGCCCCAGATATTTATAGATACTATCAGGCGGCTCTACTGAACCGGCTGATTGATTGGCGCAGACATACTGGAGAGAAAATATGGCCGGGTTTAGAGCAAGCCCAATGTAGCAGTATGCTTCAGCGGGCGGCATGGTGTTACAGGGAGTTGTCGACAGATATTAAAAGGCACCCGCTGATAGGCCTACCCTTCGGATAGGATATAGGTTATTTGTGAAAGGGAAATTATCAACAGTAGACTCACCTCTTTTTCCAATTTTGGGGAACCCACAGTTTGAACCAGGACTGATGAAGGGACCATTTAGTAGATTAATAGAACAGGGGCTATTTCAAGCCTCTGATTTTCTGAAGGCGGGAGTATGGCCCACAATTCAGGAGATGACAACAGGATCGACACCCTATCAATTGGAGGGCACTACAACTGCAACATTTCTTGGACACTTTGAATTTACCGAGTAGATACGAGGGTAGGTTGACAAAGTTTGAGGGGTACTGTAGTGGGAGTGGGATGTTTCGGCATACCCGCTCTAAAATTAGTGAATTGCTGAACGCACCCGCGGAGGATTCTCAACTACCTTTCTTTAATAATTGGGAGGCGGAGCTGGGCAGGACCTTTACAGAGGAGCAAAAGAATAAGATACTACGGAACGTATTTGAATCCTCAGTGTGTGGAAAGGTACAAGAGAAGAATTTTAAGATTCTATCACAGTGGTATCGTACCCCGGTCATTTTAAATAGGTGTTACCCAGATATGTCAGATAGATGTTGGCGTTGTGGGAGAAAAGGAGGAAAGCTAATACACATCTTCTGGGCTTTTCCCAAAATGCAGAGTTTTTGGGTAAAGGTGCGGGAAATAGTGCAAAAGTTTAGTGAGGAGGAGCTACCAGGAGAGTGGACTTTTTATCTGCTACAGGAATGGGACATATCGGTCAGATGGTATGGGAAGACAGTAGTTTGTCACTTTTTGAATGCAGCAAGAGCCTGCATTCCAGCGATGTGGAAGCAGACTCAGCCATCGTCAATAGGGATGTGGCTTAAATGAGTGGAAGACTTGAATAAAATCTTCTTCCTGTTGTTACATTGTGCCTCTGTGGATGTTACTGGTGGTGACAGGCTATGTCTATGTAAGTGTGATACTGTTTTGTCTCAATAAATCTGTTAAGAGGGGCCTGCTGTGATTCTCTTTGCCTTTTATTCTGCTTCCGCTTGATTTCCTTGAATCTGAGTGCAGGATCGATACATTATGGACATATAAGATGCTGAACTCACAGTCATGCAAGTGCCAATTTATGTGTGCTATTTTTTTTTTTATCAGTTTAAGATATCATTTTTAGGGCAGTGTGTTAACATGTAGACATTTCAGTTCCTAAATGTTCTTTACCTGTTGAAGACCTGATAAATTTATTAACAGCATGTCTCTAGATTGAGGTACCCTAGTCTCGACCCTTATGGTAATTTCTGCTCACTGGCTTGCTGCTCTACTCCCTCAGCATTTCTGTTGGTGCCTCTGCAAGTCTGTTAGTGGTAAGAGATCAACCAAAAGGTACAATGACATTACTAAGTACCCCCACCAATAAATTGGCTAAGCTGGATTATGAAACTGCCAGTGTCCATTTCCAAGCCATCCATGCTAAATCATTTGGAAAAAAAAATGTTAAATCTGAAACAGTGCTTCACATGAAATTGGAATTTAACTTCTGAAAGTATTACTTTCTGATGAAGGAAAATTCTATCACCACTTCCTGATCACCTCAATAAACTTCTCAATGAAACTCACAGTTATCTCCAGATGAAAGCTAACAGTATGTTTGGATGGGAACCCATGCAAAACTCTTGTAGATTGATTATTACAGTGACAATACCTTAAAAATCAATAAAATAATGCGAGTGTGTTAAATTTAATCCGTATGCAGTAAATACATTTTATCCCTCCAGCAAAGCTTTTACTAAACTGAGAAATCAATTTTTGTTTGCAAAAAAGCAAATGATGCCCTGTAAGGAAAATAATCCATCTATAAGCTTTTGTGAACTGAGCCTTTTGAAAGCCGAAGAAAACATAATGGAAAAATTCTGGGGTTAAGAATTGCCGCTGCTGTGATTTTATCAGTTGCTATTTTTTTTGAGGCACAGCACTAATGTGATTATAAAAGAGTATTATATTTGTGTACATTTTAGTAATTCTCAAAGACTTAGGAAACTAAGCAGACTGCCTATTAGACATGTGCAGAACAGAAAATTTTGTTTTGTTTTCAATAAAAATTTGTTTTGTTTATAAATTTTCTAACAAATTGCAGCTTTTCAGAATGATTAGAATTCGCATCCGTTGAAAAATGATCGACCGATTCAAATTCTGTGTGAACAATAGCTGGTTGTTAAGCAGCGGGTCAGGACCAAGCAATGAGTTATCATCTGTCAGCGGGCTTCCCCACTGACAGATGAATGTAAAGAAAAGAATGTCGGCAATAGAAAAATTTAAAAAAGTGGGGTTCCCCCAGTCCATACCAGAAAAAGAGATGCATGAAATTATATTTAAATTAACTTGTGATTACAAATGCCAGCCCGGCTATGTGGTCTGGTATTGTTTAGGAAGGGGCATCACTCGCTCTGCCCTCTCATCCCAAAGCACCTTGTCCCCATGCTGATGGGGACAATAGCCTCTTGCCCACAACCGTGTCCGATGGTTGTGGGGGTCTGTGGGCAGGGGGCTTATTGGAATATGGAAGCCCCCTTTAACAAGGGGCCTCCCAGATCCCACCTCCCCCTATGTGTACAATGGACCCCTACTCATTCTTACCAAAAAAGTGTCAAAAAGTAATAAAAACACAGACAGATTTGGACAAAAAAGGTGGAGAAGGGACGAGCGAGCAAGCAGGAACCCCACTTTGAGTGAAACAATAAAAATGAAAAATTCCTTTGAATGTAGTGCTATAATATGTGTGGTCCCCCTAGTCTGCCTGTAAAGTGGCTCATCTGTACCATGTATAGAACATGCTGCAGCAAAAATGCCATGTATAAAGAAAAAAATGCATGAAATGAGATTTAAATTGACGGTTGCAAATACCGGCAAGGCTATTTAAAAAATAAAAAAATAAAACAGGGTCGTTGTGCCCCCCTCCTGAACCATACCAGGCCACATGCCCTCAACATGGGGGGTGGGTGCTTTGGGGTGGGGGGCCCTCAAAATGTAATAAAGACACAGAGACAGTTTTTTTATGAAAAAAATCCTTTGAATATGGTGCCTGGGGATCCCCTTAGTCTGCCTGTAAATTGGCGCATCTGCACCGTGTAAAGAACATGCTGTAGCAAAAATTACATTTATAAATAAAAAAATGCATGAAATTAGATTTAAATTGACTCGCGGTTGCAATTGCTAAAGACACAAAAAAAAATGCATAGGTGCATGCGCAAACAACCTATTTAAACTGAACAATGACATGAACATATTGCTAAGTGGTCTTTCAGCTTGTTCCTGTTTCTGTGCCCTGATCCATTTCCTGTGTTTGACCTGGCTTGACCTCAACCCTCCTCTGTATTCTTGCCTGCCTACCTGTCATCATGGCTTGTGCTTTGACTCTCCTCCTGTCTCATGCTCTTGTACCACGCTTCCCGACTGTGTACTGACTCTGGCCTTTATCCCGATCCTGCTCTAGTCTCACATTCCTGTACCTGCATTGCCTGGCTGTTGAGGACCCCTTGGCTTGTGTTCAGGCTACGCTCCATGCCTACTGATCCAGCATCACGGAGTTCCAGTTCCGGTACCTCTCTGGTGACCCAGAGCCATCGGTTTCCTATCAAAGCCTCAGCTGGTGCCACATGCTATACCGGCCCTTGTGCCACTATGTGTCCTACACTCCCTGTCATCTCTACCAGGGGTGTTAGACAGGAGGTGCAAGAGAAGCCCCCTCTACAGCTTGATCTGCAACAGGTACGTGACACCCCCCACCCCAAAGCAACTTGTTTCCATGTTGATGGGGACAAGGGCCTCAGCCCCACAACCATGGTCAGTGATTGTGGGGGTCTGCAGGCAGGAGGCTTATCAGGATTTAGAAACCCCCTTTAACAGGGGACCCCAAGATCCTGCTCCCCCATTTGAATGAGTATGGGGTACATTAAACCCCTACTTATTCACCAAATAGTTTAAAAAAATAATAAAAGCACAGACAGTTTTTGACAAATACTTTATTAAAAAAGAAAAACATTAAAAAACAGTGTCCCCCGATGTAAATCCCTTGTCAATCATGCCGCCCGCTGCACCTGAAAAAAACGCTCCCGCCGTCTGCCTACCGAAGGCTCCTATGTTTGACAGTTCTTTTAAATGGAAGGGTGGGGCCATCTGACGACATCACTGGTGGTACCACCCCCTTGTGACGTCGCCAACCCAGCATGCACTGGTCCGTTACGTCGCTAGGGGGGGTGCCACCAGGTGATGTCGACAGGTGGCCCTGCCCTCACCTATAAAAGAACTATCAAATGGAGGAGCCTGCAGTAGGCAGACGGCATCCATGTCAAAGGTTTTTTTTTCGGGTGTGGTGTGATTGATGATGGATTTACATCGGAGGAATAAAGGAATTTTCAAAAACTGTCTTTGTGTTGGATGGATGGATTGTCCTATGAACCACCAATGCCCCCTAAGCAGTCAAGGGTGCCATTAAATGAGTCAGGCTAAAAAAGGCCATGCAGTGCTTCAGCTGGTCTATCTAAGGGAACAGGAGCCACATCAGAGCAGGCCCAGAGGTGGTTTACGCCATGGAAGCTTGAGCCAGGAATGGTGGTGTGCGATAATGGCACTAACCTTCTGTCCACCCTTCGACAGGGAAAGTGGACACATGTCCAATGCCTGGCACATGTCCTCAATTTGGTAGTGCAGCATTTCTTAAACAGGTTTGTAAGATCTTCTAAGGCAGGCCAAAAGAGTCTGTAGCCATTTCAGGCGGTCATACATAGCCAGTGTTCTGTTGGCTGAAATTCAGTGGGAATTCCACCTGCCCGTAAACTGCCTGGTTTGTATCATGCCCACCAGGTGGAACTCAACTTTGGCAATGCTGCAGCAGCTGCACATGCAGCAGATGGCTGTCAACGAGTACCTGTGTGAGTATGGCACAAGGACAGGTTTAGGGCAGCTCGACTTTTTTTCCCCACACCAATGGCTGCTGATATAGGATGCATGCACTGTACTGTCATCATTTGAGGAGGCTACAAGGATGATGAACTGTAAAAATGCATGCATCAGTGACCCAATACCTCTTGTGTTCCTGCTGGAGCGTGGCATTATGGAGAGGGCACTCCAGGCAGAGCAGCAGGAGGAAGAGGAGGACTTCCTTTCTTCCTTTCCTCTCAAGGCTCACTTTATGTAGACACCATTCTTGCAATGCCACAGAACACACAAGAAGAGAGGGAGGAGGAGGATTCTGGCAGTTTTGGAGGCATAGAAGAAGAGGAAGACATATGTCAAACCTTAAAGGGGTTGTAAAGGTTTGTTTTTTATTTTCTAAATAGGTTCCTTTAAGCTAGTGATTGTTGGTGCACTTACACTTTTCCTTCGATTTCCCTTCTAAATGTTATTTTTCTTTGTCTGAATTTCTCACTTCCTGTTTCTCCTCAGTAAGCTTGCTCCCATCATCCAAGCTGTTCTGGCTGGGGGTTAGTCAGTCAGAACAGCTTATTGAGGTGGAACAGAAAGTGAGAAATTCAGACAAATAAAACAAAGAAAAAAAAACATTTAGAAGGGAAATCGAAGGAAAAGCTAGTGAACCAACAATGCACTAGCACCTATTTAGAAAATTAAAAACAAACCTTTACAACCCTTTTAAGAGATGTAAAACCTTGGAAACCTTGGAAGTAGCACATGGCTGGGAGGAGGTAGTTCCAGATATAGTAATCCTCAGTGATCCGAGGGCTCTGCTTCTCATCCCCCCCGCAAATTTGCGGTGCATGGCCTCTCTTATTCTAGGCTGTGAAAGCACCCAAGAATTTGTGACATCAAGGATAAGGATCCTTATTGATGGCAACCCTCGGCTCTTTAAGATGCCTCCGGCGAGTGCCCGGTGGTCGCGATAACTGCCGGGCACCCGTGATTGCTCGTTACAGAACGAGAATGGGGATGTGTGTGTGTAAACAATGAATGAACACCGATCAGTTGTTCAGTTAGGACACACAATAGGGAAAAACAGTTAACCCCTTGATCACCCCTAGTGTTAAACCCTTCCCTGCCATTGTCATTTATACAGTAATCGCTGTGTAAATTACACTGGTCCCAAAAATAGTGTCAAAAGTGTCCGATATGTCCGCCGCAATGTCACAGTCACGATAAAAATCGCAGATTGCCGCCATTACTAGTAAAAAAAATAATAATAATAAAACTGCCATAAATTCCCAAATTTTGTAGACGCTATACCTTTTGCACAAAACAATCAATATATGCTTTTTGTGTTTTTTTTTTACCAAAGCGCAGTGACGTACAACATGTACAACGGCTCTAAAGGGGAAGTACCATTCGGATGGCGCCACCCTTGGGGCTGCTTTTTCTGATTTCCTGTTTGTAAAAGTTTGGTGAGAGACGATTCGTACTTTTCAGTATGTTACAGCCCACACACGACTATTTTTTACGACGTTAAAAACGACAACATGAAAAACGAAGCAAAAATTAAGAGCATGTTCTATATTTTTAATGCCCAATTTTTAACGTTGCGAAAAAATGCTCTGGAGCCCACACACAATAGTTTTTAATGACATAAAAAAAAAAAAAAAAATTTCACATCGTGAAAAATGGTCATGTGTACGCGGCATTAGAGTAGGTTCACATCTTTCACAGGTCCTGCATGCCACGTTTGTAGGGGCGCTGCGGCCCATTCATTCGAATGGGCTGCTGTATCCGCAGAAAACGCAGGAAAAATATTTCTGACCCTTCTTTAAAAACCCAGTCATATTAAACTACATGGGGCTGGGTTTTACGCGTCGGGGAGGGGGGGGACAATAAAGAGGAGCTCCAGTCTCTTAAGTGCAAATTAAAAGTCAGAAACTACAAAAACCTTAGCTGCTGAATTTTAATAAACAGCCATTTACCTGTCCCATGATCCAGTGGTGTGCTCACCCCAGCCGTTTTCTCCCTGTGTCCTCTCTCGCCGGTGCAGGCATCTTTACTATAGGCACCCGGCCGTGACAGCTTGCAGCTTTACAACCGGGTGCCCACTGCGCAGGCGCGAGCGGTGCCGTGCACTGTGAATGGCCTGGCAGTTTTTTGTGTCATGTGTCCCAGAAGACTTCAGGAGGGAGGAAGGAAACCCTCTGCTTCTGATCGCTTAGGCGGTCGGAGCAGAAGTGGGAGCGGGTACCTGTCAAAAAAAGGTAACCGCTCCACCACCTCCTCCCCAAAATCTCCATTTCATAAACAGTAGCAGGGGAGGAGGCCTTAAAGCAGGAATTCCTCTTTTGGGTGGAGCTGTGCTTTAAGAAGTAATGGCACCCCTGTGTCCCAACAAAAGAGTAGCGCTTTTTGCCTGCAGGGGAGGGAACATGTGCAATTTACATGTGTTCCCGTCCTGCTACAGTGTGAACCTGGACTTAGACAGTCGTCATAGAACAGGTGTCACCTGAAAGATAAGATCACATACAAGGATGGGTAAGTGAAGATACTTTGTGTGTATCGCATGTGTACCTTTGTGTCTGGAGTCTGAATTGTGCTGAAGGAAGTGTGTCTGTGCTGTGGCCAGGGGAAGAAGAGAAGCCACTAAACTGACAGATGGGAAGTGGGCAAAATTGGAGTCTCTGATTTCAAGGGTCCCACATTTCCTATGAATTGTTAAGGAATATCAGCATAAATGAACACTGCATGGTACAAGAACTGTGTACCTCCACTGATGAGCCAAAGACAGGTACCGTACCTAGTCTGTTTAACTTTTGCTCCAAGTTGGGTTTTACCTATCTTGAGATTAATGTCTAGGAACAGCTTTTGAAGGTACAGCAGATATAATACAAACATATTATATACATTTCTGTATTGTCAAGCTTTCCAAAAAAAAAAAAACTGTGTTGCCAACATTATCCTTTCCTTAAAAAGTGGAAAAACGGGGGAGTGGGGACAAGGGTATAGTAGCTGAGGCTAGACCCAACGTGACCCACTCAATTAGTTTGAGGGGACTATCTCGGTACTGATAAAATACAATAGACATAATAGTATAAAAGATTTATTGAAATATGATATTGCGAAATAAACACATAGTACAGATCAAAGATTGGTGGAGGTCGACTAGTTTCGCGGGATTGCCGCTTCATCAGGACAGCCATTCTATACAATAAATAATACAATAAAACACATGTAACATACATCAGCAAGGCAATAAGCGATTAAAGTAAAATAGTGATAAACCTACCCAATGAGTCAATTGTTAATGCATGGAGCCGAGCGGCCCAGGAAGATTTTTCCCAGGCGGACAGGGGGATAATAGATCGTGGAAATCTAGGTGTAAATACGGGTTTATGTGTATAGAAATACCACATAAATACGTGTAAAATAATATAAGGTTATAGAAAATAAGTACATGACCCCAATAGGACATATCCTGACAGGGTAAGGGAAGAAGGGGGGGGGGGGAAACGGGGGGAAAAAGAGAGGAGAAGGGGAGGGAAAAGAGGAGGGGGGGGAGAAAAGGGGGGGAAGGAAAAGGGGAATAGAAAGATAAAGTAAAGGACTGGGAAAAGTGAGGGAAAAACCGGAAGGGAGGAGAAAGAAGGGAAGGGGGGTGGAAAAGAAGGAAGGGTGGAGAGAAGAGTGGGGAGAAGGGGAAGGGGGGGGGGAGGGGTAACCAGAGGGAATTGGAGCCTTACCACGAAGGTGGTTCGTAGGAGATGATGCCAGGCCATGGTGGAGGGTTCCTGGTGCGGTAAGGGCATTAGATAGGAAAAGGGCCGTGGGCTCGTGCAGCAATGCGGGGAATTAAAAGGGGTGAATTGGTAGATTGTCCAAAAATGCTGGTAAAACCAGTATAGTATCATCAAACAGAGGTAAAGTTCAAGGCAGGTGTCCCAATACTTTTGGTAATATAGTGTATGTTAGTTGTTGTATGTACACATTACACAGTCCAGAAACAATGGTGCACATTTTGCTTCTTTTTTTTTTTATCCTACCTAAAACACACAGACACTGATAATATCTGACACAGATTCTAATTTAATTATTTTTAAAATCCTGCCCAAAGAATAACAACCATTACTTTTGATTCGATCTTTTACCCTGATCTTGATATTTGAACCTTATTTGACCCAAACACTAACCCTGGCACAAACCTAGATCAAACATGGATCTAGCTATTTTTTCTTAAATAGTTTTTTCTTTTTTTTTACACTTGTGTTTATTTACTTATTTCTCCCTCCATTCAGAGAGAAAGAAAACACAGGAACAGGCTGATCCATACCCGTGATCCATATCCGTGAGGCTACATATATGTATACTGTCTGACTCTGCGGGAAGGAGTTAAACGTTGCATTTGCTCTAAGGACTGAAGGTAAATAGTTTCGGGCTAATCTCAGGTGTAAAGGTGCATGCACAGGGGCTGATCTGAGGTGTGTGCATTGGTGCTGATATAAGGTGTGAAGGTGCATGTGTTGTGGCTGATCTGATGTCTGAATGTGCATGCATTGGGCTGATCTAAGTTTTGAAGGCATCTAGGGCCAAATCCTCAAAAGGGATACGCAGGCGGAACTGCTGTTCAGCCTGCGTATCCCTGTGCCTATCTTTGGAACTGATCCTCAGAATCAGTTTTCCAAAGATAGGCAGAAGATCCGACATCTGTAAGAGACTTACACTGTCGGATCTTAGGATGCAGTAACGCATCCGCCGCTGGGGGCATTTCGTGTCGAAATGCCGCTTTGCGTATGCAAATGAGGACTTACGGAGATCCACAAAGCTTTTCAGCTTTGTGTTTTCTGCGTAAGTTTACGTTTGCATACGTAAAATTAGTTCTGCTTTTACAAAGTGTAAACTAGTAACACCTTGTAAAAACAGACCTTTTTTTCGATCGCCGTGATTTTTTTTAAATTTAAATTTTTTTTTCCCGGCGCGTAACTTTTTTTTTACCCGACGCAACTTTATTGTCCCGTCGCAATCCACAAAGCCCGACGTAACGTAATTTCTCACGCTGCCCGTCGGGAAAATTACGTCACGAGCATGCGGAGAAGGATCTGGGGGTTTTAGTTGATCATAAGCTCAATAATGGCATGCAATGCCAAGCTGCGGTTTCCAAAGCGAGCAAAGTCCTTTCTTGTATTAAGAGAGGTATGGACTCCAGAGACAGAGATATAATTTTGCCCCTGTACAAATCATTAGTAAGACCTCATCTGGAATATGCAGTTCAGTTTTGGGCACCAGTTCTCAAAAAGGACATCGGAGAACTGGAGAAAGTGCAGAGAAGGGCAACCAAACTGATAAGAGGCATGGAGGAGCTCAGCTATGAGGAAAGATTAGAGGAACTGAATTTATTCACTCTTGAGAAGAGGAGAATAAGGGGGGATATGATCAACATGTACAAATATATAAGAGGTCCATACAGTGAACTTGGTGTTGAGTTATTCACTTTACGGTCAACACTGAGGACAAGGGGGCACTCTTTACGTCTAGAGGAAAAGAGATTTCACCTCCAAATACGGAAAGGTTTCTTCACAGTAAGAGCTGTGAAAATGTGGAACAGACTCCCTCCAGAGGTGGTTCTGGCCAGCTCAGTAGATTGCTTTAAGAAAGGCCTGGATTCTTTCCTAAATGTACAGAATATAACTTGAGTATTAAGATTTGTAGGTAAAGTTGATCCAGGGTAAATCCGATTGCCTCTCGGGGGATCAGGAAGGAATTTTTTCCCCTGCTGTAGCAAATTGGATCATGCTCTGCTGGGGTTTTTTGCCTTCCTCTGGATCAACTGTGGGAATGGAGTTGGGTGTATAGGATTTTACTGTGTTTTTTATTTTTGTTTTTTTATTTTTTGTGGTTGAACTGGATGGACTTGTGTCTTTTTTCAACCTGACTAACTATGTAACTATGTAACTATGTAAGTACGGCCGGCGCGGGAGCGCGCCTCATTTAAATTGTCATCGCCCCCTGCAGAAGAGGACCGCCTTGCGCCGGAGACATTTAAGTTACACGGCCTGAAATTTCTAGGTAAGTGCTTTGTGGATCGGGCACTTAGGTAGAAATTTTAAGTCAGTTTAACTTAAATGGGAAAAGTTAAGTTAGGCAGGATTTTTGAGGATTTGGCCCCTAAATTTTAACTGAACTGAGGTATGAATGTTGAGGTCTAAATGAGTGGAATTGTGGGCTTATCTGAGGTCTAAATTTGTGAGATTTTGGGCTGATCTGAGATTTAAGGGCTTGGTGTGCGGGCAGTTGTTTTGGGCTGCAGCAACTTTTGGTGACTTTATTTGAAGTGCACAAAGTAATACTTCATCATGTCACTGCACAGCAGTGTGTTTGTTGCACTTTGTTTTGGTGAAGTGTGGGTTACATCCAAGGAGGTGAGATTATATTAGATTGCAGTGAGAATAAGGCAAACTGGTGCTTTCACTGAAGAAAAAAGCCAGTTACCGCATTATTGTTATTGTGCCCTAAGCCCAGGTGTACACTGCTGCGGCTTCAAAGTTGTGCAACTTCAAAGCCCAAACCCAGCATGATTTCAGCACAACTTGCATGCGATTTAACAAAAGTCAATGAAAAATCGTACCAAAGTCTACACAGACTCTAATTTATTATATGTTTTTGGCGGACATAATACCCATCAGTACTGCCTGGAAAATTCCAGTGATCGACTTAGCTTTAATGAAAGCGAAACCTAACCTGGATCATGCGCCATGAAAAACTGGTCCGCATCCTACGGGACAAACACCTGTTTGAAAAGGTGTGGACCCCTTGGCTTTCTTACCTGCAGGTGCCCAACACTTGGGATTGACATTGGATCAGTGTCGGGTTGGACTCCTGGACAGATGTGGTCTTGCTTCTTTGCTTTCTTTTTGCTTCCTTTTCTTTCTCTAACTCGCTCCTTTCTATTTCCTTACTCAGGTGTAAGATAAGCCCTCTAGTCGGACCCTTTGTCTCGACTTTGGCGTTTCCGTCTAGGTTTTTGTATGTAACAATATCCCT
Organism: Rana temporaria; assembly: GCF_905171775.1. Classification (NCBI taxonomy): domain Eukaryota; kingdom Metazoa; phylum Chordata; class Amphibia; order Anura; family Ranidae; genus Rana; species Rana temporaria. The sequence goes on from NC_053489.1 coordinate 491,925,525, forward strand.
TAAAGGATATGATGCTGCTACACTTGATTTTTCAAATTATATATGGGGTAGGTTAAATGAGTCTAGTGTTAGATGACACAAAGGTCACTATGTTTGTTATAATTACATTATTATGTCTATAGCTTGCCTTGGTGGTTGGGTGGGTAGTGGCTGCCCTGTTTGAACACGCTGCCAAATGTACAAAGTTGGCCTGATGTAAGGCCGTGGTGTCAGGTCACCTGTGGCCAGATGACAAATGCACCCAGTCGGAGTCAGGGGTGCACCACAAGGTAGTGAACCCTATAGCAGACTGCTGCGGATGGACCACAGAGTGGATATGGAGGAGAGGTTCACTGGGGCACAAACAGGGATCCTACAGGAAGCTTGAGCCCAAGATTCCCCAGGGCGCGGAGTCTAAGATCCAGCTGGTATTCACCAGAGCCTCTAGTGGTGAGGATGGCCTTCACTGCAACTGGATCCAGGTCGCGGCCCCCGGAGTCGCCTAGGTCACGCTAGAGGGGAAGCAGCCACTCAGAACACAAGAGATAGTGAAGGGTAAGCCGAGGTCAGGGCAACAAGCAGACAAGGATAACTGAGGGACAGGCCAAGGGTCAGGGTCACAGGCAAACAGGAGTAGTCGGAGACAAGCCAAAATTGGTACACAGAGATAACGTAGCACACAGCAAGCAGGAACACAATGCTAACAAACAACGTTGATCAGCAAGGCAGACCTGCAGTGCACTGGTTAATATAGAGTTCCTGGGATGGCCTGGGGTGCAGCCATACTGGGAGGAGAGATGATAAAAGCAGCCAGATAAGAGAGTCTGGCCTCTAATTAACACATGGAGAGAAGGTAAGCTGCCAGACATTACTGAATATCCATGACACGTGGGTTGTTTGGCCTATTTGAGCACTATAACCGAATATGTTTCTCAATACCATTTTTTTTCAGTTGACCACTCTGTCACAGTTCCTAATACCCGTTGGTGGATCTCCATGGATTAATGTCTTAATTCCTTACCCTTACAAACATATCGTCATTGTTGACTTCTTGTTCACTGTTTACATCATCAGAGCCATTTTGCACTTTTGTATTACATTATAATGTTTTACTGTAATTCTGAAAATTTAATTAAAAGATTGAAACAGAAAGTCATACCAAAGTCAGACTAAAAGTAGTGCAGGAACCTTTTTTCTAAGTCAGAGCAGCTCAAGTCACACAGAATAGAATGGTTTCATTGCACTTAATGGTGTGCGACTTCTGATGCGGCATGTGCTCTAAAGTTGGAGCGCTTATTGCATCAGTGTATACCGGGCCTAAAGATGTGTGTGTTGGGTGGATCTAAGGAATAAATACATGTTTTGTATGTGAAAGTTATAATAATAACAATAATATTAATAATTATAACAACTAATAAGTTTAACTTGCCATTAGCAGTACAAATATAAGTGCAAAAACTGAAAACTAAATGACAATGTCATGCTATTTTTTCACTGGCGTTCTGATTGTCTAATACTAAAAACTACACTTAATGTGGATAAGGTTGCTAATCCCTGCTTTAGATAATAATAAATGATCACTTGTAAAGGAAAGATTTAGATTCAGCAAAAAAATATATAAAGAGAGATGTTCTAAAATGACAAAGTTCATGGATGTCATCATTATTAACACCCTACAGAATTTGCAATAAATTTAAATTACATTAAATCGGAACCATAGAATAAAAAATATATTGAAGCGATGCACAAAAAGGTCAGAAAGTTTGAAAAAAAGAAACGTTTGCTGTAGAAAGATTAAGTGTTTTCTGACTCAAAGCCATGGATAATAACCATTCTAAGTAAGCACTTTGCTCTTGATCACAATGTAAAAAAGCAGTATCATTTTATCAGTAAATCGTAGGGGTTGTTTATCTCTAAAATAATGTGGCAACTCATTTAGCTAGAAACATTTTATACAAACTAACAGCTTCAAAAACATAATAAGATCCAGTACATTCATGAAGATTGGTCGTGTTTGATCAGGAAAAAGTTTCTATAGCTAAGTCTTCCTATAATAGTTTATTTGCTTTTGTAGGTAGTATGGCTTTGCCAGCTGATATTACTTTTTGTCTGAAAACAAATGGTTTAGGGCATAGAAGTACTAAATAGGCATTCTGTTTATGGCTTGAGTAGAAAAGACAGTTCAGTTCATTTTTGGCTAATATTTCCTACTTGATAACCTTGTATCTAAATGGCCCTTTTATCAGGGCTTTTTTTCCTCAAGAAAAAGGTGTTGGAATTACCCCCCTTCCACTAAGTCACACCTGTCTCCACCCTCTACCCACCCCTTAGAACCTCCCCTAAGACCACACCTTGTCTCCACCTCTACACACCTCCTAGCACCACCCCCAAGTATAATTTGGGGGGATATACAAGGTAATTTGTATGAAATTTGTTAATAGAAAGCATAGTAAAATGCACAAAACATTAGAAATATTCAGTGCTTACCAAAGTATGCACTTCCAGATATTTCCATATCCAGCAAGAGACAGTTCCCAACATCCAGCAAGAGACAGCCCCCATATCCAGCAAGGGACCGTCCTCAATGTCCAGCAAGAGAATATGCCAAATGTCCAACAAGAGACAGTCAGCCATATCCAGCAAGAGACAGACAGTCACCCATATACAGCAAGAGACAATCCTCATATACAGCAAGAGACAGTCCTCATATACAGCAAGAGACAGTCCTCCGTATACAGCAAGAGACAGTCCTCCGTATACAGCAAGAGACAGTCCCCAATATCCAGCAAGAGACAGTCCACTGTCCAGGCAGCATTATTAGACAGCCAGGCAGCCCCTATATTCATCCAGCAGCAACATTATTTAAATAATTACCAAAATCAATGTACTTACCTCAAGCAGGCATGTAATGTGCCTTAGACAGTGAGGAGTCACAGGACAGGACACCACATGGCAACTCTTCCTCACAGGAACTTCCTCTCTTCTACAGGGAGAGACAGAGTGCAGCTGATATCACTCGCCCTCCACCCTCTTAAGGCACTATAGGAGCTGTGTCGGCTTATGCGGCTACCAGCTCACTCCGTGGGCCGAGAGTTGCATAGAACAAGCTCTAAAAAAAAAGTTGCGACAAGTTTTGGCTGAAAAAAAACCCTGGCTATAATGCTTGATGGTCTTGATGTTATGCTCTTGAGATATTGGGTGGATACAGACCCTCACAGGACAGATGTTGTGCCTCAAGAATGGTGCAAAGTCCAGCTATAGTATGAGTTTTTTTACTTAAATAGCACACAAATAAGAAGGTCCTGATTTAGAAAACTGATTATTGTCTGTTCTTGAAAATTATATTTTACCTTTTTTATCCAATAACTTTATCTTAAATATAATATTTATGTTTTGTTGTGAACTTCAGCACAATTCAAAACAAAATAAAATGTTTTGCCATTAAGCTTCATTACTTAATGTTCCTTGTGATATAAAGTCATCGCAAATTCTCTTTTCTCCCTGTGACCTGTGTCAGTGCATGCAGCATAATAAAATTATGTTTTTTATGACCTATGTACTATGATATGAGAATATTTTTTGTGTACACCCACGCCTTAAGCCCACCAGAGCTCTGAAAAATAGAGATACACTTGTATTACCAGCTTTACAATTCTGAAAAGGTTGGGCTGACTTATTTCACAATTGTGTGCAGTAACAAGTTAGAACAAATCATTGTATAAAACAAAGCGAAGAAACAAGTTTTATATGGAGAACCAACAATGGTTTAGCTTGTGATAAAAATGACTTTATGAAAGCAATTGTACAAAATAAATTGTATTAAAAGGCAAAAATTGCCTACCCTACCAGACACCAGTAAAAAAAAAAAAATGATTTAAAAACAGATAATTGTCGTAGAAAATTGGCACAGTATAATCTGTGGTCTTTCAAAATCCTGTTTAGATCACTCCATTGTGTAACAAATTTATTTATAATTTTCACTGGGCTCTCAGAGGCCTGTAATTTAGTACAGCGGGGCTCAAGGAGGTAATTCCTCACTTTTTTTACTAGTAATTCTCTTTGCTCTGCTCAGGGTACAGTAGAAATCCCCCCTCTCCCTAAATCTAGTGTACATTACATCTGCCTCATGCCGGTAGTCCAACTCTGCAATTACTCCTGATTCTCTGAAATTTTCCAATCAGTATCCCCTGGATCAGAGATCCCGGAGTGGTGGCTAATGGCGTGAAGCAGAGTGTTGGCCACCGTCTGCTTCCCAAAGGTCCTTGCTCCTATCCTAATTGAATCATCGGATCCACTTTGAAGTGAGCAGGCTAGTGACTACTCTGTTTGATGGGAATCAGGAGACATCCGTTGGTATCTTACCATCACCTGCCATCAGTACTACTAGCCCTATGTGCCAGACTGCAGCTGACGGTTGTTTAATTCAATGCACAAATCTTCCATTACATGTGTTATCAAGCCAGGAGCCGTGTAATGTGGTTTAGTCAGAAACACAGGAGGTGTCAGTGTTGCAATTAGCCTACCTTTAGCCCAATTGGGACAGTGCTTTAGCAGCCAAACACCTCAGCCAAGATTTCTTGTGCTAGAAACACCAGGAAATGTGCAATCCAATTATTTTTGCAGATGTGATTGAGATCCTACTGTGCCAATTTGTATGACAATTGTCTGTTTTTAAACCATTTTTTTTTTAGTGGTATCCACAAGCAGTTTTCACAATACAGGCAAACCTTTATGGCAGTCTCAGATCCACTATAACAAGGATTCTTGAAACTAGAACCAATACCTCTGCAGCACTTTATGATCACTCAGTTTATCTAGATCAGGGGTCTCAAACTCAAATTACCTGAGGGCCACAGGACAAGTTTTCATATCCCATGGGGGCCGCATGCAAACTTTCAAACTTCAAAAACAGCACTGGTGTCAGCGGACGCATTATTAATCCCCAGCACTGGTGTCAGCATTAACCCCCAGCACTGGTATCAGCAGACGCGCTATTAACCCCCAGCACTGGTGTCAGTGGACACACCTTTAACCCCCAGCACTGGTGTCAGTGGATACACCATTAACCCCCAGCACTGGTGTCAGCGGATGCACTATTAAACCCCAGCACTGGTGTCAGCAATAACCCCCAACACTGGTGTCAGCGGATGCACTATTTACCCCCAGCACTGGTGTCAGCAGACACACTATTTAACCCCCAGCATTGGTGTCAGCAGACACACAATTAACCTCCCAGCACTGGTGTCAGCATTAACCCCAGCACTATTAACCCCCAGCATTGGTGTCAGCAGACGCACTATTAACCCCAAGCACTGGTGTCAGCAGATGAACTATTAACCCCCAGCACTGGTGTCAGCAGACACATTATTAACCCCCAGCATTGGTGTCAGCGGACGCACTATTAACCTCCCAGCCCTGGTGTCAGCAATAACCCCCAGCACTGGTGTCAGCGGACGCACTTTTAACCCCCAGCACTGGTGTCAGCGGATGCACTATTAACCCACAGCACTGGTATCAGCGGACGCACTAATAACCCCCAGTATTGATGTCAGCAGACGCACTATTAACCCCCAGAACTGGTGTCAGCGGACGCACTATTACGCCACAGCACTGGTGTCAGCGGATGCACTATTAACCCCCAGCATTGGTGACAGCAGACGGACTATTTAACCCCCAGCACTGGTGTCAACGGATGCACTATTAACCCCCAGCACTGGTGTCAGTGGACACACTATTAAGCCACAGCACTGGTGTCAGCGGATGCACTATTAACCCCCAGCATTGGTGACAGCAGACGGACTATTTAACCCCCAGCACTGGTGTCAACGGATGCACTATTAACCCCCAGCACTGGTGTCAGTGGACACACTATTAACCCCCAGCATTGGTGTCAGCGGACGCACTATTAACCCCCAGAACTACCCCTACACTTCACAAATACCCTCCCAACACTTCACAAATACCCCCCCAACACTTCACAAATACCCCCCCAACACTTCACAAATAACCCCTGTTCAAAAATGTCAACCCGAGTCATCTCACTAAGGACTTAGCCTCAGTGTGATGGCTCACTTACCTCTCCCCCTGGCAGTCAGCTTGTTGCCCTTTCGGTCCTGGCTCAACACAGGCCTAGTAGCAGGGCACCCTGAGAACGACATGATCTCCCGCCGTGTGGTGACAGCAGGACCCTTGATCCGGGCACAGCCTCCGAGGGAGCTCAGCTCTGAACGATAATCAATAATTTCACCTACAGCAGGTCATCAGTTCTGATCAAATAAAAAGACACATCTGATTTGCCTAGAGCCCCTCCGCACCAATGAGCAAATATTTTTCAATGCTAAAATTTGAAACAACCTTTAAATACAGACTTAGGAATTGTGAATGTGCAACAATAATGTACATGAGGAATATGAAATGTGGTGGTTAATATTAAAATGTACAGGAAAATGTGCCATAGTGCCATAAATGTGTTTTTTAAATTGAGTGAATGCCTCTCCCTAGCAGTTATGCAACAAATCTCCTATAAAGATGTAGCACCCTGATGTTTAGGCAGGGTTGCTCTTAAATGTATTTGCCAAGTGATAGTTGCCTTGGCCAATTGCTAGAAGGTCAACTGACTTTGCCCTAATTCTGGAATTGCTGCACTTCTCTCTTCTGTCGCTAAGACAAGGGCATTGCAAGGACAGATTGGGAGTATATGGGGTATCTCAGCCAATGTGCAGGGATTTTCTTGAGTCCCTTGGCCCTGCTGGGAGAGCCTATTTATTTGGGTGGAGTCAGGAGGAGATCAGAGTTTTCTGCCACCTGGATGGTTGCCTGGGTGGACATGTGTTGTACTGCCCCAGGTTGCTAGGCCAGAGACATGAGGCCTATCCCAGGGGCATCTGGATGCTAGGCTATCTGAGGAACATATCCAGAAGCAAGTGAGCTACGTAGGGTTGAGACTGCTGCTTGCAGTCCAACCAGAATTGCCGGTTCTGCTGGCCATAGAACCTGTCTTGGTCAGGGTTAGAGGGGAAGCTTTTGCCACTAAGGAACCATCCATCTTGTTAACGAGGCCCACTGTGAGTAGCTGAAGCAAGTACCAGAGCAGTGTTCTCGCAAACCGGGGATGGTGATGACTTGGCAAACTTCAGCAGGCACCAAGCCAGGGACCCCGCCAGTGGAGATGACACTTGCAGAGCAGTATTGGGTGTCAAGCCATGGACCGAGCAGGCCAGTGGGGTGAAGCTTGAGGAGTATTTGTGATTGCCAAGCTAGGGACCCAGCAGGGACTCGGGGTGACACTTGAGGAAGATACTGTGTGAGAAGAATGGAAAAGCTCAGGGGATCCAGTGGCAGTGGATCAGCAAGTCTAGTGAGAGAGACTGGGAGCTCAGTTGAGTGAAGATCTACAAGAGGAGATTGTAGAGGAAGTAAATTAGTTTGTTATAACATTGTTTTATCAGCAGGAAAATTCACTCTGATTATGAAGTCACTAATAATGGAAGCAACCCCTGCAATAAAAAACGCTGCAAACTGTGCAACCAGATCAATCTGTCCAAAAGTGTCACAAACACAAATGGGACCTTCAATATCATGGGATCATACAACTGTACCTCCAGTAATGTTGTGTACCCAGGGCTGCATTTACCATAGGGCAAACAGGGGCAGCTGCCCACAAATCAGCGCTGAAAATCATCAGCGGCACGCAGCCAGTGTCCCTTCCCAGTGTTTTAAAATGTACAGCACCCCTGGCTTCCCTTTAGACGTGCACTTCTCCCTTCCTGCCACTGGGTGCTGCTTGTATATAAAAGTGAATTAGAATGTGATTTTAGAGCATCCCCAGTTTGATCTACAAAAGGCTGACTTTTCTTCATGTCCTGCTCCTCAAGGTATGTCAATGTTTGCTAATGTATTATGCAAATTTTGCAAATATTTTATGTTTCACTGCAGGTCTGGTCAGTGTTTTAAAAAGTTCCTCTATTTTGCACATGGCATGGCATGGGGTCACAGCACCGTCTGTCCATTCTGCTTTAGCACCATGGGACCCCATGCCATGCCATGTGTAAAATAGAGGAACTCTTTAAATCACAGACCAGACCTACAGTCCAGGCTGAGTAAGGCGTCAGAGCACATGGCATTACTGTCTGTACTTAACTGCTTGATGGGCTTATTTTGGGCCTGGCTGGTTCACATGTATGTGTTTTGGCGGCCCACATTTGCGCAGGCACAGCAGCCCATTCATTTGAATGGGCCACCATGCCTGCGTTTCCTGCAAAGAAAAGCGCATGCCTCATGTAATAGGCTGCGCACACGGTACACCTATGCCCACCAAGCAATGAAATACAGCACTGTCTGTCCATTCTGCTGTCTGCTGTGACTTATCTGCAGTTCCAGCACTGTCAAACTTGCTGCATTTTTAGACGTTTAGGTCACGCTTTTAAAAACACAGTGCGTTTGTGTGTGCAAGAACTGCAGGTAAGTAGCATGGTGCAAAAGCAGAATGGATTTCAAGGCAACTGTATTTTTAAAATGCTGAATGCACCTTTTTTCTGCAGGAAACAAAGGCATGGCAGCCCATTCAAATCTGCTGTGCCTGCACAAATGAGGGCCGCCAAAACACATACATGTGAACCAGCCAGGCCCAAAATAAGCTGGAGGGGGGCCCAAAAGAAATGTTTGCCCAGGGCCCAAACCATATTAAAGACGGCCCTGTGTGTACCTCATTCAATGCAAAAGGTGTGGCAAAGGATCTTATGTTGGTGAAACAGGACAGAAGTTGCAAGCGAGAATGAATTTACACAGACATACCATCAAGGAACATAAAGAAGACAGTTTATGCACACCTGTGGGACACCATTTCTCACAACTGGACCACACTATAGAAGACCTCAATGTTTTAGTTCTTAAAAGGAATTTCAGAACTATCCAGGAAAGGAAAACGTTTGAACTGAGAATGATAATTCTTTTTGGCACAAAAACCTAATGGTCTAAATTTAGATATTGGTTTCCTTACCCATTACACTACAGTTTTACGACCCCCCTCTGTGACTAGCACCCCCCCCCCCTCAAGTCTTTAGCTCTCCCTCTGTCTAATTTCACTAAATCTGCTGCTATCTTTATTACCATTGCTTTGTATGTGTTTGTTTTTCTTTTTTTCCTTTCCCGCAGAGATTTTTTTTTCTTGTTTTGTTTTAACATTCTGCTAAAAAAATTGTGAATCAGTACTGCTTGGACCTTGAAGAAGGGGACATACCCCAAAAGCTTGTCCTGAAAAATTGTATGTTAGTGCAAATAAAGAAAGTATCAAGGACAGTACTCAATTTTCTCTAACATTGTGTTATAAACTGTGACAAGACTGTTGCCATAGGAGACATTGATCCTACTCATGCAGATGTGGTGTCTTGCTGGATGCCTTTTCCTGCATGGCTGTCTACCTGTAGAGATCTCAGAGTCTACCAATTAACATTGCAACTGCTAAAGGGTGTCCTAGCCCTAACCCTCTCTTCCACAGTTCTGTTTAAGAGATAATAAATCTCTTTGCATTCAAGAAGTGTCTGGCGCCCATTAATCTACCTTGCATTGCACCCACCATCCCTAACTCTGGAGGTCACCATTAGGCCTGGAGAGGCCTGGGACTTGGCTACAAATATGTCAATTAAATTCCACATTATTTTCCACAATATCCACTAAAATTAGTAGATGTTTTTGCACCAGTGTTAATTTTTGAGTAATGTGGTATAGTGTGTGTATATTGTACATATAATGCTATCTATCTAATTATCTATCTATCTATCTATAGATAGTTGCTCAGTAACCATAAAATGCAAGCTGGGCAATTAAAAAAAAGCTATAGTGACACTTTTCTGGTGGTATTTTCTTCAAAAACGACCTGCGAATAATTCAGGTAAGCATTTGCACCCGTTTTAGCAACATTACCAACATGTGCAGCAAAGCTAGGTAGTTCCGACAACTACTGTCACTTTAAGAACCTGTCACTATGGCAGTGACTAATTCCTTAAGATTTAACACCAGTTCACAGATTGGTAAACTGGCGATGACTAAGATCAGCTCTGAGATTGCGTAAAGAGGCACATCAGTACTCAAATCAGTGGGGCATGTCGGATCTAGGAAGCTGCCATGGAAATTACAGCTTCCCGCACAGAGCTGTATTGCCAGCCCTGTTTAGCTGTTGACTGGGATAGTGGTGATGTTATTACCAAATTATGGCTAATAATATCTGGATAATGACTTGGGTAGGCAGAGCCTGATGGAGAACTGGGAGACTAGTTCCCCATCAGGTCTGGCTGGCTTTTGATTGACAGCATATGGCAGTGGGCAGATTGTAAAGTTGCTATAAGACTGAATGGCAGATATGGATCTGCCCACTGTTGTGTGCTGCCAATGAAAAGTAAAGTGGAACCTGTTGGGGAACTTGCTTCTTAATCCCCTATCAGGCTCCGAACACCCCTAGTAAATTGTCCAATACTCCTCAGCTATGCTCCTGTAAGTGTGATGGGTGCATTGGCCCGGGGAAGGAGGAGGCACACTGAGGAAGGTGTGTCCAGTATGGAGTGTGGGCACCTAGAAATTCAGATATGAATCACGTACAAGAACCAACACTTCTTTTACTACATCCTTTATTAATTCAACCAAATCTTCTGTGTCTGCAATGAAATATTTATGAAAAGATGGGGGGTGTAATGGCGCTTACCAGTTAAAATAATACGCAAATGATTAATATATGCACAATAACATAAATGACCAATTAAAATGGGTTTCACTCCTTATTCCTTGAAACCCTCCAAGCATCAATATCAATGATGAGAAGGATGAAATATCGTGAGAATAATGAAAATCCAAAATATATGATTGACTAAAAGGTTTCTGTCATCAGATATTTTTCCAAAATTAATTTCCAAAATACATAATATGTGAGAAAAAATATGAATCCCTCAGTGGATAAAATATCAAACATCCAGTGCAAAAAATTCCAATAATAAATAAATCTGAAAAAATATATATGCAATATGGATATATAAATCAATATAAAACTGTAAAAAAAGTTTATGTGCACAGTCCGGTGCTTAAAAATATGTAAATAGTGTTCAATCAAAATATCCGTGCTTCAATAATAATTCAACAGTGTGTAGTGCTTCAAAACCAATAATCCAAATAATAGTGTTTTCAAAGTGCAAATGTGCTTCCAAAGTAGCTGTGCAGAACAAACACCAGGAAACACCTTAGGAAAGGCTATAATGAGCCTATAATGATTGCTGAATAATGGCAAAGCCCAGCAGATATCCCTGCAGATCAGTGTTTCCAGGACAGCCTTCTCTCCAAAATCCCTGCTGCAGGTCTCCCAGGTTCTAGCCAGAATGCTCCCAGCATGGATGGCACTCAATAAAACACATAAGGAGTCCCCATAGTGTAGTATGCAATCATAAGTTTTTTTTTAATAAAGGTAATGCACTCACATTTAAAACGGCTAACATAAAGCATAAAGCCGCATGTAGCTAGCAGGCGTGTGTCTCTGAGGTATCCCCGTTCTCGGACGCAAACGGAGATGACTTCACCGACGGCACTCCTGAATCTTGACGCGTTGCGTGGCAGCCTGACGCCACTTAATCATAAGATCTTATGATTAAGTGGCGTCGGGCTGCCACGCAATGCGTCAAGATTCAGGAGAGCCGTCGGTGACGTCATCTCCGTTCGCGGCCGAGAACGGGGACACCTCAGAGACACACGCCTGCTAGCTACAAGCGGCTTTATGCTTTATGTTAGCCGTTTTAAATGTGAGTGCATTACCTTTATTAAAAAAAACCCTTATGATTGCATACTACACTATGGGGACTCCTTATGTGTTTTATTGAGTGCCATCCATGCTGGGAGCATTCTGGCTAGAACCTGGGAGACCTGCAGTTGGGATTTTGGAGAGAAGGCTGTCCTGGAAACACTGATCTGCAGGGATATCTGCTGGGCTTTGCCATTATTCAGCAATCATTATAGGCTCATTATAGCCTTTCCCAAGGTGAGAGGCTTGTACTACCATACACTGGTGTTTGTTCTGCACAGCTACTTTGGAAGCACATTTGCACTTTGGAAACACTATTATTTGGATTATTGGTTTTGAAGCACTACACACATATACTTTGATATATTTTGATTGAACACTATTTACATATTTTTAAGCACGGGACTGTGCACATAAACTTTTTTTACAGTTTTATATTGATTTATATATCCATATTGCATATATATTTTTTCATATTTATTTATTATTGGAATTTTTTGCACTGGATGTTTGATATTTTATCCACCGAGGGATTCATATTTTTTCTCACATATTATGTATTTTGGAAATTAATTTTGGAAAAATATCTGATGACCGAAACCTTTTAGTCAATCATATATTTTGGATTTTCATTATTCTCACGATATTTCATCCTTCTCATCATTGATATTGATGCTTGGAGGGTTTCAAGGAATAAGGAGTGAAACCCATTTTAATTGGTCATTTATGTTATTGTGCATATATTAATCATTTGCGTATTATTTTAACTGGTAAGCGCCATTACACCCCCCCTCTTTTCATACTATTGCTGGTGCGTGAGCATCTCTTAGTAGTGGCTGCTGCCTATATACATATTTTATTTATTTAATCTATTCATAATATTAGTTTTTAGTACCCTTGGTTAGAGTGGTTTTGCGCATTAGTTCCCCCCCTTACACAATGAAATATTTAATCAGCCCTATGCAGCTCATTCTCTTCATGGAGCTTTATAAATAATTTTTTTATACGCTTGGTTTTTCCTTTTTGCTATGTAATGAGGAGGTCATATGCATGGGTATGTACAATTCATACATAGAATAATGTACAACGTGATCTTTCTTCATGATGTAAATATTAGGGCCCTAGAATAGAAGCTTGATATTTACTTATATAGGTGTACCTACATGGCTTTCTTATTGAGTAAACATTAAAATCTACATAGCTTATAAATTAGATGTCAAAGAGAAAATGTGTGGAAAGAAAAGAACCTTATCCAATTGCATAAAGAAAGTGTTTTTAGTGTGCAAATAATGATAAATTCTCTTGGCCAATATATACAGTACATCTGAGGTTAAAAAAGCACTTTTATAAATTGCTCACAGGTTTCAATGCTATTTTCTATAGGGTTGCTGATTTTAAAATCACTTTATTAAAATTGTAGGGTTACTGGTTCGTGCTGTTGCGGAAAACGTTTATATTTTTCTATTTAAACATAGTGAATAATCATAATACTTTATGGGGGTTATCCACAAAAGAGATACGCCGGCGTATCTACTGATACGCCGTCGTATCCCTGTTTCTATCTATGGAACTGATCCACAGAATCAGTTTACCATAGATAGGCAGAAGATCCGACATGTGTAATTGAATTACACTGTCGGATCTTAAGGATGCAATTCTAGGCCGGCCGCTAGGTGGCGAGGCCATTGTGGCCGGCCTAGAATATGCAAATGAACACTTACGGCGATCCACGAACGTTCCAACGGGCCCGTCGCGCTAAATCTACGTTGTTTACGTCGAGTTACGCCGTGTAAAACTAGGGCTAAGTCCTATTTGACTAAGCCCTATTAAGTATGGCCGTCGTTCCCGCGTCGAAATTTAAAACTCTACGTTGTTTGCGTAAGACGTCCGTGAATGGCGCTGGCCACCATTTACGTTAACGTCTAAGCAAATGACGTCGGAGCGACGTCTGTTAGCGCAATGCACGTCGGGTAAGTTACCCGACGGAGCATGCGCAGTACGTCCGGCGCGGGAGCGCGCCTAATTTAAATGGGACTCGCCCCATTAGATTCGGCACGCCTTGCGCCGGACACATTTAAGTTACACCGCCGCAAATTTCAAGGTAAGTGCTTTGTGGATCGGGCACTTAGGTAGAAATTTTGCGGCGGTGTAACTTAAATCGGAAGATTTTAGTTACGCAGGATATTTGTGGATCTGGCCCTATGTGTTTAGCAGCACATTTATTTTCTGTATTTATTAACATGCTGGAATGAAAATATACAATGTCATATATTTTTATATACGTTTTCTCTATACGTGTGACCTATTTTTTAAAGGGGATGTAAAGGTTTGTTTTTTATTTTCTAAATAGGTTCCTTTAAGCTAGTGCATTGTTGGGTTACTTACCTTTTCCTTCCATTTCCCTTCTAAATGTTTTTTTTCTATGTTTGAATTTCTCACTTCCTGTTCCTCCTCAGTAAGCTGTTCTGGCTGACTAACCCCCAGCCAGAATGGCTCGGATGATTTGGGCAAGCTTACTGAGGAGTAACAGGAAGTGAGAAATTCAGACAAAGAAAAAAAACATTTAGAAGGGAAATCGAAGGAAAAGGTAAGTGAACCAACAATGCACTAGCTTAAAGGAACCTTTTTAGAAAATAAAAAAACAAACCTTTACAACACCTTTAAGCTTTCTACAGTGGTGATCACAAGTATGTACAATCAGCCGTGGCCAGGAAGCCTGTATAAATCAATGAGCGATTGTGGCTGTGGCTGTTTGCATGTCACTGCACATCAAGTAGTACATGTGGTAGAGACAGATGAGCAGCCCTGGATGCAAACTGTCTGTGTCCAAGGCCACTTATCTGTTCTTGATCACATGTAACCACTTGATGTACAATTACAGGCACAGCCATTGTGAACAGCCACAGTGTCTGTCAACCTGTACTTGATTTGTACAGGCTTCATGACTGCTCTGTATGGCAAACACCCACCATCTTCAAAAGTCCCCTTAACACGTGAAAAGAAAGAAAGATGCTGTTATTTACTATTATTGACATTCACAGTACATGGGGAGATGTGTCTGCAGAAGAAAGCATACGTTTATTATATTGCGGCTTACCAATCCTTCAAGTGTTACTAAACCCTGGACCCTGCATTTACAATACAGGCAGTCCCCTACTTACAAACATCCAACTTACAAACGACTCCTACTTACAAACTGAGGGAGACAACAGGAAGTGAGAGGAAATCTACCCCTAGGAAGGGAAATTCACTCCTGTTAGAGTTAATATGGGAAAAAGGTGTCTCCACTGATGCTTTATCACCAATCCTTGTTTCCCTAATAACTCAAAAAAAAAAAAATGAAATCCAATTGGGACAGAAAGTGAGGTGAGATCTTTTGAACAGGGGAACAGACAGCAAAACAAATGTTACAGGGGTGATAACCCTTCCCTATGCTATCCAAAAAGCTTGTCTGGAGCTACACTTAAATAATGTACCAGTTCAGACTTACAAACAGATTCAATTTAAGAACAAGCCTACAGTCCCATAGCTGGATTCAGAGAGACCAGCTTAATGTTGAGGCGGCGTAGCGTATCGCATATACGCTACGCCACCGTAAGTCAGAGAGGCAAGTGCTGTATTCACAAAGCACTTGCCTCTTAAAGCGGTGGTTCACCCTTAGAGGGCACTTTTTAGCCTTAGCTTCCTGCTCGTTTTTACTAGGGGAATCGGCTATTTGTTTTAAAATATGAGCATTACTTACCCGTTTACGAGATGCATCCTCTCCGTCGCTTCCGGGTATGGGCTGCGGGAATGGGCGTTCCTTCTTGATTGACAGTCTTCCGAGAGGCTTCCGACGGTCGCATCCATCGCTTCACGATTTTCCGAAAGAAGCCGAACGTCGGTGCGCAGGCGCAGTATAGAGCGGCACCGACATTCGGCTTCTTTCGGCTACGAGTGACGCGATGGATGCGACCGTCGGAAGCCTCTCGGAAGACTGTCAATCAAGAAGGAACGCCCGCTCCCGAAGACCCATACCCGGAAGCGACGGAAGAAGATGCATCTCGAAAACGGGTAAGTACGGATCATATTTTAATACAAATAGCCGATTCTCCTAGACCGAACGAGCAGGAATCTAAGGGGAAAAAGGGAAAATTTTTATAAATGGGTGAACTCCCGCTTTAAGTTATGGCGGCGTAGCGTAAATGGGCCGGCCTAAGTGCGCCTAATTCAAATGTGGAACAGGGGGGCGTGTTTTATGTAAATGACTAGTGACCCGACGTGATTGACGTTTTTTACGAACGGCGCATGCGCCGTTCGTGAAAGAATCCCAGTGCGCATGCGTCGGATAGAATGCCTAAGATATGTCGAACACTGCCTACGACGTGACGTAACTTACGCACAGCCCTATTCGCGTACGACTTACGCAAACGACGTAAAAAGATAGGCCTGTTCCGACGTCCATACCTTGCATGGGCTGAGCCACTTAGGGAGCAGCTTTATCTTAACGCAGGCGTATCTCTTACGTAAACGGCGTAACTAATTGCGACGGGCGCATGCACGTTTGTGAATCGGCGTATCTAGTAATTTGCATATTCTACGCCGAACTCAAAGGAAGCGCCACCTAGCGGCCAGCGTAAATATGCACCCTAAGATACGACTGCATAGGAGACTTACGCCGCTCGACTCTTAGCCTAATTTAAGCGTATCTGGTTTCCAGAATACGCTTAAATTTAAGACGGCGTATATTCAGAGTTACGACGGCGTATCTACTGATACGCCGGCGTAACTGTCTATGAGTCTGGCTACCTATCTTGTTTGCAACCCAGGGACTGCCTGTATCTGGTCTCACACAGTGCACAGAACATGGAAATGCAATACTTTTAGTAAATAGAAACTGATAAATACCTTTTCTCATCAGCAGTTAGAGCAGTCTTGTGACTTCTATCTGGTTAAAGCTTGTAGGAAGAGTTTTCATTATCCCCTAAATGCCCTATGAGGCTGCAGGACCCAGGACCCTCTGTCTGGACAGTGCTGATTGGCCCTGTGTTGGGCACATGCACTCTCCCAAGAAAAATAAATAAAACTATTGAGCAATACACACCAAACTGAGCATGTGCAGCTTGCCCCGAAGGCTATGTTCTATCAGGAGATGGTTTGGGGACTGTGGAAGAAGGGGAGGATCAGAGAAGACAGAATAAAACAAACTTTTTACACAAGAGAATTAACCTCTTAGATTCCACAGTGAGTATAACTAGCATGCATTATTGCATATACAGACTGATTTTACTGTTGTGGGTTTAGCAACACTTTAAAGCCTATGTTTACCTTCAATTAAAAAAAATACAAAATAAGCACAAAATACTTTACTTACCTTCAGTGTGATATGTCAGACTATTCTACTAAACACAATCTTTCTGTACTGTATATGGATATATTATTACAACCATGGAAGCCCAGTGCTGGGATGCAGAGCTCATCGGAACTTGAAACTAATACATTCAATGTTGGCTGTAGAGGATTTTCAAAATATGCAAATATCTAATGCCAATAGCTCTTATGTTTTTAACAAACTGAAAACTAATTGCACTATAAGATGTCTACACTGCAAGACATAACAGGTAATTTGGCTGCTGCAAAACACTAAAGTGTTCTGGATGCAAGGTCAGAGTATTGGCAAATTAATCTTGACAAGAATAGTTGCATGCTTAAAACATTTAGCAAAATACAAGGAAAATCAGAGTTAGACCTTTTGCTAATGCTGGGCCAGATTCACGTACACTAGCGGCGGCGTAACGTATCCCGTTTACGTTACACCGCCGCAAGTTTTCAGCGTAAGTGCCTGATTCACAAAGCACTTACCTGTAAACTTGCAGAGGTGTATCGTAAACACGTCCGGCGCAAGCCCGCCCAATTCAAATGGGGCGTGTACCATTTAAATTAAGCGCGCTCCCGCGCCGGACGTACTGCGCATGCTCCGTTAGGAAATTCCCGCCGTGCTTTGCGTGAAGTGACGTCATTTTTTTGAACGGCGACGTGCGTAACGTACTTTCGTATTCCCGGACGTCTTACGCAAAAAATATTTTTTTTAAATTCGAAGCGGGAACGACGGCCATACTTTAACATGGCTCGTGTAAAGTTAAGGCATGTAAAACGAGGCTTAACTTTGCGACGGGAAAAAATTACTAGCGACGACGTAACGAGCGCGAAAACCGCCGTGGATCGCCGTAAATGCTCATTAGCATACCCGACGCAGGAAAACGATGCGAACTCCACCCAGCGGCGGCCAAAGTATTGCATCCTAAGATCCGACGATGTAAGTCAATTACACCTGTCGGATCTTAGGGCTCTCTATGCAGAACTGATTCTATGAATCAGCCACATAGATACGACAAGAGATACGACGGTGGCCCAGGAGATACGCCGTTGTATCTCTTCTGTGAATCTGGCCCTCTATTTCTAGTGGTCTTCCAGGAATGCATATGCGAGATAGAGGCTCCTCCCACCTGGACAGGAAACACATTTGTGGGCACTGATTGGCATCTTTTAAATTTTTTAATGCTTTTTCTTTTTTTTCCCAATGACTTTTATTTTTTTGCCCCTTTTTTTTTTTTTTTTGCCCTTCCCTGGTGGTCCAAGGTGGGCTTCCCTGGTGGTCCAGTGTGGCGAACTGAGGGGGGGGGGCTGCGCTGATAAACAATCTGTGCAAAACCCCCCTGAAAGGAGAGCCGCCAATCGGCTCTCCTCTACTCGCGTCTGTCAGACGCGAGTGAGGAAGAGCCATCAACGGCTCTTCCTGTTTACATCGTGATCAGCCGTGATTGGACACGGCTGATCACGTGGTAAAGAGCCCCCGCCGGAGGCTCTTTACTGAGATCGGAGATGCAGGATGTCAGACTGACAACCCGCATTGCCGATCGGCGCGCGCGACATTAAATCCTGCAGGACGTCCATGGACGTCCAGTCAGGATTTCTGAACCACTTCCCGGACGTAAATCCCCTATGGCCTGGGCGGGAACTGGTTAAAGAACCTTATTAAAGGGTCAATAAAGGAATTATTTTTTTTAGCTAAATAGCTTCCTTTACCTTACAGCAGTCCTGGTTTCATGTCCTCATTGTTCATTTTTGCTTTGATGTTGCTGAAGATCTTCTCTGTTTTGGACACTTCCTGCTTGTCTGTTTCCTGATGACAAAAGTCATGGGAGCTTCTCTGTGTGGTTACTAACGTGTGCAGTGTGTGTATAAAACCTCATAGTACCTCCTCCCTTTGAATCAGTTTCGTTTCATCCCCTTCACTGCTCCGCCTGGACCCCGCCCCCTTGCTTTCAGAACAGCTCACATTCCATGTTTTATATTTATTATCTTTAACGTTTATGATTTGAAAGGTATTAATTTGTTTCATATTATTAAACGTTAGTACATATATCAATTATTTATTTATTAATTAATTATTCTATTTATTCTTTTTTTTATTTTTTTATTTATGCCCATATTTTTTATTATAAAATAATAATATATTTATCATCAATTTAAATTTTAAATTATACAGTTGCTGATAATACATTTTCTTCAAATCTTCCCATTCCCATATGCTTTGGTTTTCCTGTTGTTGCTGCTGGCTTCTTGTATGGCTCTGTATGGCTGTGTGGGTGGGTTTCAGAGCATGAATAATAATCGTTGAGCGATATAGTGGGAGGTATAGTGGGCGGTTTATTCAAAAAATGTGAACAAGCTCTCGTGCCCGTTTTTTTAAACTGCGCATGCGCGATGCGCAAAGGATACTGGGAAATGTAGTTCAATGCACTACGACGACGTCAATCACACGGACGAGCGCCGAGATCCAGGTAATGAAAAGAAGAAATTAAACTCGAAACCACAGGTAGGTTAGATGATAGAATTAAATTACTTTTTAAATGGTTTTAAAAGGAAAGATTAAACTATTCTGTCTGTATTCACTGCAGACAGACATTTTAGCCCAATTTTTTTTCCTTTACTGATCCTTTAAAGGGTCACTAAAGGATTTTTTTTTTTTTTTGCTGAAATGACTGTTTACAGGGTATAGAGACATAAAAGTTAACTGATTCCTTTTAAAAAATGATTAAAATAGATTAAATTCTATCATATAATGTGCCTCTAGTTTCACTTTTGGTTTTAAACTGGTTTCATGTTTCTGTGAAGTAAAGAGACCCACAGAACAAAAACAAACAAATCCAGGGCAGTGTTTTGTTTTTAAAATGAATCTGATTGGTTCTGAGGAGTTTTAGACACACAGTAATGACAGCTTAGACCACCGTGAGAAAGCTCCCAGTATGATGGTTATAAGGAGCCAGACAAGCAGGAAGTGTGGAGATCACAGCAGAATTACAACTACTTCAAAGCAAAAACGAACAATAAAGACATGAAACCAGAACTGCAGTAAGGTAAAGGAAGCTATTTAGCTAAAAAAAAAAAATTCCTTTAGTGACCCTTTAATTTCATATTTTGTTGTAAGCACAAATGTTTTTTTGCTGTTGATTTTTTTAACCCAATGATAATAGTGACAGTAGCAACACAGGACAGGTGCAAAGTGTAGTGGGTAAAACGTGCCCCTATAGTTCTCTACTGTAGACAGAGAAGCATCATAGAAATAATGTAAGACTTTGTACTAGGGCGGTCATAATAAGAGTGAAAAGACAGCAACATGACATGTCTGCCATAGAATGTCTGTGGTTAAGCATGTCAGCCATAATATTGAGTTAGTGATATTTGGAGAATACCACAGGTTGACTTCTATTTATCCATGCAGTCAAAAAAATTACTACCCATCAGCAAGGAAACAAGAGTTTTTACTTTGCAAGAAATTGCATTTCTTACAGGTTAAATTGTAGTTTCAAAGAAGAAAGACACATTTTTCATTAAATGAACCAGCCCGTTAACGTAGGGCCCCTTGACATTAGGGGTGTCGGACAAAAGTCACAAGCTATTTTAAAGTATTTAAGCAGTAATGGCATGACTTCCACAAAATTGCTTGCTGACAGCCAGCTGCACAAATTGTCTGTTACATTTAGGAAATAACATTGCCATCGTTTCATTTATAATGTATGTGAAAGGTCGCAAAGGATGGATGGTTGTGCTGATGGAAAGAATATTCTGAACTAGTCTTTATATTTTTAAGAGCAGCAGAAAATTGATTCATTTAGACAAGCTTTCCATTTTGTATTACATGTATTATGGTTTCGTTTAATACAGTGCCTTGAAAAAGTATTCATACCCCTTTAAATTTTCCACATTTTGTCATGTTACAACCAAAAACATAAATGGATTTTATTGGGATTTTATGTTATAGACCAACACAAAGTGGCACATAATTGTGAAGTGGAAGAAAAATGGTATATGGTTTTCAACATTTTTTACAAATAAATCTGTGAAAAGTGTGGCATGCATTTGTATTCAGCCCCCCCCCCCCCCCCCCCAAGTAAATTCTTTGTAGAACCACCTTTCACTGCAATTATAGCTGCAAATCTTTTTGGGTATGTCTCTATTAGCTTTGCACATCTAGAGAGTAACATTTTTGCCCATTCTTTTTTGCAAAATAGCTCAAGTTCTGTCAGTTTGGATGGAGAGCGTCTGTGAACATCAATTTTCAAGTTTTGAAACAGATTCTCAATTGGATTTAGGTCTGGACTTTGACTATGCTTTGATCTAAACCATTCCATTATAGCTCTGGCTGTTTAGGGTCGTTGTCCTGCTGGAAGGGGATCCTCCGTCCC
The DNA here is from genome assembly GCF_905171775.1 of Rana temporaria. Taxonomy (NCBI): domain Eukaryota; kingdom Metazoa; phylum Chordata; class Amphibia; order Anura; family Ranidae; genus Rana; species Rana temporaria. The sequence continues at coordinate 491,947,008 of NC_053489.1, forward strand.
AGTCTCTAATCTTTTGCAGACTCCTAACATAATTTCTTTTAGGATTGCCCTGTATTTGGCTCCATCCATCTTGCCATCAACTCTGACCAGCTTACCTGTTCCTGCTGAAGAAAAGCATCCCCACAACATGATGCTTCCACCACCATGTTTCACGGTGGGGATGGTGTGTTCAGGGTGATGTGCAGTGTTAGTATTCCGCCACACATAGCGTTTTGCTTTTACACCAAAAAGTAAAGTTTTTGTCTTATCTGATCAGAGCACCTTCTTCCACATGTTTGCTGTGTCCCCTATATGGCTTCTCGTAAACTGCAAATGGGACTTCTTATGGCTTGCTTTTAATAATGGCTTTCTTTTTGTCACTTTTTCATAAAGGCCAGATTTGTGGAGGACACGACTAATAGTGCCCTGTGGACAGGTTCTCACACCTGAGCTGTGGACCTCCTCCAGAGTTACCATGGGCCTCTTGGCTGCTTCTTTGATTAATGCTCTCCTTGTCAGGTCTGTCAGTTTAGGTGGACGGCCATGTCTTGGTAGGTTTGCAGTTGTGCCATACTCTTTCCATTTTTCGATGATGGATTGAACAGTGCTCCCTGAAATGTTCAAAGCTTGGGATATTTTTTTTTTAACCTAACCCTGCTTTAATCTTCTCTACAACTTTATCCCTGACTTGTCTGGTGTGTTCTTTCACCTTTGTGTTGCTGTTTGTTCACTAAGGTTCACATAAAATCACATAAAATCACATCAAGGCACTGTATATCAAAATAAGTATAATGCCAAGATGGGGTGCAGTGAAAATGGTTGTAGGCTTCATGTATATATGCATTTAAAATACCCTTGCAATAAGGAAATCCTGTAACTTTTGTGATTCAGCTGCTTGTAAACCATATGTTCTACATTACTTAGTTTACCTAATGTTAATAGAGATATTTTAGAAAAGAAAAGGCAAATAAAAGCAGGTACAAAGAACATATGAATGATAAGTACTGTGCAGATAAACAGATTATGTGATGAAGTAAAAATAATGCAATATCCCCTTACCCTCACAGATAGCAGATCTTCACTCTATATATATATATAAGTGGCTGTAAACCTGATTCATTAAATTTGAGCTGGGCACATATATCTGCAGTATTTTGTTATCTCTTTTCAATGAGCTAAGTCCTATAGCTCTTTTCTGAACGGTTCCCTTGTTATCAGCCTGAGAACTCCTGACATATTTTTTTACTTTTTAGACAAAAGCAGGCAGAATCTTTTGTCAAAGGAGGTTTTTAATATAGAGTAGCAGAGAGCAGCTCCTATTACAAAACAGCTCTGAGAGTCTCAGTCTATGATGAGAGGGAATGTGTGCCTTTCCTCCAATCAGCAATGTTAGCTATCTTGGATGCCCAGACATCACACTCTGTGTTAACCAGGAAGAGAAAGTCTCCTAACAGGATCTGAACTTTCTAAACAGTTTATAAATGTGAACACAGCAGATATACATATAAAACCTATGTAGGGAGATTTGGTTAATCTCTGTGTATAATCTGAGGCTGTTCACTTCACTGCGTGTATTGAGGGTTTACTGTACATCCACTTTAAGTCATAAAACCATATAATCTGAGCAGCTGAAATGGTGGACCAAGCAACCTAATTCTATAAAATACATTTGTGTATTTTATTTTTGTTTTTTTGGCAGAGTATGGCTATTAGTTTAATTGATCCTGTCTTTTTTTTATTTTGCTTTGCTGCTAGAACTCATATATCTTTGGGATAAATGTTAAGGTCAGTATGTTCTGTCAAAATGTTGTATGGCCAGTTGCAGGTGTCGTAAAAATAATTATTTTCCTTTCCTGGTTCATCGTGTGTCATCTCTTACTTTTGCAGACCTCTTTGTGCTCTGTCTCTTACTCTACTTACTATGCCTCTTTCCTGAAGACATGATCTGGGTATAGAGGGGTAAGTGGGTCGATGAGTGGCTGCTTTAAAGGTCTGCCCCCCTTAAGATGGGCGCTATGGCAGTTCACTCATGCGCTTTTCATTGGAGCGCATGACTCCATCGTGCTACGCCATAAAGTTGTCGTCTCAAAGATGTGATAATGCGAAAGGCAGGGTTTGTCCATGCATGCAGCTTGTTTGGCACCAACAGGGAGACATTTAAGGGAGAGGGCACACTCCACTGTGCTATTTGGGGATCCAGAGGAACAGCTTTTCAGCAATTAGCAGTATATAAGTGAGTATGATTCTATACTGGGTCACATAAATAAAATGATAAATGAGCGGTATAATGACATATATATATATATATATATATATATATATATATATATATATATATATATATATATATATATCTTACTACTATGTTTGTAACACCATTCTTTTAATCTGGTCCAACGCAGTCCTCCACTGACACTCTTTGCGGATCCTTGTCCTTTTGATAGACTGTTTTCTACTTTGGATATGCAGTTAATACATATAACATGTATGTTTATGCATATGTGTTCAATTAGTGAATGATTATATGCAATATATTTTTTTTATTCATATAAAAATGTAAAAGCTCTTTCCAACTTGCAACTTCTATATGTGCTAATGAAGCAGATCTGTTCTGTGAAATGTGTGTAGAGTTGTAATATCCCATCACTGAACTAATAGAGTAATTTGTGTGGATTCTTTGGATATTCTACTGGTTTTATTATGACTCATGGGCTACTACTAGAAAGTTATTGGGAACATTTGCAAAAAGTTGTTCCCAAATAATCTGGTTGTCAGGAACCATGAATGAGACAGAAAATGTAGTAAAAATCACACCTTTTAATATAGTGGTAAAAATGGTACATATAGTAAATGTAGTCAAAACATAGATAGGGTTCGGTAATCAAAGCGGGTAGTCAGTGCAAGCCGGTAAGTCAGGAAGCCAGATATCAGTGTATTCGGAGACAGCAAACAGGATCAGGAACCAGAAGGAACATAAGCCAGGCAAGTCTTTAACAGGAACACAGCAGAGAATCTTCAGATATGTTGACCATGGCGAAGGCATGGGAGAAATGAACCAGGCAGTTTAAATAGCCAGAAGGGGCTGGAAATGATCACCAGGTAAGGTACTGTGGAATGATTAGTGCTGGCAATTAACCAACAGCTGAGCACTGAGAAGCGAGGGCTGAGCCCAGCCCTGGCTCTGGTGCAGCTTTGCATAGAAACCAATTAGCTTCTACGTTTTAGGCTTGGTTCACACTAGTGCGAATTGATATGGGTTTCCCCAGATCAAATTTGCACAGCAAGAGATTGTGACCAGGTCTCTATGGTTCACATATCTCCGCAGCGGCTCTGGTGCGATTTGCACAGGAGCCCTGTGCGTCTTTTGGTCCATTTCAGGTCCGAATTCAGCCAATAATTTGGGCTGAAAATTGGACATAAAATGGTGAACGAGAACACACCAGACTCCTGCTGTAAGTCGCTGCGTGCCTCACATTTGAACCCAGCCTTTGTGTCAAAGCTTAATTGAGCAAGCTAAAGTTAGAAAGCTAACTGGTTACTTTGCAAAGCTGCACCAAATTCTGTCTTTGCCAGTTTAGTAAATCTCCCCATTGTGTCAAACCACACTTTTTAAGCAGTTATGCCGCGTACACACGATCGGTTCGTCTGATGAAAACGGTCCCTTTTCATCAGAAGAAACGATCGTGTGTGGGCCCCATCGGTTTTTTATCCATTGATGAAAAAACTAGGAACTTGTTTTAAAATTATCTAATGGTTAAAAAAACGATAGAAAAAAACGATAGTCTGTGGGCACGTCCATGGGTTAAAAATCCACGCATGCTCAAAAGCAATTTGACGCATGCTCGGAAGCATTGAACTTAATTTTTCTCAGTACGTCATTGTGTTTTACGTCACCGCGTTCTGACACGATCGGTTTTTCAACTGAAGGTGTGTAGGCAAGACTGATGAAAGTCAGCTTCATCGGCTATCTGATGAAAAAATCCATCAGAACGTTTTCATCGGATGAACCGATCGTGTGTACAGGGCATTAATGTTTTATGATGTAATATCAATAAATACAAATGTTTTGAAATATTTTGGATAGATATTCACTATGATGGTAGGCACTAAGGGCCAGATTCACGTAGAAGTGCGGCGGTGTAACGTATCGTAGATACGTTACACCGCCGCAAGTTTTCATCGCAAGTGCCTGATTCACAAAGCACTTGCAATGAAAACCTACGCTGGCGGCCTCCGGCGTAAGCCCGCGTAATTCAAATGGGCGTGTGCCATTTAAATTAGGCGCGCTCCCGCGCCGGACCTACTGCGCATGCTCCATTTCGAAATTCCCGCCGTGCTTTGCGCGAAGTGACGTCATTTTTTTGAACGGCGACGTGCGTAGCGTACTTCCGTATTCCCGGACGTCTTACGCAAGAAAAAAAAAATTTGAATTTCAACGAGGGAACGACGGCCATACTTTAACATGGGCTGTGTAAAGTTAGGGCACCAAAAACGACGACTAACTTTGCGACGGGAAACTAGACTAGCAGCGACGTAGCGAACGCGAAAAACCGTTGTGGATCGCCGTAACTCCTAATTTGCATACCCAATGCTCGTTTACGACGCAAACTCCCCAAAGCGGCGGCCACGTTACTGCATCCTAAGATCCGACAGTGTAAAACAATTACACCTGTCGGATCTTAGGGCTATCTATGCGTAACTGATTCTATGAATCAGTCGCATAGATACTCTGAGAGATACGACGGAGTATCTGAGATACTCCGTCGTATCTCCTTTGTGAATCTGGCCCAAAGCACCTTGAAAATCCCTACATGTCTAAAATTTTTGTGGTTCTAAGTGTATATTTAACTACTGTAGCTGAATTACAATATGAGTTTGATTTCTCACAAGAAAAGGTGAAGAAACTCTGCAATGTATTTGGTTGTGAAATCTAGAAAATGCATTCATCGCTCTAAACTTGTAAAATCCTATGGGGTTGATTTACTAAGCCTAGGTTCACATTGGAGCGATTTGTCATGCGATTTGAGTGATTAAATCGCATGACAAGTCGCAGCCTACTGGAGGCAATGGCACTGTTCCAATTGGTGCGTCAATGATTTTGCGGTACCGCACCGATTTGCAAAAGTAGTTCTTGCACTACTTTTGTCGATTTCAGGTACTACTTCAATAGACATCTGTGTACGAAGCCAAACTGATGTCTGAGTTTTTCAGGCGGGATAGCAGCGCTATCTTTAGTGCTGTACCGCCTGAAAAACTCCTCAATGTGAAAGGGTCTAAGGCCCCGTACACACGACGAGTTTCCTCGGCAGAATTCAGCTTCCGACCGAGTTTCTGGCTGAATTCTGCCGAGAAACCCGGCCGTGTGTACAATTTCGCCGAGGAAGCCGACGAGGACCTCGGCGAGGAAATAGAGAACATGTTTTCTATTTCCTCATTGTTCTATGGGAGCTCTCGGCCCGCCGAGCTCCTCGGCGGCTTCAGGGCTGAACTGGCCGAGGAACTCGATGTGTTTGGCACGTCGAGTTCCTCGGCCGTGTGTACGGGGCCTAAGATGTGTTTGTGGAGTGTGGAGCCTGATCTCGCCTGGAGCAGCATGGGAAATATTTAACTTTATAAAAGTGTATGTTAGATCATGGATATAAATCATATTAAGGAAGAAGCACAAAGGGGGAGGCATTGTGGACTCCCAGGTAAAGAAAAAAAAATGTTTTACATAAAGGGTAGGAATCCAATAACCGATCAACAATTATTCAATCCAGGTTATTATAATGTATCACTATGCTTACCTTTGTCTGGAACAGAAGTGGTGTACTTTTATATTATCTCTATGTTTATGTCTTCAGACACAATTATACATGCGTAATTACCTTGACTAACCTATAATTTGTTTATTATTGCATATCGAAATCACCTTCATAAGAAGCAAAAATTTGCATTGGGTGGACTTAGATATACAAGTTGGAACAAAATAATTGGCTACAAAATCATTACTCATTGAAAAAAGATTAAATAATTGGATTCAGTTTTGGGTGATTTCCCAAAACATAGCATACCGTATTTGCCGGAGTATAAGACGACTGGGCGTATAAGACGACCCCCTAATTTTCCAGCTAAAATGTTGGTTTTGGGATATACTCACCGTATAAGACGACCCCCTTCCTACTAGTCATGCCTCGCCTCACCTCACTGTGCCATTACATGCCAGACTGTGCCACCATTACATGCCTCACTGTGCCACCATTACATGCCTCACTGTGCCACCATTACATGCCTCACTGTGCCACCATTACATGCCAGACTGTGCCACCATTACATGCATCACTGTGCCATTACATGCCTCACTGTGCCACCATTACATGCCTCACTGTGCCACCATTACATGCCTCACTGTGCCACCATTACATGCTTCACTGTGCCACCATTACATCTCATATGCGCTACGCCGACCTAAATCAGTGAAGCAAGAACAGTATTCACAAAGCACTCGGCTCCCAACGTTGCGCCGGCGTAACGTAAATTGGCCGGCATAAGCCCGCCTAATTCAAAGTAGGAAGGAAGTGGGCGTGATCCATTTCGGTCGGAGGAAGCCAAATTTCAGGCGTATCTTACTTGCAGAATCAGGCGCATAGATACGACGGCTCATCCGTGCACTTACGCGGCGTATCAGTAGATACGTCGGCATAAGTCTTTCTGAATCCGGGCCAAAGTATTTGCAATTCTATGTTGAGGAACATTATACTGAAATGGTTTGACAATTTTAATATGCAGTTTTTCAGATTGATGAACCTCTGCCCATCTTTACTTTCTAAGATTTTCATTAAAAGAAGAGATATCAGCACAAGGGCCACATCCTACTCACTGTAATTTATTTCTCTTTTTTTTGTCTGATTTTTTTCTGTGTGTGATTTTGGCTGAATTTAGGCTTTTGCATATTAAGTGAGTTTGAAATCCCATGACATCAGTGCTTGGGATTTTAAAAACATTCTTTACCTGTATGTTGCTTATTTTGTTTTTATCTTTTGAATTCAGAGATCAGTGACTCACTTATTTTTTTGCTCCCACCAACAGTTTCAGATGTTTATGTAGACAGCTAATTAGGTCTGCTAATCAGTTCCTCTAGAGAAGATAGGTTACTGCTGAGGATGTTGCTTGGAAACTGCTTGAACTGGACAGCCATCTGCTGTAGACAATGTATACCGATTTTTAAAAGTAAGAAAAGGTAACTGGCATATAAAATTTAATATAATGTGATTTTTCCTGCTGTAAAAGATGTCTGTTGAAATTCTAATGGCCTGCCATGTAATCAATAAATGAATGTATTGTACATTAATATGGCAAGATGGTCACAAACCAAGAAATCAAGTCAGTGACAGGAATTTGCAAATGTGCTCGGGTCTGATTCACATGTAGTTTTATGAAACATCCTAAAATCTGGAAAATCCAAACTTTTCATGACCCCATTGAAGTCATGGGTCAAAGTCAAAGTCAAATGGTAGGAGAATCTTGATTTTCATTGTGTTCCTTTACTGGGGCGAATAAACATACTTTTCTTAAATAGGAGGCATTGGAAGCCAAGCACTGCCATGGGGAACATGTGCCAAAGGCAAAATAAAAATAATGCACAAAAAGGAGAAGACTTATTCATACTGTTTCAAGGGCTACATTGAAGATGCACAGATTCTTTAAAATACAGGTTTGGGGGAATTTGTTAAAGCCGTACAACAGGGTCCCCAGAGCTCTCCTCCCTACAACAGGGTTCCCAGAGCCCCTCTTCTTACATCAGGGTCCCTGAAGTTTCCCCATCCTTACATCAGGGTCCCCTGAGCCACCCCCTTACAAGAGGGTCCCCAGAGTCACCCTTCCATGCATCAGGGAGCCCTTCATTAGAGACCCAGATTTATTCCCTACTTATAGTAAGGTCCCCAAAGATCCCTCTTCTTACCTCAGGGTCCCCAGAGCCCCCCTCCTTACAACAGGGTTGCCTCCCAAAGTCGTGCTGGAAGTCGTGTTGCCCCTGTGTAAATGGGCTCTAAAGAGTTCGAAGAATCTTGAAACATGAAAATTTACATTATGGGGGTTACCATAATGTCTCCCCAAAATTATAAAAAGTGACAATAAATGATTCTTTGGACTCTTTATGATATTGATTACATTATATCACTATTTTAGGCTGTAGGAAATCAAATACACATTTTCGATTTATTCTCATAATATTTTCATCTTAGAGCAGCACTGGTTTATTAAATGTACAGTACAAGTATGGAGTTAGGCCAGCCATAGATTTTTGAATCTCGGCCGGTTCAACAACAATAATCACTAGGGATGGTTCGCACCAGAACACCTCAAACAGGCAAAAAGATCTAGCGAACATGCAAACCCTATTAAAGGCCAGGAAAGGCCCCGCCCGCCCCTGTCGGGAAAACACAATTGTCTTGGTAAGAGGGATTCCCCTGTCAGCACTGTCTGTGTTGATGGAGGAATCATGTAAACAAATTCTTGCAACCCATTTTTGCAGGAAAGAAATTTGCATTATCTATGGCCTGCCTTAGTTTACCCATACCTCCCAACTTTTTGAGATGGGAACGAGGGACACCTATTAGAAAAAGTATGCAGGCGTAGGACACTCCCCCTGCCATGCCCCCTTAAAGGAGAATTATATTAAAAAAATTATGAGTTAAACCCACAAGTGCTTTTTTAACCACTACTGAAGAGTAGGGAAGGTGTAGCATGGTTGGATCCCAGGCTGAGGCTGTCATAGACCTCCTTACAGGGTTTTATTGTGATGTGCAACTTTTAGGACTAGCTTTCCCTATTAACCACTTAAGGACCTTGCCTGTTTTTCAGACTCTGTGTTTACAAGTTTAAAACAGTTTTTTTCCTAGAAAATGACTTTGCATTATATATTGTTTTTTTTCTAACACCCTAGAGAATAAAATGGCGGTCATTGCAATACTTTTTGTCACACCGTATTTGCGCAGTGGTATTACAAGCACACTTTTTTGGAAAAAAAATCACTTTTTTGAACTAAAAAAATAAGACAACAGTAAAGTTAGCCCATTTTTTTTATATTGTGAAAGATAATGTTACACCAAGTAAAATGATACCCAACATGTCACACTTCAAAATTGCGCACGCTCGTGGAATGGCGTCAAACTTTTACCCTTAAAAATCTCCATAGGCGACGTTTAAAAAATTCTACAGGTTACATCTTTTGAGTTACAGAGGAGGTCTAGGGCTAGAATTATTGCTCTCTCTCTAAAGATTGTGGTGATACCTCACTTGTGCGGTTTGAACACCATTTTCATATGCGGGCGCTACACACGTAAGCATTTGCTTCTGCGTGCGAGGTCATCGGGACGGGGCACTTTAAAAAAATAAAGTTTTGTTTTCTTATTTATTTTACTTGATTAGATTTATTTTTACACTGTTTAAAAAAAAATTGGTCACTTTTATTCCTATTACAAGGAATGTAAACATCCCTTGTAATAAAAAAAAGCATGACAGGTCCTCTTAAATATGAGATCTGGGGTCAAAAAGACCCCAGATCTCATATGTAGACTAAAATATCTTTTCCTCACTCGTATCCATGGCAAGCAGCAAGAAGGACCCGATCGTCTCCGCCGCTACTGACGGCTCTGGTAAGCGGCGGAGAGCGCGGGAGAGCGGCGGGAGGGGGGCCCTCTCCTGCCGCCGAAAATGGTGATATCGCAGCAAATCCACCACGGAGACCACCATTATCATTTACAGGACCGGCCACGGAAAAGATGGATATATCGGTTGTGGCAGCAGCTGCTGCCATTACCGAAATATTCAACTTTAAAATGCCGACGTATATGTACGTGAGCCGGTCCTTAAGTGGTTAAACTTTCATGGAGATTTTTTTTTTCCTTTACTTTACTCTTTTCAAGCTATTCTTATTCTCCTCTCTCTCTCTTCTTTCTGTTCCAAGATATTTTATATGCATGGGCATACTTCTGTAATATTTGAATCTCCTTTACCATAGCACTCCTACTAGTTGGTAATACCTGTATGTTATTTATATATTGGCCGTATTTAGCCCAAATCGTCCCAATGTACTTTATTGAGGACTGTTATATTTTGGTGTAATGTTTGTACCGTGTTTTTTACACCAATAAACAAATTGAACAAGAAAATTGCTATAGATGTACTGAGACATAACATAATAATGGGACCTATTCACCTTGTCATGTTTAACAATTTGAATTGAGGTAAACTTTCAGTCATTTTCTCTGCTTGCTTCTAACAACATCTTCTTTCTTCATCCATTGCCATATGCCTGCAGATAACTCCGCCACATCTCAACATCTTCTGCTTATAACCATTGTTGGTGTATGACCCTTCCAGTCCCCACTGGGGATCCTGTTACCATAGCAACTTACCATTAAATCCTTTTACTGGAATCTGTATTCAGTTCTGCAAACCCTGATGGGCTAAAACCTTGGCTGGTGCTGCACATTTGTGCCGTAGTTCTGTCCTTGGCTACTATGTGTAGCTACTGTATGAGTAGTCACGCCTTTAGCATAATAAAAGAAGAGGTCATACCCTTAGATAACTAAGGAAAAGGTCCCTAAGCAGATTAGGCAGTGTCAAATAAGCAGACAACATAACTTGATTTCAGAATACAGAAAAAAGAGCCTTGGATGTAGATGCTGTCTGAACAAAATGAAAACTATCGTCAATCATCTTTGACTAACTAAACCATATTAATGCACAAAAATACACATTTGATGTTCAATAAAGATTTATTGAGAGCTGAAAAACAGTTGTTTCATAATTATAATCTAATTTGAATTGCTCTTCTTAAAGGGGAGTTCCAGCCTTTTTAAGGTTTATTAAAAGTCAGCAGCTACAAAAAGTGTAGCTGCTGACTTTTAATACACAGACACTTACCTGCTCCACGGTCCAGCGCCGCCGCCGCCGCCCGGAGTTCCGCTCCACTCCCCCCCTCTCCGGACGGCGCCTCCATTCATAGTGTGGGCACCCGACCGTGACAGCTTTCGGCTTCACGGCCGGGCACTCACTGCGCATGCGCGAGACGCGCTGTTCTCTAGGAATGGAGTTCTTTAGAAACTAGAGTCTGTACACTCGGGCGGCAAGAGTTTCTTGCCAAGAATCTTGTCAGGGAAAACAACGTGTTTTTCCTGACGAGATTCTTGCCCGTGTGTACAGGGCCTAATGCCGCGTACAGACGGTCATTTTTTGTGATAGAAAAAAACGAGGTTTTATGTGATGAAAAAAAACGACGTTTTTGAAACTTCATTTTTAAAAACGACATAGAATACACACCATCGTTTTTTCAAAATGCTCTAGCAAAGCGCGGTTACGTTCAGCACGTACGACGGCACTCTGTTCCATTCAAGCTCGCTTCATAACTTGCTTCTGAGCATGCGCGGGTTTAAAAAACGTTGTTTTAAACGTCGTTTTGCCCACACACTATCGTTTTAAATGACACAAAAAACGACGTTTTGAAAAACGACACAAAAAATTCAAGCATGTTCGAATTTTTTTTTGTCGTTTTTCAGAAGACATAAAACGTTGTTTTCCCCACACACTGTCATTTTAAATGACTTTTTTTTCCATCACAAAAAACGACCGTCTGTACGCGGCATCACTCTTTAATTTGTTAAAGAGCATTAAATATGTATTTATTTTCCAAAAACCAAAACAACATATATTTGCTGGAAACGTGAATGCAAACTATCATCAATGGTTTACCATCTAACTAAAATATATTCATATTTGCAATATTATTTACATCTGTCAATGGAGATTACACATGAACTCATTATCTAACATATGCAATGCATACTCTATGGATTACTGCAAAGCTTGGTAATAATACACCAAGTTACACAGATGACTGTAATAAGGATATTAATGTTTACAATAGTAGAACTTTTAGGGCCAATTCATTCTGGCAGTTATCGGGCAGATTTACAGGTACTGAGCTACTGTAGGTTATTATCTGTTCCCAATTAGCAGCTAAAAAATGTGTCAGGCACCTTGGGGGAGACAGCTTGTCCCATTTACTCTTAATAACTATGAAACTAAAGATGCTAATTTACACATCATCAGTAATAATGGTGGCTTCTGACAGCATATTAAATGGATTATGAGATGTAATTAAATATAGTGTAATTAGGCTACTGGCTGTAGTTGACACAGCAATAACTGACTTTTAAAAAAAATTAAGTTTAATTTTCTGAAAGGATTTACAAAGTAATTTTCAGCTTTGGTTAGTACTTGTGGCAGGCAATGCAGGTTAACCCCATATTAATTAAATCATTTATTTTTGTTTTCTAGGTTTTATTGAATCCTTCTCTCTGTGTGTTTTTAAATAATAATCACAATATTCATTATGGATCTGGTGACATTTGATTATCATCTAGCACAAACATGTTGTGTAACACCCTATGCTGGAACAAAACAACACAGTTCTTTCCAGAAAATTGCAATATTAAACCCAGCCCTCATCTTAAATAATTCAACTAATGTCACAGTTTTTTTTTCTATTCAGAATTTTTTTAAATTTTATTTAGCAAATTATCCATGCAAATTAGCTTGTTATTCCAGCTCTTATTTGAGTAAATTTCAGAAAGCAAATTCAATCAAGGCATCCCACCAACACTTCATACATATTTATATCCATATGGCAGGATTCATGGTAGGTTTTGTTTGATCTGTTTGATAGATCTGATGATGAAAAGCTAGTTAAAATTTCACAAAAAAATGCATAAAGTAGAAGTTTTACCTTTGTGATCTTGTGAGATACATTGAAACATAATAGGTTTCATTGAGCCACATCAAATAAGATAAAATAGCACTAAAACGTTTTTATTTATTTTAAGGTTTCAACTAAAAAGTTTTTGATAACATTAATATAAAAATGTTCTAAAAAAAATGTATAACTATAGCTACCTACAGATGACCTTCAGCAGCCTTTGGTTCCAATCAGGGTGCCTGAATGTAGAGATATTCTAATCTATAGATTCCAATATACTTCTTGGTTGTGTTTTCGCTCCATCCTGCTTCCTGCACGTCCCTGTTGGTCACTAAACAAGCCCATTATTGTGATAGAAAGTAGGGATGGAGCAGGTAAACAATGACACAATCGGTAAGTATTTCAATATGTCCAGATTAGACACTTTTAGAGAATATCATAACTTTGCCATTCAGATTGGCCCAGCATTTGGCCATACAGACAGGAACTTATAGACCATCGCAGATATGTTTAGGCACCTCTCGATGTAGGACCTGCTTGTTTATATTCTATCAAGAACAATATAAAGCAGGAATTTCTACAATGGCAGGCACATTTCTGCAAATAGACTTTGTTGAAGAAATAGATCAGACAAGATATTTCTGAGCCAAATATTGCTCCCGAACCACTGATTAAAGGGCAATGCTCTTCAAGATAGAAGTTCTAATATTACAATAACACTGCTTTCAAAATTGTTCTTTGCATTATCATTATGTTTACAATTATCAAAGGCAGTTTGTAAGTTACTCCTACATTCTGCAACAGTGATGAACAGAATAAACAATAAAGTGTATAATTATACTCAGTAGTCGCAGATCAAAGCAGATCATTGTAAATATATTGTAAAAGTAATTTAAATATCTTAGAAAATGTAAACGCTGCTGGCAGTTTTATTTTTTGTTATATGTAGATTGCCTCAGTAACACAAATACAAGTAATGATAACTGTTTCCCACCTAAGTTCAGAGGAATAAACTAAATGCTAAGATTTGATGACAGATTAGCTTAAAGTGTATTTCCAAATTTGCAGCCAAATTAGAATAACTCCAACTTTATATACCGTATTTATCGGCGTATAACACGCACAGGCGTATAACACGCACCCTAACTTTAAGAGGGAAGTTTCAGGAAAAAACTTTCCATAGCACCCTGCATATAACACGCAGGTACAGTTTACCCTCTATTTTCAGGGTAAAAAAGTGAGTGTTATACGCCAATAAATACAGTATATATTACATGTCTTCATTCACATAGCATAATAATAACATGCGCATGTTACCTTTTTTAGATGTTATGTCTTCTGGACTCTCAAATAAGGAAACATTACACTATTTTGCTTGTGTTTATTAGAGGGTTGTATTTTCCATCATTAATCATGTCTGTACTGTTTCAGCAGATCTAATTAACAATTAAAACAATATTTGAACACTGTCTGTTCTAATAAAGGGTTAAAGCTGCCGGAGCTGGGTTTCTTGAATTTTATGCTAATAAGAATAGCTTTATAACAGACTCACTCTGACATTGTTTAAAAAAACGTGCAGTTAGTCATGACACCTCCTCCTGAAAAAAAAGGTAAAAAATATAAAAAAAAAAAATTTAGGCATGCTGTGTGAATGTGAACATATAACAAACAGATAGTGTTTTTTTGTTTTTTTTACCTGCAAAAGCGGAAATAGACCTTGAAGTTAATGGTGTCTGTTACAATCTATTAAATATTTTTGTGTCAAAAAGTAGCGTTTGGGACCTAAATCAGGTAATTTTACATAACAGCCTGAAAAAATGCAACAGTCCTGCGAGCCACCACTCTTTTTTTTTTAGCTAAATAGCTTCCTTTACCTTACTGCAGTCCTGGTTTCATGTCCTCATTGCTCGTTTTTGCTCTGATGTTGCTGTAATACTGCTCTGTTCTGAACACTTCCTGGTTGTCTGGCTCCTTATGGAAAAAGTCATGGGAGACTTTAGTTTAATTTTCCTAGCCATGACTCTCTATGGCACTGTCCAGCACAGAGGCATGAAATAACTTGCAAAGACTAAACAAGTTTCAGTTTTGTTTTTGCATCTAGAGGCACATTATATGATTGATTTTTATCTATTTTTAATAGTTTTTAAAAGGAATCAGTTAACTATTATGTCTCTATACCCTGTAAACAGTCATTTCAGCAAAGAAAAAATGTCCTTTAGTGATCCTTTAAGTGTGGAAATAAAGCTGCTAGCATAAAAACACGTCTCATAAATTGTGCCAAAGACTGAATAAATAAACAATTTTTTTTTAAATTAATTTATTAAATGCTGGTGCACACACCACTGTAAGGGCCCTTTCACACGTGCAGACCGTATGTCTGCATTTTCATCCGTCCGTTGCTGATGAAAACGGGACATACATTGGTTCCTATGTGATTATGGGTGTCAGCGGATGACCATCAGCTGACACCCGTAATCGTCCGCCTCCGCAAAGATCCGCATTTGCGGACGGAACAAAATCCTATTTTTCTTCCGTCTGCCGGATCGGATCGGATGAACACGGACATACGGTCCGTGTTCATCCGATCCCCCATAGGGGAGAGCGGAGGAAAGACAGGGACCGCCCTGGCGGGGATTTTACAGAGGATCCCCACTGAGCTTTTGCGGACACACGGAGCGGATCCGCCCGCCCGTGTGAAAGGGCCCTAAGAGATGATACCGCTCTAAAAACTGCTGATCCCTTGGCTTTGCTTCCGTCCCACTAAACCAAAAGGGTGCTGGCTATGCACAGGTGCATTGGATACAAGAACATCCTGGACTGCCGCACTCCTTAAAACAATGTTTTTATTGTACAAATGAAATCCAAAAAACAACCAAAGCGATGCAGTCAAAATGAAGTGAACAACAGGAAAAAGGTGGCTGACATGTTTCACATCATGTGATGCTTACTCATAGCCTATACCACTGTATAGAAGAAAAGGGGTCCAGTAAGTGATGTAAATATATGCAAGCAAAAAATACAAGTGAATATATATGCAAATGAATATATATATATATATATATATATATATATACACATATATATATATATATATATATATATATATATATATATATATATATATATACAATCAAATTAAATCCATATTACTCTAAAGTGCATAAGTCCATGAACATGCTTGATACATAATAGTGATGAGTAGTATAATCCTTAAATAATGGTGCACAAGTCCGTATAAAAGTATTCTTAGGTGCTTCAGTGCTTATGAAGAAGTACATAAAAAAAAATTCACAGTGCTTCAGTGCATGTAATAATCAATAGCAGCGATCTTAGGGTGATGTTAGGTACAATTCATACAGTAAAAACTCGGCTCAGTGAGTGATCCAAAAGTCATGTCAAAGTGTAGTCATACAGGTGCTCCCCTATGATAATGGACGCTCACCTCAGAGCATGCGACCTTGCAATTATGCTTGGCCTATGCACGCTTATAAACCACACCTGGGTTCTAATGGATATTCCTGGGTTCCTGGTCTCCTTGGTAGGTAAATAGTACAGATGCGGTAGTGCACCACTCTATAACAGGCTTGTACAAAATACAAATATTGGGGTATGATGGAATGTCCTCCGCAGCCTCACACAGACTCTCCTGCCATCCTGTCCCCTCCCCTGAGCGTGTCGATACAGGGGGGCGTGGTATCTTCTTCAGGGGGATACGACGCCCCCTGTATCGACACGCGTAGGGAAGGGGACAGGATGGCAGGGAGTCTGTGTGAGGCTGCGGAGGACGTTTCATCATACAGACTGACATACATCCTAAAGATAAAGGTGCATAAACTGGACAGGTATGGGGCTAAAAATGCACTTTCGGCGCCAGTGGACAATAAATTATCTGATCCCAAGTGTAGAAAAAGAAGTGAAGGATAGGTGTTGGATTTATCAATAGTGACTAAAATTGATAAAAAGATCCAAAGAGCTGCTATTTTAAAATGGGTAAAACCCAATAAAGCTATAAAAACAAAGTATCAAAATAAATATGGAACCGTGGTTCAAATGATAAAACAGCGCTAAGAAGTGTATAGCCCCAGGTAGGAGCTTAAATATAAAAACAAAGGTGGTGTGCTAGGTGATCAAGAAACAAGGCGTGAGTGCACCCTGTACCCTATTTAAAGATTCACCAAAGTAATAATAATATTCCCAAATGGGATGCAGGCTTACCACAGCCTGTAAGAGGACTGGCTTGTAAAAGTCAATCCTCTCAGGCACAACCTCCTTATGTTTTCAGAATCTGCCACAGGTCATTCCAATGGGGGCACATATAGGCAAAAGAGAATACTCAATAGTGAAGTAAGACCAAAAAATATCCCACACAATGCCAGGAAAACAGAGCCCCCTTAAGAAAATGCCCGTACAGAAAAACCAAAGTAAATGAACAAGTAATCAAGCCTGTAATGTTCTGCTGTCACCGCCGTCCACGAGCACCAGGGGCCGCACGAGTGTTTGTATCGCTGGTAACGCTGGTAACCAATGGTCAGCTTGTGGAGCGCAGAAAGACTTCCTGTGTTGCGCCGATGTAGCCACGCCCTGACGCGTTTCGTCACTTCCGACTTCGACTGAGGGCGTGGCTACACAGCGCTGTCACTCTCCCTTTATTCCCCGACATCCACAGCTATTGGATGGGAGGCCTCCGCCCTCCGGTTTCGATTGGTGCACAACGAACCGGGAGGAGGGGCGGACGCCAACTGTGTTGTACGGGGCCAGCAGGGAAACGTAGACTAATGCTGCACGTTTTTTAATTGAGTACTATGTCTCCATAAAATAAAGTTTAGGATGCGCCAGCCGTAGTACAGCCTATGGAATCATTGGTAAATGACTCCTGCATTCAAAAGTGTAAAATTAAAAACGTAGAAACGTATTATGTATAATGACATTGAGCTAGTGCATGTGGGGTAACGGCCAATTGGGAAAACCCTGGGCGGGAGTTATGCAAATAGATCTACTGGCTGCGTTACAGGTATTTAAAAATCACACTGCCATCGGCCAATCTGCAAGCACTAGGGCGGGTAAGATAGCTGTACATAATTGCAGACCAGAGTAAAACATATTGCTAACGTCTCAAACTTTATGCTGCAGGTATAAGACTGTGCAGTTGATCAGAAAGCTAGCCAAAAAGGTCACCAGATATTAGTATCTATGATGCATATGGGTAGTTATACTGTAAACAAAGGTTGAATATATATAACCCCCGTATGGTTGGTAATCATATGTATATATAAGTCACATACACATAAAAGTGCAAATGTGGCAGTAGGCGCAGTATAGCTGAGAAAACAATATTAGCTATGTGCTCTCTTTATTTGTGGACCCCATATATACTGTACTGGCTATATCGCACTAAAAAGGGAGGGCATAGCTTGAGAGACATGTATATACTGAAATGGCCCGTATAGTCAAACAAACAAAGAGGTAGCTAGATAAAGATAAAAATTATATAAATAAATACTCTGTGTAAAAGAGTAATTCCAAATATGGATAAAATAAATATAAATAAACTGAATGTGGGAGGAAAGAAGAGGGTTGATGCACCCGGCATCATAATGAGGATGCACTGCAACAATGGACAAAAGGCTGCCAGCGATTGTAAGGAGGAGGGTCAACGGTCAAATTAATCACTAACTGGCACTTATTTTTCAAAAACCAGAACGGATAAAAGGACTGTGATGATAAATAGATAAATATCGATAAATAAATATCAAAAAAATATCAATAAAAAAGAGGATATCAATAAATGTTAATAAAAGATAATAATAAAAAATATATAAAAATAATGATAAAAAATGTATGATAAAAAATTATTATTAATAATAATATATCAATAAAAATCACTAATAATAATATATTAGTAAAAGGGGGGGTTCGGGGTCTACGTCAGAATATCCAGAAAGATAATCATGTGGAACGCCATGGAAGATTAGGAATCACTAATAAAACAATTTATATCGAGTTCTACATTCAAGCCTTTAGGCAAGAGCGTATCGGCAATGTAAATCCACTCAGTCTCGCGCTTTGAGAGTTCTCTCACCAAATTAGAGCCTCTCCATGCCGGTTTGATATGGTCAATGCCCCAAAATTTCAGGCCGGCTGGATCTTGGTTGTGATGTTGCAAAAAATGGAGCGACACACTGTGGTCTCTGTATCCCAGCTTAATATTTGCAACATGTTCAGCAATTCTCACTCTTAGGGCTCGTTTAGTTCTCCCAATGTACATCAACTTGCATGGGCATTCCAACATGTAGACCACATGGGTGGTGTTGCAGGTAATAAACTCTTTAACATTGAAAGTGATTCCGTTTGATGTGGATGTGAATGTTTCTATAGGGCCTCTAGATCTGTCAGCCTCCCTGCAAGGAAGACATTTTCTGCATGGGAAAAAGCAGTCCTTATCCCAAAAAGATGGGGGTTTCTTTGGGGCATCGAGTACTTTCTTTATAATTTTGTCTCCGATGCTGACTGCCTTTCTATAGATGAACCCGGGATTAGTGGGCAATACTGTGTTTAAAACTTTATCTAAAAACAGGACATGCCAATGGGTTTTAAAAATTCTCTCCACTTCTTTGTACTGGCTGTGGAACCCTGAAATAAAACTCCACTCATGCACATTGATAGTGGTCTTGGGCCTAGTTGTGAGAAGGCAATTTGCTCTTGGTATCAGGGATAGATCGTTGATGACTTTGTCCAACTGAGCGTCCTTATAGCCCTTTTCAACAAATTTTCCTTTAAGGACCTTGGCCTGTGAGATAAAGTCGTTGTCATCGGTGCAATTACGTTTCACCCTCATTAGTTGTCCTTTGGGTATATTTCTAAGCCACATGAGATGATGCCCACTCTGTGTTGGGAGGTAGCTATTCGCATCAGTTGGCTTAAAATATACTTTAGTACCTAATTTATTACCATTCCTGAAAATATTCAGGTCTAAAAAGTGTATACTCTGTAGATTGTATTCACTAGTTAAAACTATATTACAGGTATTGGTGTTGAGATCATTTAAAAACTTTTCCAACGTTAAAAGTGAGCCCACCCATATAAAAAATAAATCATCAATATATCTTCGGTAAAACAATAACTCCTTGGGTCTCGCATTAAAAATGGTCTTATCTTCCCATTCTGCCATGAACAGGTTGGCTATACTGGGGGCAAATTGAGCCCCCATGGCAACGCCGTTCTTCTGGGAGTAAAAGCAACCATCATACCAGAAATAGTTATGGCTTAGGCAGAAATCCAGACAGTTACGCAAAAATACTTTTAGGGTATGTGAGATATCATCCCTTACACAAAGTGCCCAATTAAGGGCTAAAAGTGCGTCATCGTGTTGTATCACTGTGTATAAAGAGGACACATCTGCTGTTACTAAGAACACATCTTTTTGATCAGCAAGGTCTATTTCATCCAATTGAATGAGAAGGTCCTTTGTATCCTTCAAATAGGCTTTAGTGACCGTGACGCTTTTTTGCAAATAGTGATCAAGGAATTGGCCAAGTCGTGATGTCACAGAGCCAATTCCATTTACTATCGGTCTCCCAGGTGGATTTTCTAGGTCTTTGTGTATCTTCGGTAACGTATAAATGGTTGGTATCCTGCTGGAACTGGGTACTAGATATTTTCTTTCTTTAGTCGAGATGGCATGTGAATGGTAGCCCGCCTGTACCAGGATTTGTAAGTTTCTTTCGTATTGTGTTGTCGGATCACTCTTTAATTTTGTGTAGGTGTCTGTATCAGACAGCATCCCCATCATTTGGTTGTGATAAAATTGTTTGGATAAAATCACTATACCTCCACCTTTATCAGCTGGCCTGATAATGATATCATTCTTCTTTTCCAATAGCTCGATTCCGTCTCTAACGTACCTCGGATTAACGTTCTTTTTAGGTTTTATGGGTTCCAAGTCCCGTAAAAGTAGCCCCTTAAAAACTTCCAATGGTTGATTAGACCCAAGGAGAGGGTTAAAGAGCGATTTATTTCTTAGGCCGCTATCGGTTGGGGGTGCCGGTGTTCTGCTACTAATGTTCAGATTCCTATTAAGAAAGTACTTTTTAATATTTAGTTTCCTGATATACTTGTGAATATCGATAAACACGTTAAATTTGTTTATTGGTCGATTTAATCCACACTTCAGGCCTAGATTTAAAACATTGGTCTCTTTATCGGTTAAAACTGCATTAGTGAGGTTAAAAATCCCTCCTACTCGTGATCCCTCACTCTTCTTCTCTTGTTTCCTCTTGGTCCGTCTTCCTCCTCTGCAACCTCTTGATCTCTTCTCCAAGCACCCGTTTGAGGTGCCCTTTCTCTGTCCAAATACGGGAGGTCCCTCCATTGGGGGTCCCTGTATGATGGTGGACCTTGTTGGGGATCCCTGTATTGGTAGTTCTGTGGAGGGTATGCCTGAGCTCTCCCCCTGTTCCCCCCTGTCCCTCTGCCCCTTTTCTGTCCCCCCCGGCCTCTCCCTAAAAAAGGCCGGGGTGACTGGTATCTCATTCTGTTTTCCTCTTCTTGTAAGGACTCGTATCTATTGTACACCGGTATTGGGTATTGTCCACTGGCAGTTGTTGCTTGGTGGTTATAGGTGTTTGGTCCTTGATTTCTTCCCCTACCCCTTATGTGATTCGAAACACTTGATCTTACATCCTAAGACACTTTATCAATCGCCTGACGAAGAGGACCTGTGTGACCTCGAAATGTTGCACTATTGTGATGTTTGTTTTGCAATAAATTTTTAGACGGAATCGGACGATTCACGGTGTGCTGGCGAATATGTTCGTTTGCCTGACAAGTATGTCTGTAAAAATCAGAAGATGTGAGTGGACACCAGTTGTAAAGTTGTGGCATTCCATCCTGTGATTTCTTTCTACCCCACTACTACAGTTGCCTCCTCTGCCTCACAAATCAGCCTACATTCTCCTCCACACCCACTGCATCTTTTGGACACCTTATTTAGGTGCTTCAACGCAAGGGGGGACCTGGCATGGCCAACCAAGGCTATCAAGATGGCAGCATCCCTGCACAGATACCACAGGGTGAAGGAGTCAGCAGCTGCCAAGCTCAAGTGGTTCATTTGCCTCCCTAGCATGGAAAGAGGAGAGGAAGCTTCAGACTAAGCGGCAGCTGCAGCCTCGTTGGATGCCCAACCAGACCCTGTTTCATCTCCAGCAAGCTCTCATCCAGATCAAGATGACTGGGACATTACCGGCATATACTCCATGAGTACAGACCCTTTGCCCCCAAAGCAATCTAGATAAGAGGGATTTCCCACAGAACCCTACATATCTGATGTTTTTAAAACGGTACAGCAGTGCCAGGCATGTATACCGTACACACACTGACAGGCCAGGTACAGGGGGAGGAACTCGCACCTCTTAGACATGACCTGACAAAAGTGCTGGAGTGCACATTTGGCCCGGAGGGCTGTAAGTTGAAAGACATGGTTCACTCCCTCTATACTGATGTTAAATTATCTATGCACAAGATTGACGCCATTACAACATTAGACTGGTGGATCTCCAAAAGATTGCACTTAGAAATCCAACCCCTCAAAGTTCACTGGATAAAAGGTTATTAGAAGCCATTTCGAATAAGCATCTCTTTTCTCTGTTCTTTGTGGAGAGGGTACATTGTGTCTTCACCAGACCAATGCCACCTGGAAACCCTCCTTATCCATTCATCATCCACCTACTCAACTACCGTGACAAAGAAAACATAATTCGTAGAAAATGAATAAGCTATTGCGCTAGAGTTAACAGGTATAAATCAAACAGTCCCCATCCATCTTAGTGAGCATTTATAAATCACAAAGACCCCATGCATTATACTGAGTGTCTATACATTATACAACCTCCCTATGTATTATACTAAGCATCTATACATTATAAAGCACCCCCATATATTATAATGAGCATTATCCATTATACGGATCCTCTTTATATTGGTAATATATACATTATACAACCATCCATGTATTATAATGAGCACCTATATACAATATATAGCCCCCATTATAACTGTATACATTTTACATTACCCCATGTATTATAATGAGCATTTACACATACATCCCCCGTTATAATGAGCATCTATACAGTATACAGTATCCCATGTACAATAAGCCCTATCCACTGTATTATAGTAAGACTACTATTAACCTCCCTGGCGGTATGATTCTTTCAGAAAAAACATGCTGAAAGCGGTACCATTATTTGCAAGGAAATTTGGCGTTTTATATTGTAGGTCTGTAATTTTTAGAAATAACTCACTTAAATCTGACCAAACAAGATTCTAATAGGCATCCCGTGTATTACATTTTTTTAAAAACAAAATTATAAATTATAATATAATAAATAATTATAAATAATTATAACAAATAATAATATAATTATAATAAAAATTATTCAATAATGTAATCAAATTAAAATCACTGAAATTTGCTCAGTTGCAGAATTGTTGCTGTCATTATTTTTTTTTTTTTTATGACGAATTTCCCCACAAATCGCTATCGCACAATTCTGCAAGTGATTATAATTTATTATCGCTGTTTTTTAGCTGATCTAAAACTATTTTTGACATAAAGGGACACTTTTGGTTGCTATGGACAATCTACAGTTTGCAGGGAGAAAAAAAGGTTTTTATTATATAAAATGACATGCAGGACACTGGGCAGACCACTAGGGACAGGGGGGGTGTGTTTTTTTTACATACAGTACTGTAATCTATAAGATTACAGTATACTGTATGTAATGTGTTTGTTTACGTTTTTGAATTTGGCGCCGTTCTCCGTCCCCGTGCGTCGTAACGTCGCAGGGAACGGAGATCGGCGTCACACGGAGGCACTATGTGAATCGAGCGAGGTCCCGCTCGCTCACACAGCGCGGTGGCATCGCTGGATCCAGGGACAAGGTAAGTAAAAAGTGCCTGTGGATTCAGCGAGGCGAGCCCGAGACTGACTCGGAGTTACCGATAGTAGCAGGAAAATCTAACCCCGAGTCAGTCTCGGGAAGACCGCCAGGGAGGTTAAGGTCCTAAAGAAAACAATGTTTTGTCACCACATCCCAATAATTAGATATAGAAAAATAGAAAAAAGTGGGGACTTTAAAGGTGCAAACAGACACACAATAATTAAAAAAACATTATTTATTAGAAGTCAATAAAATTCATCTTGTAAAATAGATATTTTCAACAGATGCATATATCACATTAAATAAAAATTATGCTTCCACTCGACATATTTTGCTGAATATTTACACAGCTTCTTCATGAGTATATGCATCAATCTGTAAGTCTGGAGCCATGAGGGTTAAACAGACTGAGACAAGTAACACATTCTGATAATTCCCATAATCCATGAGTGTTGGACAATATACATAAAAATCAAATAAGGTCTCAACATGCTTCTGGGGTTCACTTAGAAAGCCAAGCTTCCTTCTTGGCCATATGCCCTCTCCATGGCGGTCTAACTAGCTGTCCAGACCATTTCTATGTGGTGTGTCAACTACCGTTGAAACTATAAAACAAACACCCCAACAGAGGAGTTTCAGATACCCTTCTTCCATAAATGGGAGCGTGAACTGGGGAGACTTTTTACAGATGAACAAAAGAACAAAATAATTCGGAATATTTTTGAAACATTTATGTGTGTAAAGACACAAGAGACGAATTACAAAGTCCTGTCACAGTGGTACCGGATACCGGAGGTATTGAATAAGTGTTATCCAGACATGGTAGATAGATGCT
Organism: Rana temporaria; assembly: GCF_905171775.1. Lineage (NCBI taxonomy): Eukaryota > Metazoa > Chordata > Amphibia > Anura > Ranidae > Rana > Rana temporaria. The sequence continues at coordinate 491,971,504 of NC_053489.1, forward strand.
GGAGGTGTGGGAAGAGGGGAGGAACCCTAATGCATATTTTCTGGGCCTGCCCTAAGATTTTAAACTATTGGGGTAGGGTCCGGGAAATAACACAGAGATTTAGTGGGATGCAGCTACCAGACGAATGGTCTTTGTATCTGTTGCAAGATACAGAGATGTCAGCGAGACGATATAAGAGAACAATGACCTGCCACCTTCTAAATGCTGCGCGAGCATGTATACCAGGGACGTGGAAGCAGACATCTCCTCCAACTATAAGAATGTGGCTTAACAGAGTTGAAAATCTGAATAGAATGGAGGATTTGGTTTGGACCTCAAGGCAAAAACGGAAGGTATATTTAGAAACATGGGCAGAGTGGAACACATTCAGATATTCGGAGGAGGGAAAGGCCCTGATGGACGCGGATTGAGGGAGGAGTGGACGGGGGGGGGGGGACCTGATGGGGGGAGGAACTATGAGTAATTTTTTTTTTTTCCTTTATTATAATTTATTTCATTTTTTTTCCCATTTTTTGGTGCTTGTTCTGTTTAGTTGGGGGGGGGGGGGGGTATAGGGGAGGTAAGGCAGGAGGAACAGATTAGTTGCCCCAAGCCCGACGGGATACAGATCTCCCGTCGGTCAGGTGGCAAAAGGGAAGGAGGGCAAAATGGTATTAGGGGAGCGGATCAACAAAGTAGATCTGGGGTAGTATGGAAGGATCAAGTATAGGAAGAGAGATAATGTAACAGATTATGAGCCTCCTTTCTTCCCCCAAAAGAGATCCACTTCCCCTTTACTTTTTTACTTTTACTAGACGAATTGTTATGAAGATAATACTGTTACTTATGTATTGACTGACTTAAACCAGAGGAATGCCTCCTAGGTTTCTGTATACTCTTGCTTTGCTAAAAACCAATAAAAGAAGATTAAAAGAAACTATAAAACAATATCTGACACAATTTACAGATTGACGCATATAATCCCGAAGAAGCTGTGTAAATATTTGGCGAAATATGTCGAGTGGAAGCATAATTTTTTATTCAATGTGATATATGTATATGTTGAAAATATCTGTTTGACAAGATGAATTGTATTGACTTCTAATAAATAATGTTTTTTTAATTATTGTGTGTCTGTTTGCACCTAAATGTTGGGATGTGGTGCCAAAAAAATGTTTTCTTTGTTTAGGACCTTAATAGTAGTCTTACTATAATACAGTGGATGGGGCTTATTGTACATGGGGTACTGTATAATGTATATATGCTCATTATAATGGGGGATGTATGTGTAAATACAAGATTGATTTTATTGACTTATTTTATTTATTGTGTGTCCATTTTCACCTTTAAAGTCCCCATTTTTTTTCTATATGTATTATAATTTATTTTTCTTTAAATTATACAGGCCCCTATGTATTAAAATGGTTATGTACACATTGTACAGCCCCTATGCATTATAATGGCTGTTTATACATTACACCACCCCGATGTATGATAAGGAACATCATACAGTCCCTCTATCTATTATATTGAACATTTATTATTATTATTATACAAGATTTATATAGTGCCAACAGTTTACGCAGCGCTTTACAATGTAGAGGGGGGGCAGCACTATTACAGTACAGTTCAATACAGAATGGACAGGAGGGCTCGGCTCATAGAGCTTATATTCTAAAGGGAGGGGGTGGTGGTACAAAAGGTAATAGATGCAGGGAATGATTTGATGGGGGTGGCTCGGGGACAGTTGTTAGGTGGGTGTGGCATAGGCTTCCCTGAAACATCTATACATTATACAGCCCCTTCACCATGTCTTATAATGATCACCTATATGTTATACAGCCCTGTGTACTATAATAAGCATGTATACATTATACAGCACCCCTATATATTATATTAGTCATCATCCATCCATTATATTGGATATCACTGCAGCCCATGGAAAGGTTGTGCATTGTCCCAGCAAATACCTGCTCCCTGTTGTATTTGCCCAGGTCATCCTCAATGAAGAGGCGGACATGTTTGTGGATAGAGGAGCTTCAGATCTCTGGATGCCCACATACCAGACTGCACAGCAAACCACTGAGGGCTAGCAGAGCAGAGCATAGAGGCCAGCATGCAACATCTCCACACCACTTTCTTTAGGGGCAGGAGATATAACAGAGACTGGTCTACAAGCCCTACGCATTGGAGGTGCAGTAAGGAAGGAGAATACCTTCCAGGGATCTACAGAAGGAGAATGACAGTAGCAGTGCTACATACAGTGATCTCTGATACATCACTATATGGTCTGCTATATTGAGGGAAGTGGTACAAACTTTTTATAGGCATTAAAGCGGCCCTGGCCCCCCGGCCCAGTACGCCCCTGTCTGCACCCAGCTGCCCCCGCCCATCCCCCTCCCCGGTGGCAGCAGGTATTTTGCTTCCCAATGGGGGCCTGCAACCAACTCCCCCCACTGTGAATGAATGGATATCCAAAATGAACAAATATGTAATGTTTGAAAAGCATATATATCACTTACATAATGCCCCACGCAAATTTGAAGTGATTTAGTCCAACTGGTGGCGTTCCTTTTCCTTGCAATTTAATTGTTATTTGTATGCTGTCATTATCTGTGGGATAGCTACTGCTTTTTTCAATGTCAAGGTGCGTTTCCAAAATAATTGTCTACTGTAAATGCCATATGTGGTTTTTGCTGCTTTAAAAAAAAGCTTTTTGGGGGCGCATGCGCGGCGCGATGCTGATAGGACTCGCCTGAGCTCAGCTCTGTCACACCCGGTCCTCTTGGCTCATATCCCCGGGGCTATACAGCACAGATCGCGGCGAAAATAACAAGCACCCCCGTGGGAACAAAGGGTGCATGCCATCAGCGAGGAAGAAGCGAGTTAAGAGACCCCAGCACTGCCTCACGAACTTTCTCCTGGACATGGAGCAGAGGAGCGGTAAGGCGTCCCAAGATGGCGCCGGCTGCCTCACGTGGGGAGGGGGAGAGCAGGCCTCACTACAGCCCAGCACTCAGGACAATCGTGAGTACAACTCCCCTCTGTCAAAGGCAGACCTGGATGAGAGCCTCACCTCCATATATATCAAATTGGTGGAGAAAATAGAGAGAGAGGTGCACAAGTCTACTACAGCCCTCTCACATGAGATAGCCAGCATAGGCACACGCACTGATCTCCTGGAGACCAAACATGATGAGCTCTCACTGGCGCATAACGACCTGAGAAAAGACTATGAGAATTTGGCAGATAATTTTGCCTTTATGCAGGCACAGGTTGAAGATTTGGACAACAGAAATCGCCGCCAAAATATCCGGCTGCGTGGGGTCCCAGAGTCTGTTACAGAGCTAATGCCTGCAGTGTCTAAAATCTTTCATGATCTCCTCCCAGACAAGCCTTTAACTGCATTTGCATGTGACAGGATTCACAGAGCCCTTCGTCCAAAACCCACCGCTGATAACCCCCCCAGGGACATTATCATGTGCATGAAGGACTTCTTGGTTAAAGAGGACATCATGAGAGCATCTAGAAATACTCCCAATATTTCATTTGAGGGGAAGAGAATCCAGATATAGCCAGATATCTCTCCTGCCACGCTAGATAGGAGACGTCGGATGAAAGAGGTCACCTCTGTTCTACAATCAGCCAGAATAAGATATCGCTGGGGATTCCCATTTAAGCTCACAATACCCCACAATGGATCCACATACACTGTTTTTAATGTGATTGAAGGCAAGGAGCTTCTGATAAAATTGGGTCTGCTGACACAAGACCCCCACGCCCGCCCACCACCCACACCAAGACCCTCACCTATTTGGTCCACCCCCTCTACCAGGCGCAACCAGAGGGATCAAAGGAGACTGATCAATTCCTTTCAAAATCAACATAATTGATAATTCTTGATCTCCATAAGAATTGCACCGACTGCGATGTGACTGTTACCTCTCCCTCCTGTGTCTTTTTATTTATTTATTTTTATTTTTTTCCTTCCCCATCCTTTTACTATATATTTTTTTTTTTGGAAGTTCCTGAGGAGTGATTTCACTATGGGAAAAGTGACAGACGTTTCTGTCCTTGGTTTATCTCACAGATCTCCCCCCCTCCCCCCCTGCTCTTTAAGTCTTTTATATCTTCTTTCCTGGGACGTACATCATTCTCACTCTGATTCGCTACCCCCGCCTGACCAGTGTGTCAATTAACCCTCATATCTCTATTCCGGTCCTTCTTAGGGAACTAAATATGTTTCATGACATTTCAGGCCTCAAGATAAACTTAAATAAATGCTCAGCCTTGCCCATTAACATCCCACAAAACACCCTTACTCTACTTCAAGCCAACTTCCCTTTTTCTTGGAACTCGCACTCTGTGAAATATCTAGGGGTTAATATCACTCCTAATCACAATGATTTATTCAAACTTAATTACATTCCCCTCTTTAACCATATCAGTTCCCTCCTCGATACCTGGTCCACCTACAACATTTCCTTCCTTGGAAGAATATGTGCTATTAAAATGAACATTATTCCCAAAATGTTATACTATTTCCGTACTCTTCCAATCAACATTCCCAAATCCAAATTAGAATCCATCCAAAGGCTCATCAATAAATTCATATGCTCAAACAAAAAACGCAGATATAGCTACACTCTATTACATAGAACCCTTTCCAATGGTGGGCTGGGCCTTCCTAATCTATGGAAATATTTCTTAGCTGCCAGACTCTCACAAATCTCACAGTGGTTCTCTCCCTCTCAGGATATCCCCTGGATTAAATTTGAAACATCCTCCATCCTCCCTTTTCATCTCCAAGGGATACTATGGTCCGACTTTGTCCTATACAGAAAACTCCGCAAATCTAATCTGATAGTGGCACACATGCTTCAATTATGGCTTAAAATTAAGGACACATTCGGGTTATCCTCCCCCATCTCGCCACTCACCTCATTCCTTGGGGACCCCAGATTAGCCTCAGCATTTGATGATAGATCCTTATTTTCAAGCTGGATAAACTCCAATAAGACCACACTAGGATCACTACAATACAAATGGAAATTCAAGTCCTTTGAGGCTCTCCAGAGGGTAGATGGTTTCCCCCTTGCTGAGCACGAAAGGTATCTTAGGATAAAATATTTTTTTTCCACCTACTTCTCCCTCTCCACCCAACCTACTAACACATTATTCGAGAGAATATGCCTCTCCACATCTAGAGATAAAGGGATGATCTCAAGAATTTATCAATACCTCAATGACCTTTCTACTCCTGATAAATCACAACCAATGTTGCATTGGGAAGCTGATATGGGATTGAACTTTACCCCTGATACTTGGAAATCTATGTCGGAAAACCTCCGTAAAAGTAATAGGGCGGCCTCCTTCAGAGAGACCCCGATAAAACTATTTTGTAGATGGTACCTTACCCCTTCCAAAATTCATACGTATTATCCCTCAGTCTCTCCTAACTGTTTCAGGGGTTGCCCGGTAGAGGGCACATTATTGCATATTTTCTGGAGCTGTTCCCATCTAACTCCAATTTGGAAAGCCGCATTACATAGATTTGAAAGATCCTCAAAACATAAACTTAATCTCACCCCCAAACATGCCTATTGTATGTTAGTATCCCTGATGTCCCTCCCCCATGTAGCAGACTGTTTCACTCTCTCTGTAGCTCCATCCAATGGATGATAGCCCTTAACTGGAGGACAGATACCTTACAATGGTCACAGGTACTAGATAGGATGGAATTGCTAAAACTCTCTGATAAGATCTACCACACACTCAATGACACCTTGCATGTATTTGATGATAAATGGTCGTACTGGTCAATTACACAATAACTCCAATCTCACTCACAAGGTACTCTATGACCAAACTATTTTTTTTATTTTATTATTTCCTCATCAATGGACTCACCAAATTGCTGTACCTCATGTAAGATTTGCATACTATGTTACTCGTTATGTTTTTCTTTGTACCTCTTGAGACGATTTCATACATATTGTCTATGTTTATATTCATCTTAAACTATACAATAAAACTTTTGTAAAAAAAAAAAAAAAAGCTTTTTTCTAGTTTTGTGCAAGTATAAAAACCCTTTCTAAATGAAATCTGACTGGCATTCTAAAAATGGCTGTCCTTTTCCGTTAAGATGTGGAATATAACAAGGGTATTATGTAAACACATAGGGCCTGATCCACAAAAGGGATACGCCGGCGTATCTACTGATACGCCGTCGTATCCCTGTTTCTATCTATGGAACTGATCCACAGAATCAGTTTCTCATAGATAGGCAGAAGATCCAACATGTGTAAGGGACTTACACTGTCGGATCTTAGGATGCAGTACCGCAGCCACCGCTGGGGGCATTTCTCGTCGAAATCCAGCGTCGGGTATGCAAATTAGCACTTACGGAGATCCACAAAGCTTTTACGCTTCGTTTTTTCTCCGTAAGTATTAGTTTGCCGTCGCAAAATTAGGGCTGCTTTTACAAGGTGTAAACTGTTTACACCTTGTAAAAGTATACCCTTCTATCCCGCGTCGCTGTTTTTTCCCGCCGCAACTCTTTTTTTTTTTTACGCCCGTCGCGATTCTCAAAACCCGGCGCAACGTAAAACCGCGCAAAGCACGTTGGGAAAATAACGTCGGGAGCATGCACAGTACGTCCGGCGCGGGAGCGCGCCTAATTTAAATGGGACTCGCCCCATTAGATTAGGAACGCCTTGCGCCGGACGGATTTAAGTTACACCGCTCAAAATTTCTAGGTAAGTGCTTTGTGGATCGGGCACTTAGGTAGAGATTTTGCGGCGGTGTAACTTAAACGGGAAAAATTAAGTTACGCCGGGTTTTTGTGGATCAGGCCCATAGATTATACTACTGTATGTACCTATAAAATTACATATTATATAAAATGGTAGCGTTTACAATAATACCTTAGATTTACTATAATTATTAAAGCAACATGTTCCTACATCTATAATTATTACAAGAAAATGTTCCTAATTGCTTTGCTAATTCTGTGAAAGTGTTAATGGTACAGTACACAAAGATAAATTGTGTTAGGATTAGCCCATTCAGAAACACAATCTTGCTTGAGAAATCAGATTTATGAAATGTACCATGTACAGAATATTCACGCTGGTTAAAAAACTAACCAAGCATAGAAAAATTCTTATCCTATACGAGAGCTGCTTTCGTATACCATCGAGACTGTCATCAAAGGCTGATTTTTTCTGTGCTTGGTTAGTTTTTTAACCAGCGTGCAAAAGGTTGGTGTTATTATCCTAATCAAGGATTTTTCTAGACCTCTGCACCTGTTGATTGTTTTGTATGAAGTAATGAAAGAAACTGATTCCAGTGGAATTAATTGTGTTTTCCGAATCTGAGTACATTCTTCGCCTGCCTTTTGCATTTATTTTTACCTGTGAAATAACTTGTTATAAGCTCCTGAAGAAGCGTTTTCCTCTTATAATGCGCAACATGTCGAGCTGAGCTGAGTCATACATGATACACTGCCGTCTATGGGTTATATGGTTTTAGATATACAACAATAAGGAGTGATCGCGTTGTCCTCCCTTTATGATATTGTGATATACTGTATTCTCTAGTCTATATGTGCCGTGTCATGTATTTTTGTGTTCTTAGACCTTGTCAGTAATGGCCATTGTTATGTATATGGTTTTTTTTTTTAATCTATTTTGTACCTTTAATAAATTTATACATTTTTCTAACCTTATTATGCCTTCAAAGTCCATCATCTGCCAATCTAATTTTCTACTCTACTCAAATTCATCTCAAAGGTATTCTCTTTTGTTTTGGCCAGTCAAGTTCCTTCAACTCAAACTCACTCATCCATGTCTTTATGGACCTTGGTTTGTGCACTGGTCCAAATCATTTGGTGTGATTATGGTGTAGGGTAGGGATGAGCTTAGAGTTCGAGTCGAACTCATGTTTGTCGTGAAACCTTTCCTGTTCGCCTGTTCGGCGAACAAGGAACAATTTGGGGTGTTTCCCTGCAAATTCGAAAAGCTGTGGAACACCCTGTTAAAGTCTATGGGAGAAATCTAAAGTGCTAATTTTAAAGGCTAATATGCAAGTTATTGTCCTAAAAAGTGTTTGGGGACCTGGGTCCTGTCCCAGGGGACATGTATCAATGCAAAAAAAGATTTAAAAACGGCAGTTTTTTCGGGAGCAGTGAATTTAATAATGCTAAAAGTGAAACAATAAAAGTGAAATATTACTTTAAATTTCGTACCTAGGGGGGGGTGTAAAGTTAGCATGTGAAATATCGCATGTTTCCCGTACTTAGAACTGTCACTGCACAAAGTGTCATTTCTGAAAGAAAAAAAGTAATTTAAAACCGGACTTGTGGCTATAATGAATTGTTGGCTCCGGCAATTCAGAGAGAATTGATTCATAAAAAAAAAAAAAAAAAATGTGGGGGTCCCCCCAAATTCAATTACCAGGTCCTTCAGGTCTGGTATGGATATTAAGGGGAACCCTGCCATCAATTTAAAAAAAATGATGTGGGGTTCCCCCCAAATATCCATTCCAGACCCTTCAGGTCTGGTGTGCATTTTAAGGGGAACTCCACCCCAAATTAAAAAAAAATGGTGTGGAGTTCCCCCAAAAATCCACACCAGATCCCTTATGCAAGCACGTTAACCTGGCCGGCCGCAGAAAAGAGGGGGGGACAGAGTGCGCCCCCCCTCTCCTGAACCGTACCAGGCCACATGCCCTCAACATTGATTACCACCGCTGAATTATAATTTTTTTTATTAATAAAGGACTTTTCTACGGTGTGTGTGAGTTTTTTACAACTATTTACACTTCCTTTCGTGAAATGGTAGGGGTACCCCATTACCAATTCACATAGGGGGGGCCAGGATCTGGGGGTCCCCTTTGTTTAAGGGGTCTTCCAGATTCTGATAAGCCCCCCGCCCGCAGACCCCCACAACCACCGGGCAAGGGTTGTGGGGATGAGGCCCTTGTCCCCATCAACATTGGGACATCCTCCCCATGTTGAGGGCATATGGCCTGGTACAGTTCAGGAGAGGAGGGGGGCCGCACTCTGTCCCCCCCTCTTTTCTGCGGCCAGCCAGGTTAATGTGCTCGGATAAGGGGTCTGGTGTGGATTTTTGGGGGAACTCCATGCCATTTTTAAAAAAAAATGGGGTGGAGTTCCCCTTAAAATCCACACCAGACCTGAAGGGGATATTTAGGGGGAACCGCACGTAATTTTTTTTTTAAATTGCCGGCGGGGTTCCCCTTAATATCCATACCAGACCTGAAGGGTCTGGTTATGGATATTTAGGGGGAACCGCACGTAATTTTTTTTTTAAATTGACGGCGGGGTTCCCCTTAATATCCATACCAGACCTGAAGGGCCTGGTAATTGAATTTGGGGGGACCCCCACGCTTTTTTTTTTGTATGAATGAGTTCTCTTTGAATTGCCGGAGCCGACAATTCATTATAGCCGCAAGTCTGGTTTTAAATGACTTTTTTTCCTTTCATTTCTATTTGTTTTTATTCAAAATTTTTAAAACGTAAACACAATTCACATTACATTTTACTAAACATACACCAAAGTTCATGCTTAAGTACATTCAACATTACATAGATATACATAACATAACAACAATAATAACAACACTGTCGATATGGGCCTATCCTACACCTTTTATTTATCTCTTTCTCCTTTTCCCTCCCCCTTCTCTTATCGTTCCCCCCACTCCCTCCCCCATACCAAAAAGGGGAGGAGAAGGAAAAAAAAAACCCACACACCACACCCCCCATCTTGTTAAATACTACGTGTATATTTATCCCCTGGTTAATACTCTATGACTCCTGTATACCTAGTGTTTTTAAGGGGGGACAGATATTCCCTTTTCTTATACATTCTCCGTGTGATCCCCTCCCTGCTGTGTTTATTAAAGTGTTTTTATGTGAATTTACCCCATATTTTACTCCCTGTGACTAATTCTATTGTTTTAGGGGGGAAAAAATGGTTAACAGTTTTCCCCTTCAAGTCCGCTCGTGAAGAATAATAATAATAAAAAAAAAAAAAAACCCTTTCCTAATCCTATTAAGTGTTAAATCGATATTTAATCATGTATTTATTCCCTGTGATTCCTATAATAATAAAAAAAAAATATATATATATATATATATAAAAAAAACCCTCCTTCTCCCATTGGGGGGGGGGGTTCTCACTACTTCTGAATTTTACCAAACTCACAACAATTCCTACGTTCTGTCTTCCCTACTCATTTAGTCTAAAGCTGAGATTGTTTAAAATCCACCCAGCCTCTCCAAATCCCTGCTTCTCTCTGGTTAGGTTCCCAGTACTGGTCCTCCGTATTTCTTGTCCTTTCTACCTCCCTTAACCATTCCTGTATCGACGGGGCCTGCTTTTCCTTCCATCTTTTTGGGATCAATATTTTTGTTATATTTAATAGGATTGGGGTAATTGATGTTTTATATTTTTTCCTAGGTATAGCTGTTGAAACAAAACACTGCCAGGGGTCTAGAGTAATCTCTGTTTTGCTGATCTCTTTAATTAACTCTATTATTTGCATCCAGTATAGTTGGATCTTGGGGCACTGCCACCAAATATGGGCATGAGTTCCCACCCCCCCGGACTCCCTCCAACATAAAGATGACACCTGGGTTTTTTTTTCCCTTTCAGAAATGACACTTTGTGCAGGGACAGTTCTAAGTACGGCAAACATGCGATATTTCACATGCTAACTTTACACCCCCCCTAGGTACGAAATTTAAAGTAATATTTCACTTTTATTGTTTCACTTTTAGCACTATTAAATTCACTGCTCCCGAAAAAACGGCCGTTTTGTAAACTTTTTTTTGCAATGATACATGTCCCCTGGGACAGGACCCAGGTCCCCAAACACTTTTTAGGACAATAACTTGCATATTAGCCTTTAAAATTAGCACTTTAGATTTCAAATGTTCCCATAGACTTTAACGGGGTTCTAAAGTTCACACGAACATTTAGTGTGTTTGCAAGTTCTGGTGCGAACCGAACAGGGGGGTGTTTGACTCATCCCTAGTGTAGGGTTCTTTTTCAGGGTTTTTCAGGGGTTTCCTGTTCCAACAGGACTGTGCACCAGTGCACAAACAATTTGGGGTGGAGGAATTGACTGGCCTGCACAGAGTCCTAACCTCAACCCGATAGAACACCTTTGGGATGAATTAGAGCAGAGACTGTGAGCCAGACCTTCTTGTCCACATCAGTGCCTGACCTCACAAATGCGTTTCTGAAAGAATTGTCAAACATTCCCATAGACACACTCCTAAACCTTGTGGACAGCCTTCCCTGGAGAGTTAAAGCTGTTAGAGCTGTGAAGGGTGGGCCAACTCAATATTGAACCTTACGGACTAAGACTGGGATCCCATTAAAGTTCATGTGCGTGTAAAGGCAGGCGTCCCAATACTATTTCGTTAATATATTGTATACTATGCCTTTGAGGTCTTTATGTTTGCGAGTAGTTATTGGATACTTAATACATTTTAATGCTTTTATGGTAATACACTATGCGAGTTCCCTTTTCTTTGCCCAATATCTGGGGAATCACCGGATTAAAATTTATACCAGTGTATGGGATGACTCTTCAGAAGAAGTGGTGCATTCTGAGCGATTTACGCCAAGCATTTATATGTGAAGCGTAACCATTTGGTGATTGAAAGCCACCTAGGGTGGGCACTTGAGGTGATTGCTTGTGGAGTGAGATAATCAGTCCTGAAGGATTGGAACACAGATATTTGCAGTTATATTATGTGTGTGACTTTTGCACAGATTTTTTAATTAACTTTAACACTTTATGCTTTGAATTCATAGCATTGTTCTAGCACCTTCTGGAATCTATTAACATTAATCTGATTTCATAGGAGACATGTATGTATTATGGAGGAAACATAGGGGCTGATTTACTACTATCAGTGCGCTGCGCTGGTTCATGGCTTAATTAGTACTCTGGGTGAAGCCTTAATTAGGCGCATGAACCAGCGTAGCAGCCGGCGCATTGCAAGTAATATGTAAAGCCGCCGCCAAACTCCCTATAGAAGTCTATGGGAGAAGTGTTAATTTGAAAGGCTAATATGCAAGTTTTGTCCTAAAAAGTGTTTGGGGACCTGTGTCCTGTCCCAGGGGACATGTATCAGTGCAATTTTTTTTTTAAAAAACTACCGTTTTTTTAAAAAAACTACAAAACAACATTCTGAAGGAAAAAAAGGCATTTAAAATTCACTCGCGGCTGTAATGAATTGTCGGCTCCCAGCAATTCTGACAGGATTCATTCATAAAAAAAAAAAAAAAATGCGTGGGGGTTCCCCCAAATTCAATTACCAGGCCCTTAAGGTCTGGAATGGATATTAAGTGGAACCCCGCCGTAAAAAAAAAAAAGGTGTGGGGGTCCCCCCAAATATCCATACCAGGCCCTTCAGGTCTGGTATGGATTTTAAGGGGAACTCCACCCCAAATAAAAAAAAATGGCGTGGAGTCCCCCTAAAAATCCACACCAGACCCTTATCTGAGCACGTTAACCTGGCCGGCCGCAGAAAAGAGGGGGGGACAGAGTGCGGCCCCCCCCTCTCCTGAACCGTACCAGGCCACATGCCCTCAACATGGGGAGGATGTCCCCATGTTGATGGGGACAAGGGCCTCATCCCCACAACCCTTGCCCGGTGGTTGTGGGGGTCTATGAGCGGGGGGCTTATCAGAATCTGAAAGACCCCTTTAACAAAGGGGACCCCCAGATCCCGGCCCCCCCTATGTGAAATGGTAATGGGGTACATTGTACCTCTACCATTTCACCAAAAGAAAAGTGTCAAAAGTGTTAAAAATTACAGTAGCCGGTTTTTGACAGTTCTTTTATTAATATCTTCTTTCCGCGGTTCTTCTTCTTCTTTCATTCGGGTTTCTTCCTCCATCTTCCTCTGCTTCTTTCTTGGGTCTTCTCGTCCACATCTTGCCCGACGTCTTCTTCCATCTTCTTCTCCCTCCGTCGGCCTTCTCGTCCACATCTTGCCCGGCGTCTTCTCCCATCTCCTTCTCCTTCCGTCGGCCTTCTCGTCCACTTCTTTTTCTTCCCCGGACGCAGCGCTTGAAATTTAATTCGCAACCGTGTGCCGCTCCTGGGACCCTGCCCCCCTCTGACACCACAAGTAAACTCATTAGAAAGTCATGTGCGTCAGAGGGGGGCGGGGTCACAGAGCGTCACACGGGGGAATTCAATTTCAAGCGCGCCGCCCGGAGAAGAAGAAGCCGCCGCACTATGCGGACGAGCTTCCAATTGAAGTTCCCGCCGTGTGACGCTCATGTGACCCCGCCCCCCTCTGACGCACATATACCACACGCAGACTTTCATATGAGTTTACCTGTGGCGTCAGAGGGGGCGGGGTCACAGGAGCGGCACACGCCGGGGACTTTTATTTTAAGCGCAGCGTCCAGAAGAACAAGAAGATGTGGACGAGAAGGCCCGACAGAAGGAGAAGAAGACGCCGGGCAAGATGTGGACGAGAAGTCCCAAGAAAGAAGCAGAGGAAGATGAAGGAAGAAACCCGAATGAAAGAACAAAAGAAGAAGAACCGCGGAACACAGCTGTGCTAGACTGATGAGTCACAAGTTAGAGAAAAAGATTTGTTTCTGTTTGCTACCTTTATTAGCAAGCTCTGCAAAAGGCACCATGGGGAAGTGGATATACAGTAGATCGATAACCATCAGTCAGTGCTGGGGTTGTATACTCAGTCCTGTGTTGCTGGGACTGTATACTATATCCTGTGGTGCTGGGGCTGTATACTCTGTCCTGGGATGCTGGGGCTGTATACTCTGTCCTGGGATGCTGGGGCTGTATACTCTGTACTGGGATGCTGGGGCTGTATACTCTGTCCTGGGATGCTGGGGCTGTATATTCTGTCCTGTGGTGCTGGGGCTGTATACTCTGTCCTGTGGTGCTGGGGCTGTATACTCTGTCCTGTGGTGCTGGGGCTGTATACTCTGTCCTGGGATGCTGGGGCTGTATACTCAGTCCTGTGTTGCTGGGACTGTATACTATGTCCTGTGGTGCTGGGGCTGTATACTCTGCCCTGGGATGCTGGGGCTGTATACTCTGTCCTGGGATGCTGGGGCTGTATATTCTGTCCTGTGATGCTGGGGCTTTATACTCTGTCCTGTGGTGCTGGGGCTGTATACTCTGTCCTGTGGTGCTGGGGCTGTATACTCTGTCCTGTGGTGCTGGGGCTGTATACTCTGTCCTGTGGTGCTGGGGCTGTATACTTTGTCCTGGGATGCTGGGGCTGTATACTCTGTCTTGGGATGCTGGGGCTGTATACTCTGTCCTGGGATGCTGGGGCTGTATACTCCTATTCTGTGATTCTGGGGCTGTATACTCTGTCCTGTGATGTTAATCTAAATATTCCTGACACTATGGGTGGAAGCTAGTGCAATACAGGTGAAGGAGTGGATGGATTATATAAGGGGTGGGGCTTATAAGAAGCAGGAGGGGTCAAAAAGGAGGGTGTGGTTTGGCACCACTCCCCATCCTAAAACTTCACCAGCCACCACTGTGATTCATAGTGGAGTTGCATGTTTTTGTCATCAAACATCAAATCACTTTTATTCTGCCTGACTTGGCAGCATTGAAAAAATATTATTTAAGCTTTTTTTAAAGTGGTCTTGGATTATTGTGACATTTGAACACAACATCAACTAAGAGGTGTGAGCAAAAGCTATACATTTTGTATTTCTAGACTACAGTTACAAAAGGCAGCCAAATTGCTGCTGACTTCGGCCTTTTGGAATATGGCTAATCTTTTCAGGTTGACAGCTCAGATTAATATGAAGGTCAAGTGAACAAACTGTCAACATTCTGTATAGATGATTCCAAGGAATAATTTAGCAACAAACATTATAACCTAGAAATGTGCTTGCTGCTTGGCATAGTTTGCCAAGTTTCAAAATTGACAATGCTCCCTTAAAAATAGAATCATTTTGATTTAGTATTTGCCTTGATAAGTACTCAAAGAAGTGAATTTACTGTATATTAAAAGTTAGCAGTATTTTGCTTTTGGCATTTACAAATTCTGTGGTTCTGAAAAAAAAAAAAAAAGTTTTTCTGATCTTTAGCATTGAGCAAATTTGTTATTTTAGATTTACATTTTTTTTGCATTTTCAATGTATTTGTGGTTGTTTATCTTGCTTTATTCTTTTGTATTGCCTTCCATTGACAGCTGTGTACTGTCTGAGTTCCTTATTGAAATTGGCAAAGTGTAAAAAGTCTTGCAGATTACTTACATACTCTTTTCAGTGTACTAAATCGCTAACCTGCTTTTTCTCACTCACAAACAATCTCAGTCATTGAATTTCCTTTCTTATGCCGCGTACATACAATCGGGTTTTTGCCCGGCCAAATCACATTGGAATTCCGACGGCATTCCATCGGAAAAAAATAGAACATGTTCTATATCTAAACTCCATCGGACTTTTTCCATCGGAAATTCTGATCGTTGTTTATGGGGCATTAGCCTTTAATAACATAAGGTAAAGTTCACCTTTTCGGGCAGAATTTCACTTTTCATAATAAATAGAAGCCTCTTCTAATATCCTTTCTGCCCCAGCCATGCCAACATGCTTATATTTTATTGATCTCATTCAGCTTTACATTTTCCACATTTCTGTTTGAATAAAAAAAAAAAAAAAAGCTTTTTGCTTCCATCACTTTCTGTAGATCATCTCCCATCATGTATTGCCCTGCTGCCTTATAGAATACACATGTATTTTCAGTCTGGACCACACCTCCCCCATTACTATACCACCTCTTGTTTTATTTCTACACACTTTCTGTACAATCTGATTGTACAATCTCATTTAGATCTACCATCAGCTATGTAGTGCAAGGGCCTGCCTGATTTGATACAAATTAATAGATTGTTCAGATGGGTCCATCTATTCCATAGTTTAAATAAATCTAAAGGAAATTGTAGAGATTGTACATTTAGATTGCATAGTGTATAACCATCTTTATACAAGTGCATAGGAGGGAGTGGACGGAGACATTCAGCTGTCAGGTTCTGTTCACATCCCCACATAGCGGGAATTCATGTTCCTGCACATGTTTTTATGGGGAGTGTTTTGGAGTATTTCCGCTCATCCCGGATAGGGCAGCCCAATCGCTTGATTGGGCTACCCTACGCATGATAAATGCTCCAAAGAAGCTCCAGAAAGGAGTGTGGCATGTTTTTTACTGCGCTTTTTGGTACATTAGCAGCATGTTTGTCGCACGTGCCTGCTACCCATGCATGGGGTACCATTAACATTTAATGGCAACGTAAGTGTGATGTGCGTTTGCAGCGGGTTTCCAAAATGTGGCAAAGTGGGCGTTTTCTGTATGGTTCTCCCTGTGTTTGGAAATGCACAGATGTAAATGGAGCCTCATTGTTCTTGTGAGCGCACGTTTTTTGGCATGTTTTTCCTGTGACACTCATAGGGCAGCCCATTGGTTTCAATGACATGACAAAGTAGCTCACAGAACACATTTTGGCCTGTTGTGGTTTGTATGTTTTTTTACTGTGCCTTTGCTTCATTTGTTGCACGTTTCCTTCTGTGTTTGGGGTACCATTAATAATAAATGTCACTAAAAGAGCAGCAAGTTCATTTTGGGTGTGTAAAGGCAGCCATACACTATACAATCTGATTTTACAATGTCCTTTCGATTTACCAAAGCGATATAAAAAGCATGTATCAGTTGCGGCCTGTCCATTAATGGCGCCCGAGCACCCCACTCTGATACCCCTAACTAAAGTCTAGTGCATAGGTCTTCAAACTACGGCCCTCCAGTTGTTCAGGAACTACAATTCCCATCATGCCTAGTCATGTCTGTGAATATCAGTGTATTACAATGCCTCATGGGATGTGTAGTTCTACAACAGCTGGAGGGCCATAGTTTGAGGATCCCTGGTCTAGTGGAACCAATTTCCTTCAAGAGTCACCTAATTAGTAAATAGAGTCCACCTGTGTGTAATTTAATCTCAGTATAAATAGAGCTGTTCTGTAAAGCCCTGAATTTTTTTTTTAGAGAACCTTAGTGAACAAACAGCATCATGAAGGCCAAGGAACATAACAGACAGATCAGGGATAAAGTTTTGGAGAAGTTTAAAGCACATTTAGGTTAGAAAAAAAGATCCCAAGCTTTAAACATCTACCGGAGCACTGTTCAATCCATCTTCCCAAAAATGGAAAGAGTATGGCCCAACTGCAAACCTACCAAGACATGGCTGTCCACCTAAGCCGGACAAGGAGAGCATTAATCAGAGAAGCAGCCAAGAGGACCATGGTAACTCTGGAGGAGCTGCAGAGATCCACAGCTTAGTTGGGAGAATCTGTCCACAAGACAACCATTAGGCCCCATACACACCATAGAATCCATCCGCAGATAAATCCCAGCAAATGGGTTTCAGCGGATAGATCCTATGGTGTGTACACGCCAGCGGATCTTTATCCGCGGATATATCTCCCCTGGGATGGATTCCAGCAGATCGGATATTCGCTGACATGCACAACAAATCCATCTGCTGGAATCCATCCCAACGGATGGATCCGCTGGTCTGTACAGACTCACCGAATCCATCCGTCCGAAGGGATCCCCCGCATGCGTCGTAATGATTTGACGCATGCGTGGAATTCCTTATATGACAGCGTCGCGCACGTCGCCGCGTCATAATCGCGGCGACGGCGCGACACGTCATCGCAAAAGGATTTCGGCGCGGATTTCAATGCGATGGTGTGTACACACCATCGCATGAAAATCCGCCGAAATCCACGAGAGGATTTATCCGCGGAAACGGTCCGCTGGACCGTATTCGCGGATAAATTCTATCGTGTGTATGGGGCCTTAGTTGTGCACTCCACAAATCTGGCCTTTATGCAAGAGTGGCATAAAGAAAGCCATTGTTGAAAGAAAGCCATAAGAAGTCCCATTTGCAGCTTTTGAGAAGCCATGTGGGAGGACACATCAAACATGCGGAAGAAGTTGCTCTGGTCAGATGAGACCAAAATGTAACTTTTTGGTCTAAAAGCAAAACACTATGTGTGGCAAAAAACTAAGATTGCACATCACCCCGAACACACCATCCCCACTGTGAAACATGGTGGTGGCAGCATCATCATGTTGTGGGGATGCTTTTCTTCAGCAGGGACAGAGAAGCTAGTCAGAGTTGATGGGAAGATGGATGAAGCCAAATACAGGGCAATCTTAGAAGAAAATCTGCAAAAGACTTGAGACTGGGGCAGAGGTTCACCGTACAGCAGGACAATGACCCTAAACATACAGCCAGAGCTACAATGGAATGGTTTAGATCAGGGGTGTCAAACTCAATTTCATTGTGGGCCGTATCAGCATTATGATTGTGCTCAAAAGGGCCGGTTGTATCTGTAAGATTTGATGTCCAGCGCATCACCATCCCTCACATTAGATGTCAAGAGCCACCCCACCATCAGAAGTTGAGCCCCCCACTCTCCCTTACATCACAGTGTACCCCCCTTTCCTTATACTGCTGCTGGGAAGAAGCTGGATGCATTGCATGAAAGTAGAAAGTAAGGGTCTGGAGTAGGACCAGAGGAGTGCTGGTGCGAGGGCCACATGAAATTGCCTGGAGGGCCAGATTCGGCCTTATTCGGCCCGCGAGCCTTGTGTTTGACACCTGTGGTTTAGATCAAAGCATATTCATGTGTTAGAATGGCCCAATCAATGTCCAGACCTAAATCCAATTGAGAATCTGTGGCAAGACTTGAAAATTGCTGTTCACAGACGCTCTCCCCCCAATCTGACATCTCTTCAGAGATGTTGCTAACTGCAATTCTTCACTGGATTATACTGCCTCAGCTAGTGAGACTGGGTCATGGAATATTCCATTTGTCTTATGACTGCTTCTCTACTTCAGGTATAGTACAACAATAAAATATCATACAAATCAGACTTTGCAGTCTGTCTTTCATGCCTTTAGATATTTCAGGAAACCTCCAGCTCCTGACATCATCAAGACCAATGCAGAGTTCACTGCTCTAAGCCCTGCATTGCGCATGGTGATGCTGAGGGACAGTCCACTGCCAATGCGTTAAGGATCACCATCTGCCAGGGGAGCCTAGGATCAGGTAAGTTAAAGGGGTTGTAAAAGTATTTTTTTTTCCCTGAATAGCTTCCTTTACCTTAGTGCAGTCCTCCTTCACTTACCTCATCCTTCGATTTTGCTTTTAAATGTCCTTATTTCTTCGGAGAAATCCTCACTTCCTGTTCTTTTGTCTGTAACTCCACACAGTAATGCGGCACTTTCTCCCTGGTGTGGAGAAAGCCTCTTGAGAGGGCGAGCAGGAGGGTCAGGATGCTCTCTACTTTGCAGATAGAGGAGTGTGTTAGTGGGCATCCTGACACTCCTGCTCGCCCCATCCCCCCTCAAGAGGCTTTCTCCACACCAGGGAGAAAGCCTCGCATTACTGTGTGTTTAGTTACAGACAGAAGAACAGGAAGTGAGGATTTCTCAGAAGAAATAAGGACATTTAAAAGCAAAATGGAAGGATGAGGTAAGTGAAGGAGGACTGCACTAAGGTAAAGGAAGCTATTTAGGGAATTTTTTTTTTAGTGTAAATATGAGATCTGAGGTCTTTTTGACTCCAGACCTCATATTTAAGAGGACCTGACATGCCTTTTTTCTATTACATGGGATGTTTACCTTCCCTGTAATAGGAATAAAAGTGAACCCATTTTTTTTTATAAATAATTACACCACTTGCCGACTACCGCACGCACTTTTACATCGGCAGACAGGCAAATGGGCATAAAGGTACCTCCCTTTAAATTTGCTGCCATGTGACCACCCTCCCGCGAGCTCCATGACTGTGCCCGTGGGACCCGCAGACTCATTGTCTGCCGGTATCCTGCGATCGTGTCATGAAGCTGCAGAATGGGGGGATGCCTGTGTAAACAAGGCATTTCCCTGTTCTGCCTTGTGACAGGACACTGATCTTCTGCTCCCTGTCATCGGGAGAAGTGATCAGTGTTGTGTCACAGATAACCCAGCCCCCACTCAGTTAGAAAAACTCCCTAAAACACACTTAACCCCTTCCCTGCCAGTGTCATTTACACACTAATCAGTGCATTTGTATAGCACTGGTCGCTATATAAATGACAATGGTCCCAAAATAGCGTCAAAAGTGTCCGATGTGTCCGCCATAATGTCACAGTTGCGATAAAAATAGCTGATTGCCGCCATTACTAGTAAAAAAAAAAATTAATAAAAATGCCATAAAACTATTCCCAATTTTGTAGACGCTCTAACTTTTGCGCAAACCAATCAATAAACTCTCAGTGCAATTTTTTTTTACCAGAAATATGTGGAAGAATACGTATCGGCCCAATTTGAGGAAAACATATTTTTTTTATATTTTTTGGGGATATTTATTATAGCAAAAAGTAAAAAATATTGCTTTTTTTCCCAAAATTGTCGCTTTATTTTTGTTTATAGCGCAACAAATAAAAGTTTGTTGCCATTCCACGACTGGGCGCAATTTTGAAGCATGACATGTTGGGTATCAATTTACTTGGCGTAACATTATCTTTCACAATATAAAAAAAATTAGGCTAACTTTACTGTTGTCTTATTTTTTAATAAAAAAAAGTGAAAACAGTGCGCTTGTAAAAACTGCTGTGCAAATACGATGAGACAAAAAGTATTGCAACAACCGCCATTTTATTCTCTAGGGTGTTAAAAAATATATATAATGTTTGGGGGTTCTAAGTAAATTTCTAGCAAAAAAAAAAATGTTTTTAACTTGTTAACACTAGATCTCAGAAGGAGGCTCGGTCCTT
This sequence comes from Rana temporaria, assembly GCF_905171775.1. NCBI lineage: Eukaryota > Metazoa > Chordata > Amphibia > Anura > Ranidae > Rana > Rana temporaria. The sequence goes on from NC_053489.1 coordinate 491,992,354, forward strand.
GAGTGGGTGAAAAAGAGGGTTCTGTTTGCATACCGTTGTATATGCATAAGACACAGTGCCTACGTCAAGGCTTCTCTGTGTACCGTGGTTCTAACTATATAGCAGTAGATTGTTAAAGGCAGGTGTGTCTGGATGGAGCTCAGCCCTCCTTAAAGGCACAGTGATGCACTGGATATCTTCAGCTGCCATTGTGCATTTGCTGGGCATCCCATGTGTCCCTGGGCCTTTAAGGATAGGCTCCATACAGGCAAACCTGCTTTAATCAATCCACTGCTATATATGCTCCAACTTGGGAGACTCTGAAAAGTTAGGGATTGAAAGTACACAGGGGATCCTTGACGCAGGCACTGTGGGCCAGATTCAGGTACATCTGCGGCGGCGTAACGTATCGCATTTACGTTACGCCGCCGCAAGTTTTGCGGGCAAGTGCTTGATTCACAAAGCACTTGCCTGTAAAGTTGCACGGCTAGCGTAAATCCCTCCGGCGCAAGCACGCCTAATTCAAATGATCCGGGTAGGGGGCGTGGATCATTTAAATTAGGTGCGTTCCCGCGCCGAACGTACTGCGCATGCTCCGTTTTGAAATTTCCCGCCGTGCTTTGCGCGAAATGACGTTGCACCGACATAATTTTTTGAACGTAGACGTGAGTTACGTCCTTTCCTATTCACGGACGACTTACGCAAAAAAAAAAAAAATTAAAATTCGACGCGGGAACGACGGCCATACTTTAACATGGCAGGTCTATCTATACGCCACGAAATAGCAGCTTTAACTATACGCCGGGAAAAGCCGACTAGCGACGACGTAAGAGAATGCGACGGCCGCGCGTACCTTCGTGGATCGCCGGAAAAAGCTAATTAGCATACCCGATGCGGAAAACGACACAAACTCCACCCAGCGGGCGCCGAAGTATTGCACCTACGATCTGAAGGCGTACGAAGCCGTACGCCTGTCGGATCGAAGCCAGAAGCCGTCGTATCTTGGTTTGAGGATTCAAACTAAAGATACGACGCGGCAAATTTGAAAGTACGCCGGTGTATCAGTAGATACGCCGGCGTACTTCTGTGAATCTGGCCCTGTGGTTTTGCGCAAACAAAACCCTCTGGGCCAGATTCTCAAAGGCGTTACGACGGCGCAACACCATTAGCGCCGTCGTAACACCTCATCTGGCCCCGGGTATCTATGCGACTGATTCTCAGAATCAGTTGCGCATAGGTACCCATTAGATCTGACAAGCGTAAGGCTGTTACGCTGTCAGATCTTAAAAGTAATTTTTTTTCCCGCCGCTAGGTGTCGCATCGTCGCTTTTCCCCGTCGTCTATGCAAATGAGGTAAGTACGGCGATTCCCGAACATACGCGAGGTCGACGCAGCGAATTAACGTCGTTTGCGTAGCGTACCCGACGCGTAAGGTTGCCCCTGCTAATTAGCAGGCGCAACCAATGTTAACTATGGCCGTCGTTCCCGCGTCGAATTGAATAAAAATTACGTTGTTTGTGTAAGACGTCCGTGAATGGCGCTGGACGCCATTTACGTATACATCTAGGCAAATGACGTTGGGGCGACGTCATTTAGCGCAATGCACGTCGGGTAATTTACCCGACGGAGCATGCGCAGTACGCTCGGCGCGGGAGCGCGCCTAATTTAAATGGTGCCCGCCCCATTTGAATTGGGCGGGCTTGCGCCGAGCTATCTAACGCTACACCGCTGCAAGTTTACAGGTAAGTGTTCTGAGAATCAGGATTTAAACCTGTAGACCTGCGGCGGTGAAACGTAGAGCTCATACATTACGCTGCCCAGGAGCAATGCTAATGTATGAGAATCTGGGCCTCTGTTTTTTTTTGAGAATTGTTAGGGTAAATTTCGTTTTTTTGCGGGCTAGCTGGTAAGTGTGCTTGTAGGTTAAACTTTACTCTAGACTAAAGAAGTAATTAACCCTTGCAGTGGGAGTTCAGCACTAATGCAAGCGATAACATTAAAGGTTCCTGGAGCCTTTAATATAGATATGTATTTTGATATGGATTTGCAGTTGTTTTAGAACAAAAAAAATGATTTGCAATAAAAGTTTTAATGGCTTTCAGAAAAAATGATATTTACAGAAAAGTGCCTAAAGCACAGCAATGGCACTGTGCTTTACAATCCAGAACACTGTTCAGTTTATTAACTGATAAGAGTTTTGTTAAATGATTTATTAAATATTTATTCGTACAACCATCTGGAGAGAGCCTGTTCATTAAATCTTAAACAGAAACCAAACAGGCAACTAAGTAAAAAAATCTGTGTGTTTTGACATTCACATTTAGTTAGTTTAATATATACTGTATATATCAAATTAGGAGTCTGTAACAGCTTTCACTGTGGGTATTTTTAATGGTACACCCATCTTGCACCATGCTGTGTTGACGAATAAGAACACAAATGTTATGTACCAGGTCTAAATTGGTGGCTATTATGAAGGTAAAGAGGTGTTTAGCATTTTTTTCCTTTTTCTTTACTACAGAATGTAAACATTGTTTATTATCATGGTAAAGGAAGTTGTATAGCATTTTTTTTATTATTCTTATTTTCTATATTATGTTTAAAACTAAAAACTATTGGTATATTTTACATTCAGAGATCGGCCAAGCCCCCCCCCCCTCCCCCGGTTTGGTTTGTACCAGAAAGTTTTGACCCAAACAGCAGAAGGTTTTGACCTTTTCCTTTTGACCCGAACAGCGAACCCCGTTGAAGTCTAAGGGACCACCAGCTGAAAAATCAAATGTCCCCATTTTGAAGGCTTATATGCAAGTTATTGGTCAGACTGTGGTTGAAAATAACACATTTTTGTACGACAGTTAGCAAGCCTTATGTGAAGAAGCCAAATTATAGTACAAAGTGCCTCCTTCACAGACTTTGGATAGAAGTAACAGATGTGTAAAAAAATGGGCTTTGGGTATTGGTGGTGGCTTCACACTGAAATCCTATAAAGGTACTCTTGATGAAAGCAAGAATTGGCCTTGCTGTAAAAAAAAAATAAACACAGTTGCGGAAAAATTGGTCTTTGGGTGTTGGTGGTGCCTTCACCAAATAACCTTCTAGAGGTACTCTTGATGAAAGCAAGAATTTCCCTTGCTGTAAAAAAAAAAAATATTTGATGCCCCTGTAACACAGTTGCAGAAAAATTGGTCTTTGGGTGTTGGTGGTGCCTTCACCCCATGACCTTTTAGAGGTAATCTTGGTGAAAGCAAGAACTTGCCTAGCTGTAAAAAATTTAAATTTGATGCCCCTGTCAAAAAGTTGCGGAAAAATTGGGCTTTGGGTGTTGGTGGTGCCTTCACCCAGTAACCTTTTAGAGGTGCTCTTGTGGAAAGAAAGAATTGGCCTTGCTGTAAAAACTTGAAATTTGATGCCCCCTATCAAACACTTGTGGAAAAAATAGGCTTTGGGTGTTGGTGGTGCCTTCACCCTGTAACCTCTAGAGGTACTCTTGATGAAAGTAGGAATTGGCCTTGTTGTAAAAAAATAATAATTTAATGCCCCCATTAAAGAGTTGTGGAACAATTGGGCTTTGGGTGTTGGTCGTGCCTTCATCCCACAGCCTTCTAGAGGTACTCTTGATGAAAGCAAGAATTTGCATTGCTGTGAACATTTTAATTTGATGCCTCTGTCAAACAGTTGGGGAAAAATTGGACTTTGGGTGTTGGTGATGCCTTTACTCTATAACCCTATAGAGCAGGGGTGGGCAATTATTTTTTCGATGGGGCCACATGAGAAACTAAAAATATTTTGGAGGGCCGGGCCAAAAGGCTAAACTCAATACTGCATATAATCAATTGTATTTCTTTATAAAAGCAGTAAATATCATTGTTGGACAACTGGTACGAGTACTTGTTATAGACATGGCACAGGAGGGGGACAGAGGCTGGGGACATGGCACAGGAGGGGGACAGAGGCTGGGGACATGACACAGGAGGGGGACAGAGGCTGGGGACATGACACAGGAGGGGGACAGAGGCTGGGGACATGACACAGGAGGGGGACAGAGGCTGGGGACATGACACAGGAGGGGGACAGAGGCTGGGGACATGACACAGGAGGGGGACAGAGGCTGGGGACATGACACAGGAGGGGGACAGACGCTGGGGACATGACACAGGAGGGGGACAGAGGCTGGGGACATGGCACAGAGGCTGCAAATAAATTATCATATCACTTCTTCACATCATCAGTATGCTGTGTCTTCCTCCTGTGCCCCTTTCACCTCTCCACAGATCTGACCTGTGGAGAGGTGAAAGGGGCACAGAAGGAGGACACAGCATACTGATGATGTCTAGGTAGGATAGCACTTCACACTCTGCTGCTGGACTGAGGAGGACTCACCAGACAAGGCCAGGGCAGTGGCACTGAGGGCAGGCAGCAGGCGTCGCGAGGAGTCCTACTCCAACGAAGAGAGTGGAGACCAGGGTCCACTCCAGGTCCGGGCACCAGCATGGCGGCTGGCCGACTGCTACAGTCAGTCAGTCGGGCGGGCAGAGCAGGCAGGCAGGCGCACTGGTCGGTCTCCGTCTGCCTTCACTCAGTCCACTCCGTCACAGTGGGGGTGCGTCTGCAGTGTGTCCACTACATCTGCTGCTGTGTGCTATCCCGCCGGTGCCGCTCTCCACAGAGTCCACACGTTCTACGATGTTCCTCAGTTTCCCCGCGCTGCTCTTTTGAATAGGCTGGCAGCAGTGTTGTTAGCGTGAAAATGCGCTTTGATAATTGGCTGCGCGGCGGGTGGTGGTGGGCTGGGCGGTCAGAGAGGGCGAGGCTATGCATAATGTAGGAGGACTAGACGCTGCCTGCGCTGCGGCTCACATTCGGATCTTTTTACGGGCACATTTCCCTTATTACGGACTTTTACGAACAGGGAAAAAGTGCCTTTTATTTACGTACTGTCCGTAATTCTATGGACGGTTGGCAACTAGGGTTGTCCCGATACCACTTTTTTAGGACTGAGTACAAGTACCGATACTTTTTTTTAGGTACTCGCCGATACCGAATACCAATACTTTTTTTTAAATGTGTCCCCAAATGCAGCCATGTCCCCCGTATAGCAGCCATGTCCCCCGTATAGCAGCCACGTCCCCTGTATAGCAGCCATGTCCCCCGTATAGCAGCCATGTCCCCCGTATAGCAGCCATGTCCCCCGTATAGCAGCCATGTCCCCCGTACAGCAGCCATGTCCCCCGTACAGCAGCCATGTCCCCCGTACAGCAGCCATGTCCCCCGTACAGCAGCCATGTCCCCAGTATAGCAGCCATGTCCCCAGTACAGCAGCCATGTCCCCAGTATAGCAGCCATGTCCCCAGTACAGCAGCCATGTCCCCAGTACAGCAGCCATTGTCCCTCGTACAGCAGCCATTGTCCCCGGTACAGCAGCCATTGTCCCCCGTACAGCAGCCATTGTCCCCCGTACAGCAGCCATTGTCCCCCGTACAGCAGCCATTGTCCCCCGTACCTACTGTTATCACCGCGGCGGGGAACATTACAGACAGCGTTCGTTTGAACAGCTGTTTTCCCCGCTGCGCATAGACACTCCCCCTTGGACGGATCTGTCCAATCGCGAGCAAGGGGGAGTGTCTATGTGACTCCCCCTTGCTCGCGATTGGACAGATCCGTCCAAGGGGGAGTGTCTATGCGCGGCGGGGAAAACAGCTGTTCAAACGAACGCTGTCTGTAATGTTCCCCACCGCGGTGATTAACGTGGCAGCGGCGGCAGTTTCGGCGGCGGCGGGGGGGGGGTAGTATTCTATTTTAGTATCGGGGCTAATACTCGGTATCGGGACAACCCTATTGGCAACACTGCCCGGGGGCCGGATTAAAAGGTCTGCCGGGCCGTATACGGCCCGCGGGCCGTAGTTTGCCCAGGTCTGCTATAGAGGTTCTCTTGATGAAAGCAAGAATTGGCCTTGCTGTAAATAATGTAACACTAACAGCCCCGGCAGATTTTACCCCCTTCCTGACCAGAGCCCTTTTTACAATTTGGCACTGATTTGCTTTAACTGACAATTGTGCGGTCATGCAATGCTGTACCCAAACAAAATTTGCGTCCTTATATTTTCCCACAAATAGAGCCTTTTTTTTTGTGCTATTGGAAGACCTCTGCGTTTTTGTTTTTTTTAGCTATAAACATAAATAGAGCGTACATTTTTTTCTTTTTGCTATAATAAATATCCCCAAAAATGTTTTAAAAAAACAAATTTCTTCATCAGTTTAGGCCAATATGTATTCCTCTACACATTTTTGGTAAAAAAAATCGAAGTAAGCGTATATTGATTGGTTTGCATAAAAGTTATAGCGTCTACAAACTATGGGAAAGATTTTTGGCGTTTTTATTATTATTATTATTTTTTCGAGCAATGGCGGTGATCTGCAATTTTTTGCGGTATTGAGGTATTGTGACATTGCGATGGACAGATCGGAGACTTTTGACAAATTTTTGGACCATTGACATTTATAGAGTGATAAGTGCTAGAAATCGGCACTGATTACTGTATAGATGTCACTGGCTGGGACTGGCAGTTAAAACTAGGGGGCAATCAAAGGGTATAACGTGTGTTCCCTCACTGTGTTCTAACTGTGTGGGGAGGGGAGTGACTAGGAGAGATGACAGATCGCTGTTTCTACTTTGTAGAAACACACGATCTGTCTTTTCTCCTCTGACAGCATGGGGATTTGTGTTTTTACACACACAAATCCCCATGCTAGCGCTCATGCGTGCGCTCGCGCATGGCCAGCGCTGATCGTGTCCGCTGACCACGCGCATCAGGTTCCCCGCTGTGAAGTGGGCGCTCGCGTGCCCTCTGGTGGCTCTCCTGGGCAAAGCCATATATGTACGGGATTTCGCCCAGGAGAGCCATTCTGCCGCAGTATATCTGCGTGAGCCGGTTGGGAACTGGTTAAAGTTGATGCCCTGGTCAAACAGTTGCGTTAAAATTGGTCTTTGGGTGTTTGCGGTGCCTTCACCCAGTAACCTTCTAGAGGTATTCTTAATGAAAGCAAGAATTGGCCTTGCTGTAAAAAATTTAACACTTCACCCCCGGAAGATTTTACCCCCTCAAAGCTAGGCTTTAAGATCCCAATAACACTTAACCACTCGAGCCCCGGACCAATATGCTGGCTAAAGACCCAAGGGGTTTTTACAGTTCGGGACTGCGTCGCTTTAACAGACAATTGCGCGGTCGTGCGACGTGGCTCCCAAACAAAATTGGCGTCCTTTTTTCCCCACAAATAGAGCTTTCTTTTGGTGGTATTTGATCACCTCTGCGGTTTTTATTTTTTGCGCTATAAACAAAAATAGAGCGACAATTTTAAAAAAAATGCAATATTTTTTACTTTTTGCTGTAATAAATATCCCCCAAAAACATATATAAAAATTTATTTTTTCCTCAGTTTAGGCCGATACGTATTCTTCTACCTATTTTTGGTAAAAAAAATCTCAATAATCGTTTATCGGTTGGTTTGCGCAAAATTTATAGCGTTTACAAAATAGGGGATAGTTTTTTTTGCATTTTATTTTTTTTACTAGTAACGGCGGCGATCAGCGATTTTTTTCGTGACTGCGACATTATGGCGGACATTTCGGACAATTTTGACACATTTTTGGGACCATTGTCATTTTCACAGCAAAAAATGCATTTAAATTGCATTCTTTATTGTGAAAATGACAGTTGCAGTTTGGGAGTTAAACACAGGGGGCGCTGTAACATTTAGGGATCACCTAGTGTGTGTTTACTAGTGTAGGGGGGTGTGGCTGTAGGACTGACACCATCGTTCGAGTCTTCCCTATATAAGGGATCACTCGATCGATGCGCCGCCATAGTGAAGCACGGGGAAGCCGTGTTTACACACGGCTCTCCCCGTTCTTCAGCTCCGGGGAGCGATCGCGACGGAGCGGCTAAAAACAAATAGCCGCACCGTCATCCCGGATCGCGACATGAGCGGACCCGACCTCCGCATGTATCGGGGGGGGAGGGGTCCCGATCGGACCCCCCACCCACGTCTAGCAGAGGACGTACAGGTACGTGGATGTGCCTGTCCGTGCCATTCTGCTGACGTAAATGTACATGAGGAGGTCGGGAACTGGTTAATTAGCGACATCGGCATCAGCGACTTGATAGCTGCTGCTAATACAGGACTGATTAATTTTGACAAATGTCGGCTGGTCAAAGGAGTCTGTGGACAGACATGCTCTTTTATCTGTCACAAAGTCTCCAGCAGCACTGAATTCCCATTTGGAAACCACGCTGGATACAGGGCAGCTTAGCATCACAATTACATACTGGGCAAGTTTTTGCCAGTGGTCTATTCTCATGACCCAGAAACCCAGTGGATCATCTAGTGTGCCCACTGCCCATCAATTGTCGCCACTGTGCCCATCAAGCGCAGTCACTGTGCCATCAAACGCAGCCACTGTGCCCATCAATTGCCGCCATTGTGTCCATGAAATGCAGCCACTGTGCCCATGAAATGCAGCCATTGTGCCTATCAATTGCTGCCACTGTGCCCATCACATGCCGCCACTGTGTCCATCAAACGCAGCCACTGTGCCCATCAAACGTCAACACTGTGCCCATCAAACACTGCCATTGTGCCATCAAATGCTCCCACTGTGCCATCAAATGCTCCCACTGTGCCCTATCAAATGCTCCCACTGTGCCCTATCAAATGCTCCCACTGTGCCATATCAAATGCTCCCACTGTGCCATATCAAATGCTCCCACTGTGCCATATTAAATGCTCCCACTGTGCCATATCAAATGCTCCCACTGTGCCACCCCACCTGCCCGCCATCTGCCCGGCACTTACCCTGTCTCTGTTGGGCAGCGGGTGACAGCGGCGAGCGGTGTCCTCCATGCTCTTCGATGTCTTCTCCCATCCTCTGCTATGATTGGACGCCTGATAGGATTCCCCACCACTGTAATTCAGGCGCCCGGCCCCCGAAAAAGGGTCAGGGCGCCTGAATATGGGGTGGCAGAGGTGGCCATAGATAGATTAATTCAATGAATGAATCTATCCATTGGTGATGGAGGGGAAGGCTGGAGAGAGCGGGCTGCCAGTGCACCCTTATGGATGCACCACCACTGCTACCACCTTTTCTGCATGCTGTGGCTGGAAAGCATGGGCAACTTCACTAAACAGAGATAAATGTGTCCTGCCTTATGACGGACCATGTCCACCTTTGCCTGTGGACACTGCTGGCCCCCTCATAGTGGCATAGGAACTGCCTCTCCTCGTTGGCCTCCCAGACATGATGGGAGGGGGGCTTATTACCCACATTTTATAGAAACTGCGAAATGTATTGGATGCACTTGAATGAAATGTAGTGTTTTCTGCACTTTAAATTGAGGTCCGATGATGACAAATGTAAAAACTATAAAAAAATAATAATAAATGAGGAACACCAGCAAGGCAGTCTGAAAAACTGCGACTGACATTTAAAAAAAAAGGGGGACAGGCAGAGAACAAGAAAAAAAAACGCAGCAACCAAAAAAAGGGTATACAGCACTGTATACAGCAGTAAATGTTACGTAATGCTGTGTTAAACACAGTATTACACTAACACACTACACTGACACTACACTATACTCAAACACTATACTAACACTACACTAACACTCTACAGTCAGAGTCACAATAAGTGAACAAACTAATTTGCTAGTAGCAAACTGAGCCCTGCTCTATCTATCTCCACTCCAACACACTGCAAAAGCTTTCTATGGGAAGGAACCTTTTATAGTATGGGGTGGGACTATGAGCACTGAGCCATGATTGGAGAAAGTCATCATTAGTTTGTCCAATCAGGGCTCTGACAGTGCTCTGTGCTAATTGGCAAAGCCTTGCACCAGCAGTCAGGTGCAATGCTTCATCCCAATTAGGGCCCCTTGAAATGCACTGTGAAGCGCACAGTGCATCGTGGGGCTCTCAGTGGGCGAATATCCCGCCAAGCGCCTTGCAAATTTGGCTGTTCACCGAACGGGCAAATAGGCGATGTTCGGGATGAACTTTTACTTAGCCTGAACTGTTCGCCCAACACTATTCACATTAACCATTTGTAGTTAGCAGGCTGTATGCTCTAAGCAAAGCACCAGTTTTCTGTCGGTACAGACAACAGCCAAAAGGAAATTGATCTAAAAAGCAGTGAGATCAGATTACATGTTCTCCAAAATTAGGCTGGGTTCACACTACGGTTTTCCCGTCCGTCAGCCGCATACGATTTATATGAAAAAACGTATGCGGCTGAAACGGACGGGAACGTATGGCACCGCACATATGTGCGTTTTCCATTAACATTAATGTTAAAGGAAAACGTATGCGGTTGCCATACTGTTTTAAAAACGACCGCAAAACCGTGGTTGAACACGGTTTTGCGTACGTTTAAAAAACGTTTTGCCAGCAAATCGTACGCACCCGGATGCATCTGAGTGCATACGATTTGCAATGCATTCTCTATCTATACGTTTTCCCGTCGGGCCCGTACGTTTTCGATACTGTGAAATCGTATGCGGCTGACGGACGGGAAAATCGTAGTGTGAACCCAGCCTTACTCACTCCTTTTCTCTCCTACCAAAAACAAACCCAAATTATCCATCTGAAAGATTCAGCTCCACAAATGGTGCTTATAAGAATACATGCATTGTTAGGCTTTTGTATTACAAAATACCAGTATACCTAACAAACTGAGTGTTTAGGATGCACCCTAAATATTATAATGAAGGTTATTAAAATTATAAAATAAAACATTGTTTTTTGTTACTAAACCCACAACAGTAAAATCAGTCTGTATATGGAGTAAAGCATGCTTGTTGTAGTCACTGTGAAACCTAAGGGGTTAATCCTCTGCATTGTGTAAAAAGGCTGTTTGATCCTGTCTTATCTGATCCCCCCTTTCTTCTATTTTCCCCAATTGATAGTACAGAGCCTTTGGAGTCACTCTGCACATGCTGTTTGGTGTGGTGTGCTTCTTTTTTTTCTTGGGAGGGTGCATGTGATCAGCACAGGGACAATCTGCACTGTCCAGTAAGAGAGTCAGGGGTCCTGATGCCTCATAGGACAGTTAGAGTAGAATGAAAACGTCTCCTACAAGCTTAAACCAGACACTGATAGAAGTTACAAGACTGCTATATACTGTTGATGAGAAAATTTATTTAGCATTTTTAATTTACTAAAATAATTATATTTCCATGTTCTGTATACCGAAACCAGATATGGTGAATGCAGGGTCCTAGGTTTAGTAACACTTTACATTATTTTACAGAATTATTTACTGACAGCAGTTGTTCTTATTTACAAAGATTCTTCTTTGGAAAACCCCAAATTCTTGCCCAGGTCTGCTTAGCGCATGGCTACTGCAACAACATGTTGCACCTACAGTATGTATTTTAAATAAAATTACATGTTATTTGCACAACAAATATTATTACACGAGTACCACAATTACCTTTTCGTCATCATATTATACACATATTTTATGACTATAACATGTCTCTTTCATATAACCATCAAGGATATACAGTTGTGCTCATAAGTTTACATACCCTGGCAGAATTTATGATTTCTTGGCCATTTTTCTACAGGAAAAGGTAGTTGAAATGTATACAACAGGAAAGGATATAAAAGATATCGAAGGAATTGAGAATGCCAATCAGCAGTGTTCCAACTCTAATCAAGGAGTGGAAAAATAAGCGGTTCTGTTAAAAAACCAAACCACGGTCAGGTAGAAAAACCTAAAATTTCAGCCACAACTGCCAGGAAAATTGATCGGGATGCAAAGAAAAACCCACAAATAGCTTCAGGTGAAATACAGGACCTCTCTGGAAAACATGTGGTGTGGCTGTTTCAAGATGGACAATAAGGAGGCACTTGAAGAAAGATGGCTGCATGGTTGAGTCGCCAAAAGAAGCAAAACTACACAAATGCCACAAAGTATCCTGGGTAACAATACACCAGACAGCACAGAGACATGCCTCAAACCTTCTGGCACAAAGACATTTGGAGTGATGAGACCAAAATTGAGCTTTTGGCCACAACCATAAATGCTTCATTTGGAGAGGAATCAACAAGGCCTAGGTACACCATTCCTAATGTTGAAACACAGAGGTGGATCGCTGATGTTTTGGGGAATGTGTGAGCTACAAAAGGCACAGGAAAATTTGGGCAAAATTGATGCAAGATGAATGCAGTATGTTATCAAAAAATTACTGGAGGAACATTTGCATTCATCAGCCAGGAAGCTGCAGATGGGACGTACTTTTCACATTCCAACCATGACAGTGATCCAAAACACAAGGCCAAGTTTGACCTGCCATTGGCTACAGCAGAATAAAGAGAAGGTCTGAAGTGGCCATCTCAGGTCTCTGACCTCAATATCATTGAGCCACTCTGGGGAGATCTCAAACGTGCAGTTCATGCAATGATTTACAGGAACTGGAGCTTTTTGCCAAGAGGAATTACCATCTGAGAAGATAAAGAGCCTCATCCACAAATACCACAAAAGACCTTCAAGCTACCATTGATGTTAAAGGGGACAATACACGGTATTAAGAACAGGGGGTATGTAAACTTTTGATCAGGGTCATTTGGGTAGTTTATGTTTTCTTATGATTTAAAATGAGGTAAACACAGTTGATTAATAATAAATGGCTTCAAACTCCCCCAATGCCATTCCATTCATCGTAGTAGGACACCACTTCTAGGGGTCACCCTTTTTTTCTTGAACTCTTGCTGGAGCCAGTACAGTCTCCATCTCCTGTCAGAATTTTAGCAGCAGCTGAAGACCCCCTCCTTGTCGACCCTGAGCAGCACACACACTTTTCCCAGGTCCCAGATTATTGTGCACTCAGCATCAAAGTAAATTTAAGCCCGTAGAATTTGTGTGAGACATTGGAAAGTTATTTCTCGGAATTTCTCACAACTGATAAAAAAATAAATCTTTCATTCTTTTGGCATTTCATTTCAGGCATTTCAAAAGAATCCATGCAAGTCATTGTTATTCCTGTTAACATATTCCTTCTGCTGAGATGAAAGTGGCTATAAATGTTAGTCAATCAAAAGCTAAATTGAACCTAAACACTGTATACTATTCCAATTCAATGGTTTAGCCGGTTTTGGTGGCATCATAGTTAGCATGTGAAATTCAAAAAGATAAATATGTGGTGCCCTAAGCACCTACAGTGGGGATCGAAAGTTTGGGCACCCCAGGTAAAAATTTGTATTAATGTGCATAACGAAGCCAAGGAAAGATGGAAAAATCTCCAAAAGGCACCAAATTACAGATTAGACATTCTTATAATATGTCAAAAAAAGTTAGATTTTATTTCCATCATTTACACTTTCAAAATTACAGAAAACAAAAAAAATGGCATCTGCAAAAGTTTTGGGCACCCTGCAGAATTTTATAGCATGCACTGCCCCCTTTGCAAAGTTGAGACCCTGCCAGTGTCATATATTGTTCTCAATCATCGTCTGGGGAAGACCAGGGATGTCAATCTCAAAGGTTTTAAAATGCCCAGACTCATATGACCTTGCCCCAACAATCAGCACCATGGGTTCTTCTAAGCAGTTGTCTAGAAAACTGAAACTGAAAATTGTTGACGCTCACAAAGCTGGAGAAGGCTATAAGAAGATAGCCAAAGCGTTTTTCAGATGTCAATATCCTCTGTACGGAATGTAATTAAGAAATGGCCAGTCATCAAGAACAGCGGCAGTTAAAGCAAGATCTGGAAGACCAAGAGAAATATCAGACAGAACAGCTCGCAGGATTGTGAGAAAAGCAAGTTAAAACCCACATTTGACTGCATGATCCTCCAGAAAGATTTGCAGACACTGGAGTTGTGGTACACTATTCCACTATAAAGAGATACTTGTCAAATATGGTCTTCATGGAAGAGTCATCAGAAGAAAACCTCTTCTATGTTCCTCACCACAAAAATCAGCGTTTTTAAACTTTGCAAATGAACATATAGACAAGCCTGATGCATTTTGGAAACAAGTTCTGTGGGACCGATGAGGTTAAAATAGAACTTTTTGGCCGGAATGAGCAAAGGTACCGTTTGGAGAAGAAGGTCACAGAATTTAATGAAAAGAACCTCTGTCCAACTGTTAAGCATGGGGTGGATCAATCATGCTTTGGGGTTGTATTGCAGCCCGTGGCACAGGGGAACATTTCACGAGTAGAAGGAAAAAATGGATTCAATAAAATGTCAGCAAATTTGGATGGTAACTTGATGCCATCTGTGAAAAAGCTGAAGTTAAAGAGAGGATGGCTTCTACAAATGGATAATGATCCTAACACACCTCAAAAATCCACGGGGGATTACATCAAGAGGCGTAAACTGAAGGTTTTGCCATGGCCTTCACAATCTCCTGACCTCAACATAATTGAAAATCTATGGATAGACCTTAAAAGAGCAGTGCGTGACAGACAGCCAGAAATCTCAAAGAACTGGAAGACTTTTGTAAGGAAGAATGGGCAAAGATACCTCAAACAAGAATTGAAAGACTCTTGGCTGGCTACAAAAAGCATTTTCAAGCTGTGATACTTGCCAAAGGGGGCAGTACAAGATATTAACTCTGCAGGGTGCCCAAACTTTTGCAGACGCCATTTTTGTGTTTTCCGTAATTTTGAAAGTGTAAATGATGGAAATAAAATCTAACTTTTTTTGACATATTATAAGCATGTCTAATCTGTAATTTGATGCCTTTTGGAGATTTTTCCATCTTTCCTTGGTTTCGTTATGCACATTAATAAAAATTTTTACCCAAACTTTCGATCCCCACTGTATACACTGTGCTTCACATTCCACCTTGCATGACACCTTATGTGCTCCATCTCTAATATAAACCACATTTACCAGAAATGATTAACCCCTTTGTCAAGCACAAAGAGGATCAAATAACATTTGTGCCCACTGGTAAAGATTTTGTCTCTCTTCCTTTTCGACAATGCATCCAATCATAGCTTCTTGTATTTCACACCATCATAATGCATGGACCTGGATGTGTACATCCCATTAGCTCAATAAATAGGGAAAATCCAAAGTAAAGTAAAAGTAGAGTTATATACAAATACACAAATAGAAAAGTCTACTCTATGAAACAAAATCCTCTCAAATTGTGGTTATATATATTGGCTGTATTCACAGACATCGGAGCATATGCCGCCGTAGCGTATCTCTTTTACGCTACGCCGGCGCAGCGCACAGAGGCAAGCACTGGATTCACAAAGCACTTGCTCCCACTCGCTGTAAAAGATACGCTGGGTTTCCTCTGCATAAGCAAGCGTAGGTGGAAGTGGGCGTGAGCCATGCTAATGAGGTGTGACACCATGCAAATGATGGGCCAAGCGTCATAGAAGTACTTAAAATGGACAGCGCATGCGCCATCCCATGGCCGCATCCCTGTGCGCATGCTCAGAATCATGTCGGAACTACTCCCTAAGATACGTCGAATCACTGCCTATGAGGTGAACGTAACCTACGCCTAGTCATATTCACGTACAACGTAAACGACAAAAGATACGATGGCTTGTGTTCCCTGGTCCATACCTTTGCATGGGTTGCGCCTCCTATATGGGGAATAACTTTACGCCGGACGTACGACTTACGCAAACCACGTATATGATGTGCCGGGCGCAACTACGTTTGTGAATCGGCGTATCTCCCTCATTTGCATATGTGCATATAAAATCCATGGGAGCGGCAAATGCGCCCGGCGTAAATATGCGCCCACGATACGACGACGTAGGCAAGTTACGTTGGTCGTAGGAAGCCTATTTTCAGGCATATCTCAGATTGTGGGCACGGCGCACAGATACGACGGCGCATAGTTACACTTACGCGGCGTATCTCGAGATACGTCGGCGTAAGTGCTTTGTGAATCCGGGCCATTGACTGTAAAATATTAATTACAATATTTTGCATATATGGTACTTTAAACAAATTCCATTTCACCACTTGACTATGTCTAAATTATGAAGCAATAGAAGACAGATGTGCACCGCTCAGGCTGTCAGAGGACTCTGATTCTGTGCCGAGCCAGGGAAGGAGGTCGCCTTGGCTCCAGACGTTAGTGTGAGCAAATAGTGTGTCTCGGGGGCCGCTCATCGCGGCAGACCCCCTGTAGTGAAGTGAATGGCAGTCTCAGCAACTTCCCCAACATGTTTCACTCCGCTCCTCAGAGTTTAATCATCCCCCATCCGTTCTTTCCTACCTGAAGACTCCATAACCAGGATTAAGCTCTGTAGGGCGAAGCAAAATGCGTTGGGGGCATGGCCTGGCCTTAGCCCAGGCTGCCATTCACTCTACTACATATGCTCTGTCTCGATGGGTGGCTCCCGGGACACACTATTTGCTCACACTAAATTATGAAGCACACATATTTCTTCTAGTTATGATTACACACAAACAAAACATTATGATATTTTGTCCTGATTATTTCCTTTCATATATTACTATGCCTTACGCCTATATATACTTTGAAACATTGATAATCTTTTCCAAAAGTGAACTCAATGGGATCAATGATTTTTTCTGATAAAATATAAAAAAGTTAAATGATAAGCTGCAATTGGCGGGCACTAGTGAGGCTGCAATTGATGGGCTTTGGTAGGCTGCATTTGGTGGGCACTGATAAGCTGCATTTGGTGGGCATTGCACTGGTAGCCTGAATTTGGTGGGCACTGCACTGGTAGGCTGCATTTGATGGGCACTGGTAGGCTGCATTTGATGGGCACTGGTAGGCTGCATTTGGCAGGCACTGATAAGACTGCATTTGGTGGGCACTGCACTGGTAGGTTGCATGTGCGTGCATGTGTCTACTTCAGATTATGTGCGTGTTTGCAGCATGCACAAATGCAATGATATTGCACACAAACAAAAAGCATCACAAACACACACAGAAATCATCACAATCACATACTGACATTACACACAGAAACCATGACACCCAAACAATAGAAATTACTCGAGACACAGGGGTACTTAGGACATTTTTGTAGACCTGCAAGGGTATTTCATCGTAAAAGGTTGAGAAACATGTCTTTAGACCATTGTCATGCTCAGTCTTGTCCCTTTATAATAATGTCAGGCTTTTAGGGAAGGACAGAGTCACCTTTTAAAAGTTTACATGTCTAGCCAGAGAGAAGAAAGAATCAACATGTACTTCATCATCACCTTAGCACAGTGCTCTGGAGAAGATCACAGCGGTGTTCATAACTTCTTATCGAATGCAGCAAAGAAGTGAAAGGAAAGTTAAACCACAGCTGTATACAAGAATTATTGGAGAATGATTCAAGCCACAGGTGTGCCATTGTAATAGAAACAATGCTGGACAATCTGTTAAGGTATACTGCAAGCCAAATTACTTATCTGAAACAGAACAGATTCCCTATTACTGCTGTGAACTGGACATTGGTAACAAAATTAGATGAGTTCACAGCATAAACAAAAGGAAAACAGTCTCTAAAAAAACAGAAAATTAACCCTGCCAACCGTGTCGCTAAGCTTTATGCCGCATACACACGACCTTTTTTAATGTCATGGAAAAAAACGACATTTATCTCGACACGATTCCTCTCAAGCCTGCCTTGCATACACACGATCATGAAAAAATAATGCTCGAGCAAAGCGCGGTGACGTACAACACGTACGACGGCACTATAAAGGGGAAGTTCCATTCAGATGGTGCCACCCTTGGGGCTGCTTTTGCTGATTTTGTGTTACTAAAAGTTTGGTGAGAGACGATTTGCGCTTTTCAGTCTGTTACAGCGTGACAAATGTGCTATCTCCATTACAAATTCTAGTTTTACCAGAATGAGTGCTCCCGTCTCATAACTTGCTTCTGAGCATGTGCGTTTTTTTCCCCCTCGTTAAAGCCCACACACGACCATTTTTCACGACGTGAAAAATTACGACATGAATAACGACGAGAAAAATCAGAGCATGTTCTAAATTTTTAATGGCCATTTTTCACGTTGAGAAAAATGCTCTGGAGCCTACACACGATCGTTTTAAATGACCAATTTAAAAAATGTAATTGTTCACGTCATGAAGAATGGTCGTGTGTATGTGGCAATAGACATTATGCATACTGGACATTTTTAAAGCTGCTCTCTTTGGCTTTAGGCATTTTTGTTTGCAGCCAGTAAACTCCCCAGCATGTTATCCTATGTGTCCATGCACACATAGGCTGTTATCAGCGTTTTTGGCAGGGGCTTTTTGGAGTTTCCTGACCGCCGGGTCCAGAGGACCCAGAGCATCATGGATCATGGTAAATTGCCGCTGATAGTGGCCCTTTACCACGTGATTGCTCCATCAAATGACGGAGTGATTACATGTAAACAAAGCAGCATTATGTCCGGTTCCTCTCTCCCCTTTCCATACAGTGTAAGCGGAGAGGGGAGAGAACGGTTGCAGCAGCACTGTGGGTTGGATGTGTAGTGCCCACAGCGCTGCTCAGGAACAATTGCAGCCACAATGCTCTGCCCTGCCACAATGCCCTGCCACAATGCCCTGCAACAATTCCCTGCAACAATGCCCTGCCCTCCCACAATGCCCTGCCAAAATGCCCTGCTACCATGCCCTGCCCTGCCCTGCCACAATGCTCAGCCACAATGCCCTGCCACCATGCCCTGCTCAGCCACAATGCCCTGCCACCATGCCCTGTCCTGCCACAATGCCCTGCCACAATGCCCTGCCACAAAGCCCTGCAGCTATGCCCTGCCACAAGGCCCTGTCACTATACCCTGCCCTGCCACAATGCTCTGCTGCATGCCCTGCCATCATACCCTGCCTCCATCCCCTGCCATCCTGCCTTCCCTTGCCATCCCGCCATACTCTGCCATCCTGCCATGCTCAGCCATCCATCCCAGCCATACCCAGCCAGCCATATTCAGCCATACTCAGCCATACATCCCTGCCCTACTCAGCGATACCCAGCCATACCCAGCAATACCCAGCAATACTTAGCCATACCTGGACATACTCAGCCATGCCCGGACATACTTAGCCATACCTGGACATACTCTGTGATATCCAGCCATACTTAGCCAAACACAGCCGTACCCAGCCATACTCCGCAGTACCCAGCCATAATTAGCATTACCCAGCCATACTTGGCAGTACCCAACCATACTTGGCAATACCCAGCCGTACCCAGCCATACCCAGCCATACCCAGCCATACCCAGCCATACCCAGCCATACTCGGCCGTACCCAGCCATACTCGGTCGTACTCAGCCATACTCGGCTGTACCCAGCCATGCTCGGCAGTACCCAGTCATACTCAGCATTACCCAGCCATACTCAGCAATACCCAGCCATACTCAGCATTACCCAGCCATACTCAGCCTCTGTATGTGACCAGGCTGTGGAATTCTCCCACATGTGGTATCACCATACTGACTAGGAGTAGGAGAATCTATTTTGGGGTTTCATTTTTGGTATGTACATGCTATGTGTTAGAAATATTGTATGAATGGACAACTTTGTGTAAAAAAATGCGTTTTAATTTTCTTTCCACATTTTCCAAAAACTTTTAGAAAAAAAAATGACATAAAAGACTCATTATGCCTCATAGATTATACGTTGGGCTGTTTTCTGGGGTCATTGTTGAGGCGTTTCCATTGTCCTGGTGCTCCAGGGCCTTCAAAAGTTTAAGAGGTAGTCAGGAAATTATATGTGTAATTTATGCTCCAGAAAGCCTCAAGGTGCTCCCTGCATGTTTGGCCTCTGTATGTGGCCACGCTGTGTAAAAGTCTCACACATGTGGTATCACCATACTCGGGAGGAATAGCAGAATGTGTTTTGGGGTGTAATTTGTGGTATGCATATGCTATCTGTGAGAAATAACCTGCTAATATGACAATTTTGTGGGGAAAAAAATAAAAAAAATCTTGATTTTGCAAAGAATTGTGGGAAAAAATTACAACTTCAAAAAACTCACCATGCCTCTTACTAAATACATTGGAATGTCTACTTTCCAAAAAGGGGTCATTTGGGGGGTATTTGTATGTTTCTGGCATGTTAGGGTCTCAAAAAATGAGATAGGCCGTCAGTACATCAGGTGTGATCAATTTTAAGAGATTGGCACCATAGCTTGTGGACTCTTTCACAAAGACCAAATAATACATTGTTTTACAGAATATTTTGTCTTTTTTATTTTAAAAATAAAAATACCACCAAAAGAAAGCTCTATCTATGGGGGAAAAAAAGGACAACAATTTCATATGGATACAATGTTGCATGGCTGAGTAATTGTCATTCAAATTGTGAGAGCACCGAAAGCTGAAAATTGGTCTGTTAGAAAGTGATTTAAGTGCCCAGTGGTCAAGTGGTTAAGCTATAATAATGCTCTCACTTTGATAAAAGCTTAAAATGCAAAAAACACGGCTATTAAGAGTTTATCAGCGTTTTTGAGCCATAACATTTTGTGCGAGTATAGTTTTCTTAAAAAATAGCTAAAAAATGCTACAACTTACTAGCTGTACTAACTACACAATTTCCCTATTTTCTTGGGAAATAAATACGATATTGTTTTACTAAGCAGATGTGTTTGTCTTCATAGCTAACCTTATATTATTGTGCTTATCAGAGTCTTAATAGACTAGCTATTTATAGGGATAGACAAGTTAATACATTTATGCAATATATAGAGGGAATCCGTAAACACCTTTTGGAAGAATAGTTGTTTATTTGTATATTTGTATATTATTGCATTTTTAGTTGTGTATTTGTATGTTTGTATATTATTGCATTTTTACTTTAGCGCTTTACAAAATATTAGGAGGCGTAGCCTTTTATTCAGGAAAGGAGGATGGGGTGTGCCTATCAGCATGTCGTGAAGAGGTTTTTCAGGTGAATCTGGAATAGCTGACAGCCTATCAATGACATCACAGTAAAACAGGGCAGCGTGGGACTGAGCATTGCGAGAAGGGAAGAGGTTATCAGCTGGACAGGGCTGGATCTGCTAGCTGAGTGGATATCTGAAATGTGCTTAACACACCACCAGGTAAGCATGGGTTGTTAAAACAAATTAACATTAGTAATATAGTAATATGCAGCATGAAAGGGATAATGTACTGCCACTAGTCACTGATGGATTAGTGATCAGTGGCAGTTAATTTGCCCCTTTGTGCTGCATCAGTGGCACTGGTATCACTGTTTATTAACCCCTTTATGCTGCACTGTGAGTCGGCACTTTACCTGCACGCCCTCTAACCAAAAAGGTGTTTCAGCCAGGGCTTTGTTACGATTCCCCAGTCCAAGTCCTGGTTTGGACTGCTTGCCTGGTGGCCGTTAATAATCCTGACCTCCAGCCCAGGGAGTGCATGCGGAATGCAAGGAAGGTCAGGGGAGATCACCCCCCATCGTGGGTGAGGCCAAATTGCACTAACAGAGGGGCATTGTTACATACAAGCAGAATATGAATGGGAAGAGTGCAGAGTGTAGGGTTGAAGGGTGTGCTACATACAGAGTGCAGGGTTGAGGCATGGGCTATGTGCTGAATGCGCTGAGTACAGAGTGCAGGGTTGTGGAGTAAGCTATGTACAGAGTGCAGGGCATACTAGCACAATATGAAATACTTACCTTTAAACAAAGCCCTCCCATCGGAAAGGGCTAACATGTTCCCTCTACCTTTCATCTGGTATTCACGGGCTCCGCCGCTGTGAGTGGCCGGAGCTCCGATGACATCACTCCCACGCCAAAGGGGCTCTGAAGATATGCCCAACCTTCAGAGCGCATGCACTACTGACATCAGCAGCTTCATGAAGGGTGAATATCTCCTAAACGGTGCACTTTTAGGAGATATTAATGTTACCTAGTGGTAAGCCTTATTATAGGCTTACCTGTAGGTAAAAATACCAAAGCAGGGTTTACAACTGCTGAAAAGAAAATGCAAAAATGTATTAATGTTTTTGTCTTTATTATGAAAAATCACACAGTGCCAGGTGGAGCTGCTGCAGGTATATCCTTAAACCCTTCCGATATGGTAATGCTCACTTTTCTGGCTGCACCCACTTTTTTGCCACAATGAGCTATGCTCACCACATCCTTCCTCTTTAACAATTGTCCCTCTTTGTCATGTTCAAAAGTTAGTTTGGTCTGAAAGTGGGTTCGAACACAACTCAGAAGGAAGCTGTCGCTCTCACCCACTGCCCCTGATTGGGCAACAGAAGTGACAGCTTTCCTCAAACTTTAGTCAAAACTCAAGTTTAGACCAAACCGAAGCTCTTCCTTTATTGAGAGGTATGGCATTGTGATGTGTTGTGATACTGCATTGTCTGTGCAAACAAAGGAACGCATTTTCAAATATAATTTGTACATTTCCACTTTTCAGATTAGCATTAACTAAACACTATTTATGTGCAGTTAGATGTTTATCAGCATGACTGATTTTAGTTGCAATCATACAATAGAAATAGATAAACTAATAATGAATCAAAAAAGTATGTTTAGCTAAGTTACAGTATCTCACAAAAGTGAGTACGCCCCTCACACTTTTGTAAATATTTTATTATATCTTTTCATGTGACAACACTAAAGTAATGACACTTGCTCCAATGTAAAGTAGTGAGTATACAGCCTGTATAAAAGTGTAAATTTTCTGTCCCCTAAAAATAATTCACCCACAACCATTATTGTCTAAACCGCTGGCAACAAAAGTGAGTACATCCCTAAGTGAAATTGTCCAAATTTGGCCCGAGGTGTCAATATTTTGGATGGTCACCATTATTTTCCAGCACTGCCTTAACCCTTTTGGGCATGGAGTTCACCAGAGCTTTACAGGTTGCAACTGGAGTCCTTTTCCACTCCCCCATGATGACATCACGGAACTGGTGGATGTTAGAGACCTTGCGCTTCTCCACTTCCATTTTAGGATGCCCCACAGAGGCTCAATAGGGTTTATGTCTGGAGACATTCCATCATCTTTACCCTCAGCTTTTTTTAGCAAGGCAGTGGTTGTCTTGGAGGTGTGTTTGGGGTCGTTGGAATACTGCCATGTGGCCCAGTCTCCGAAGGGAGGGGATCATGCTCTGCCTCAGTATGTCACAGTACATGTTGGCATTCACTGCTCCCTCAATGAACTGTAGCTCCCCAGTGCCAGCAGCACTCATGCAGCCCCAGATTCCGACTTGCTTGTCTTCAGCAAACTGTTTGCGGGCTTTCTTGTGCCTCATCGTCTATTTCCCAAAGATAAACCTCTAGATATGATGCTGGGCACGTGCACTCAACTCCTTTGGTCGACCATGTCGAGGCCTGTTCTGAATGGAACCTGTCCTGTTAAACCGATGTATGGTCTTGGCCACTGTGCTGCATCTTAGTTTCAAGGTCTTGGCAATCTTCTTATAGCCTATTCCAGCTTTATGTAGAGCAACATATATTTTTTTCAGATCAGAGAGTTCTTTGTTATGAGTTGCCATGTTGAACTTCCAGTGACCAGTATGAGAGAGTGAGAGCTATAACAACAAATTTAACACACCTGCTCCCGGTTCACACCTGAGACCCTCTAACACTAACGAGTCACATGACACCTGGAAGGGAAAATGGCTAATTGGGCCCAATTTGGACATTTTCACTTAGGGGTGTACTCACTTTTGTTGCCAGCGGTTTAGACATTAATGGTTGTGTGTTGAGTTAATTTGAGGGGACAGCAAACATACACTGTTATACAAGCTGTACACTCACTATATTACATTGTAGCAAAGTGTCATTTCTACAGTTTTGTCACATGAAAAGATATAATAAAATATTTACAAAAATGTGAGGGGTGTACTCACTTTTGTGATATACTGTACATGCTGTGCTTAGTACCCAAAGATGGTCCTCAACCACTTCCGGACCCACTTCCGGGCTGCCCACTCATGGGCGTAGGAACCGGGGGGATGGGGGGGACGCATCCCCCCCAGGAAATAATGTGGAGGGGACAGGTATTGTAAAATCCCCCCCAGGTAAAACGGCCGCGGCGCTGTCTCAGTCTGTTTTTTGCTTTTTTTTTTTTTGTCTGTGCAGCGCGGCAGCCCAGCCCTCTACATTGCCGCCCCCTCCTACTATTCTCCTCACGAATGCTAATACCGCCCCGCCTCTCCAGCCCTCTGCTTTGCCGCTATACTCATGAATGCTGAGGGTAGTAGGAGGGAGCGGCAATGTAGAGGGCTGGAGAGGCGGAGTTCAATGTAGAGGGGTGGAGGGCGGGGGATAGTACGGAGCGGCCGATTACTAATGGATTACAAACTTGACTGGCGGAGGCGGAGCCTAAAGCTCCGCCCACCCCCTCTGTGCGGCTGTTGTTCACTGGGTCCTCTCTTGGGAGGGGGAGGCTGTCTGATGACAGGAGGAGGAGAGAGAGAAGCACGAGGGGAACCCCCTGCAAAGGACAGCAGGTACAATTGAATAATATATTGATATACAGATCATGATTTTGCAATAAAGTGATCCATGCTGCAAACTCAACATTCTCCCTTCAGCGACAGTTCAGGTTTTGCAAACTTTGCAGTACATGAACTTTCACTGAAGGTGGAGACTGTTTAATGAGTTTGCAGCATGGATCACTTTATTGCAAATTCATGATCTGTATATTAATGAACTTTCACTGAATGTGGTCTGTTTAACGAGTTTGTATTGATTTCAGCATGTGCAAAGTGTTCCATGCAATGCATGCTGAAATCAATGCAAACTCATTAAGGAGGTTGAGGCTGCACTCATTGTCACTGATTAGGCGGCACTCTAAGGGCCCTTTCACACGGAGCGGATCAGTAATGATCCGCTCCGTGTGTCCACTTTGCTCAGCAGGGATCCTTCGTAAAATCCCCGCTGAGCTGGCAGCTGACAGGGTGGTCCCCGCACACTGTGCAGGGACCGCCCTGTGTTTCCTCCGCTCTCCCCTATTGGGGATCGGACGAACACGGACTGTCTGTGTTCATCCGATCCGGCAGATCTTTGCGGAGGCGGACAAATTACGGGTGTCAGCGGATGTTTATCCGCTGACACCCGTAATCACATAGGGACCCATGTATGTCCCGTTTTCATCCGCAAACGGACGGATGAAAATGCGGACATACGGTCCGATAGTGTGAAAGGGCCCTAAGGCTACTTTCACACTGAGGCATCAGCGGTAAAGTGCGACTATTTTTAGCGGCGCTTTACTGTCGTTTTGCAGCGCTATTCGGCCGCTAGCAACTCCCAGTTTACTGGATAAGAATATACCTGGCAAGTAAAAATGCTGTCCCCCCCAGATTTGTAAGGGTTCCTACACCCATGTGCCCACTGTATATATACGTTGGCAATTTAAAGAAGGATATCTCTGTTATGGCAGCAGCTGCTGCCATAACCCAGGTATCCATCTTTTCAGCGGGTGGTCCGGTTTACAATAATGGTGGTCTCTGTGGCGCAAGATCACCGTTATCGTGGCAGGAGAGGGGCCCCCCTCCCGCCGCTCTCCCGAGCCCTCCGCCGCTTACCGGAGCCGTCCATAGTGGTGGAGGCAATCGGGTCCATTCTCCTGCTTGGTATGGATATGAGTGAGGGCAAGATGGCTCACACCCGTCTCCATACCATAGCAGGGCGGAAGCAACGTCAAAACCTCACTTCCTCCTGTAGCTCACAAAGGGCCATTTTTTTTGTCATTTTTTCAAATCACTATTTTTTTTAAATTGAATAAGTCCAAATATGAGATCTGAGGTCTTTTTGACCCCAGATCTTATAGTTAAGAGGACCTGTCATGCTTTTTTTTTCTCTTACAAGGGATGCTTACATTCCTTGTAATAGGATTAAAAGTGACCCCAAATTTAAATTTTTCTTAAAAAACAGTGTCAAAACCAATAAAATAAAGTAAATATTTTAAAGCGCTCACGAGCAGAAGCAAACGCATACATGAGCAGCGCCCGCATATGAAAACGGTGTTCAAACCACACATGTGAGGTATCACTGCAATCGTTAGAGCAATATTTATCATCCTAGACCTCCTCTAGCTCAAAACATGCAACCTGTAGAATTTTTTAAATGTCACCTATGGAGATTTTTAAGGGTCAAAGTTTGTCGCCATTCTACGAGCGGGCACAATTTTGAAGCGTGACATGTTGGGTATCAATTTACTCTGCGTAACATTATCTTTCACAATATAAAAAAAATTGGGCCAACTTTACTGTCATCTTATTTTTTAATTCCAAAAAGTGTTTTTTTTTCCAAAAAAAGTGCGCTTTTAAGACCGCTGCACAAATACGGTGTGACATAAAGTATTACAATGACCGCCATTTTATTCTCTAGGGTGTTAGAAAAAATGCATAATGTTTGGGGGTTCTAAGTAATTTTCTAGCAAAAAAAAAAATGTTTTTAACTTGTAAACACAGAGTCTGAAAAAGAGGCTTGGTCCTTAAGTGGTTAATTTATGGATAATTGCTGTTGTTACTATGCATACACAATCATACATTGCTCATTGCTGTTTGCTGCCAATTTGGCTTTGCATGGATTGGAACAGGACTAACACTAACAAGTTACAGAAATCTGCAACACTTCAATTTAACTATGACTACTATATTAGGAAGTAAATGATTCTGGGGTCTGCATTGATGTCCTTGTATCCATGGTTGCAAGTTAGCAACTTTTCCACTGGTATATAGCCAATTTTATGTTTTCTTAATTGTGCAACATAAGTTCTATTCTACATTAATTAAAGAACATGGTGAAACATTTGGTCTATTTTGCCTTAGTACAATATACATCCTTAAGAAAAAAATCTAAACAGGATTTAAAGGTTCCAGACCAAATCTTCAAAAAAAAAAATATATATAAAAAAACTCCAATTTGATCATTTTAAAATCTTAAAAGCAATAAAGTTCGTTGCAGAAGTTGTTCAGAATACATCTCTTTCTAATACATTGTAAACTTCACAGTTTCATTAAGCACAGGTTTAACCCTAATGCATACAAAGTTACTTGACCCCTAAATACAAACAGGTGGAAAATAATGGAATCTTCACATTCAACGTTTTTCACAATTAAACACCTGTTTCTTGATGATAACCAACACTTTGTTTATACCCGTAACAGAAAGGAACAACTATTTTTTCTTTTAACCACTTAACCACTTACCCCCCGGACCATATTGCTGCCCAAAGACCAGAGTACTTTTTGCGATTCGGGACTGCGTCGCTTTAACAGACAATTGCGCGGTCGTGCGACGTGGCTCCCAAACAAAATTGGCGTCCTTTTTTTCCCACAAATAGAGCTTTCTTTTGGTGGTATTTGATCACCTCTGCGTTTTTTATTTTTTGCGCTATAAACAAAAATAGAGCGACAGTTTTGAAAAAAATGAATATTTTTTACTTTTTGCTGTAATAAATATCCCCCAAAAATATATTAAAAAAAACATTTTTTTTCCTCAGTTTAGGCCGATACGTATTCTTCTACATATTTTTCATAAAAAAAAATCGCAATAAGCGTTTATTGATTGGTTTGCGCAAAAGTTATAGCGTTTACAAAATAGGGGGTATTTTTATGGCATTTTTATTAATATTTTTTTTACTAGTAATGGCGGCGATCAGCGATTTTTTTTTCGGTATTGCGACATTATGGCGGACACTTCGGACATTTTTGACACATTTTTGGGACCATTGGCATTTTTATAGCGATCAGTGCTATAAAAATGCATTAGATTACTATAAAAATGCCACTGGCAGTGAAGGGGTTAACACTAGGGGGCGGGGAAGGGGTTAAGTATGCCTGGGTGTGTTCTTACTGTGGGGGGGGGGTGGCCTCACTAGGGGAAACACTGATTTTCTGTTCATACATTGTATGAACAGAAAATCAGCATTTCCCCTGCTGACAGGAACGAGAGCTGTGTGTTTTACACACACAGCTCCGTTCCCCGCTCTGTACCGAGCGATCGCGTGTGCCCGGCGGCGATCGCGCCCGCCGGGCACACGCACGGGAGTCGGGGGCGAGCGGGGGGCGCGCGCGCGCCTCCGGCGGCGCGCGTGCGCCCCTAGTGGCGGCTAAAAGGTAGGACGTCCATTTACGTGGTCTCGCCTAGGAGAGCCACCTTGTGGACGTAAAATGACGGTGCGGCGACGGCAAGTGGTTAAGGACCGCCTAACGCCTATATACGTCAGCAGAATGGCACGACTGGGCACAATCACGTACCTGTACGTCCTCTTTAAGTGCCCAGCCGTGGGACACGCGTGCGCACGCCTGCGACGCGGTCCAAAGCTCCGTGACCACAGCCGCGGGACCCGCGGACCCAATCGCCGCAGGAGTCCCGTGATCGGTCACAGGAGCTGAAGAATGGGGAGAGCTGTGTGTAAACACACCTTTTTCCTGTTCTTCACAGTGGCAGTGTCACTGATCGTCTGTTCCCTGATATAGGGAAAGACGATCAGTGACCTCACAAGTCCAGCCCCGCCCCCTACAGTTAGAAACACACATGAGGTCACACTTAACCCATACAGCGCCCCCTAGTGGTTAACTCCTAAACTGCAATTGTCATTTTCACAATAATCAATGCATTTTGATAGCACTTTTTGCTGTGAAAATGACAATGGTCCCAAAAATGTGTCAAAATTGTCCGATGTGTCCGCCATAATGTCGCAGTCATGAAAAAATTGCCGCCATTAGTAGTAAAAAAAAAATTATTAGTAAAAATGCCATAAAACTCTCCCCTATTTTGTAAACGCTATAAATTTTGCACAAACCAATCGTTAAACGCTTATTTTACCAAAAATAGGTAGAAGAATACGTATCGGCCTAAACTGAGGAAAAATAAAGTTTTTTATATCTTTTTTGGGGATATTTATTATAGCAAAAACTTAAAAATATTGCATTTTTTTCAAAAATGTCGCTCTATTTTTGTTTATAGTGCAAAAAAATTAAATACCACCAAAAGAAAGCTCTATTTGTGGGAAAAAAAGGACGCCAATTTTATTTGGGAGCCACGTCGCACGACCACGCAATTGTCAGTTAAAGCGGCGCAGTGCCGAATCGCAAAAAGGGGCCTGGTCCTTTAAAGGCATTATATAAATTCCTCTTTAAGGTGTCCTCAAGAGATTTCATCTTCTGCTCCCCCTGTGGGGACAGGATGAGTTCCGAGACTTTTCCCTTGTAACGGTGGTCAAGGAGGGTTGCCAACCAATAGTGATCCTTCTCCTTAATGCCGCGTATTCTCTGGTCCTTCCTCAGGCTTTGAAGAATGAGGGAGCCCATGCACTGAAAGTTTGGCAGAGGCATGAGAAGCAAACTCCTTGGGGTCACTGAGGATTACAGTATCTGAAATTGCCTCCTCCTAGGCATGTACAGGGGTTCTGGAGATGGAAAACCATCTGTTAAGGGCTGACCTATGTCTTGCTCTGCTTCAATGCCTCCAAAACTGACAGAATACTCCTCCTTCTCCCTCTCCTCGTGTGTGTTCTGTGGAGTGGCAAGAAGGGTGTCTGCATAAAGTGGGCCTTGAAAGGAAAGGAAGTCCTCCTCTTTCTCCTGCTGCTCTGCCTCGAGTGCCATGTCCATAATGCCACGCAGAGTCTTCCTCATCAGGAACACAATAGGGATTGCATCACTGATGCATGCATTGTCAAGACTCACCATCCTTGTGCCCTCCTCAGATAGTGACAGTACAGTGCATGCATCCTTTATCAGCAGCCATTGACATGAATAAAAAAAATCTGAGCTGGCCTGAGGCTGTTGTTGTGTCATGTTCACACAGGTACTCGTTGACAGCCCTCTGCTACATGTGCAGCCACTGCAGCATTGCCAAAGTTGAGTTCCACCTGGTGGTCATTTCACAAATCAGGGGGCTTACGGGTAAGTGGAATTTCAGTCAATTTCAGTCAACCGAACACTGGCTGTTTATGGCTGCCTGAAAGGCCTATTTAAACATCGCTGCACTATCAAATTGAAGACATGTACCAGCCATGGCACATGTGTCAACTTTTCCTGTCAAAGGGCGGACAAAGGGTTTGTGCTATTATCGCACACTACCATTCCTGGCTCCAGCTGGCATGGTGTGAACCACCTCTGGGCCTGCCCGTGCAGAGCTGCAAGAATCTCTGCTCTGGTGTGGTTCCTGTCCCCTAGACAAAACAGCTGAAGCACTGCATGGCACCTTTTAGCCTGACTCATTAAATAGTCCCTTGAATGCTTAGGAGGTGCTTGTGGTTCATAGAACAATTCAGAAGAGGAGGGCATGGAGGAAAAGGAGGGGGTAGAGCTGACAAACCTTGCATCATCACCACTAGCTGTTTGGAGACATGGCAGCATAACAAGCTGCAGCACTGAGCCCTGTCCTGCATTGTTCTGAGTAGACTTGTGCACAACGGAAAATGTAATTTTGTTTCTATTCATTCGTAAAATACATAATTTCATTCTGTTATATTTGTTATGTTACGTTAATTCGTTTTTGGATAATTAATTATTTCTGTAGAGTGTTGATATTTTTTATACCAAATTGATTGGTTTTGTATGTATGGTATATCGATTTGATTCAATATTTATGTATGTATATATATATATTCGTGATAACAATTTGTAGTTTGGAAAGTCTTTTATTGTGTTTATTGAATACATTAACACACACAATGACAATATCTCTTCTCCTCTGCTCAAATACAACACAAGACTCTTCTCACCCAGTTCTCAACAATGCACTTTGCCAGTAATCCAACCTCCAGCACAAAATTAATTAGCTGTTTGGACTGTAAGATTTACTCTGAGTTGACCTTTTGTTTCATTAGACCTTTAACAAATAAAAAAATCATGTCCAATTAATTAGTTATTTTTGCTATAATTTCTTTTGTATTAGTTGAAATTCGTTATTTTTTTCCCGAACAATCCGAATGTCCAAAAGATGCAAAATTTGGCCGAATTTAGATTTGTTATGAAACTAATTACACATGTCTTTTATAAATTTCTTTATTCGTTTTTTCGAATTGCCCTCCCAGGAGCATCAATATCCTTCATCAATAATTTCAACATTAAAATCAAATACAAAAATAGAAAACCACAACAAGTACATTTATCCCCAATCATTCTTACTCTATTGGTGTAGTTTATCCCCTCCATGTACCCTCTCTGTCTTTAGGCCGTCGTGGGATTCCCTATCCAACTTGCCCATATCTTCTCATATCTTTCCTCGTGTCCTCTATTGCAATTTGCCTCTCTGTATAATGGTAAATTACTATTTACCAGATTTTTCCAGTGGATCAATGAGGGGCCTCAGCCTTTTTCCAGTTTAGTACTATTGTTTTCCTTGCGTAGAAAAGCAATAAACCTACCTGTGTTCTTTTTACTGTTGAAACAATGAGCTAGATTCAGGAAGCCTTTACGTCGGCGTATCTATTGATACGCCGTGTAAGTTAGAAGATGCGCCGTCGTATCTATGCGTGCTATTCTGGGAGCTAGATACGCCTGAATTTCATCTTTCTCCGATCGATGTAAGTGTTTGTTCGCCATCGTATCTAGGGTGCATATTTACGCTGGCCGCTAGGGGCGCTTCCGTATATTTACGCATAGAATATTTAAATGACCTAGATACACCGATTCATGAATGTACGTGCGCCCGCTACGCCGTTTACATAAGGCTTACGTCCGGCGTAACGTTACCCCTGCTATATGAGGCGCAGGCAATGTTAAGGTATGGACGTCGGAACAGCCGTCGAATTTTACGACGTTTACGTAAGTGGTACGTGAATGGGGCTGTGCGTAGGTTACGTTCACGTCGAAAACATTGAGCCAACGTTTCTTAGGGAGTATTTGCGACGTGATTCTGAGCATGCGCGCACATGCGCCGTACGAACGGCCATTCATTTACATGGGGTCATGGCTAATTTACATGGAGCACGCCCCCTACCTGCCTATTTTGAATTAGGCAGGCTTACGCCGGCCTATTTACACTACGCCGACGCAACGTACGATGCCAGATCTTTGTGAATACTGGTCTGGGCTCCCTATTTTACGTCGGCGTAGCGCATATGAGATGCGCTACGCCGGCCAAAATATACGCCGACCTACGTGAATCTAGCTCCAAGTCTTTTCCTATCAATCCTAATAGGCATATAGTCGCCTTCTGATATACTGAGACTGTTGTTGTTGTTGCAATTACTCTCAGTACCTCCTTCCAAAGTATCGCTATCTTTGGACAAGTCCAAAATATATGTATAAAATTCCCCGGAGTGCCTACACATCTCCAACAATCCTCGGGACTCGACGGAAATATCTTATGTAATTTATACGGTGTATAATAACTTCTATGTGTTATCTTGAACTGTATTAGCCTATCACAAAGTGATGTCAGTATCTGCTGTCAATTTCTCCAGATCTCTTCACAGTTTTCCTCTACCAGTTCTGGAATATCTCTTTCCCAGCATTCCCTAAGTTTACTCATATCTGATGGTACTACCTTTAATAGGTGTATATAGAGAACTGAAATCGCCTTCTTTTCGCATTTCTTCCTGATCGTTTGTTCTGATTCTATTATTTGAGGTATGCCATCAGGAAACTGGGCCGATAGGGCATGTGCCAGCTGTCTGTATCGAAATTTATAACTCTGGTAAATTCTTGTCTTGTTTTATTTCTACGAATGGGGCAATTCTATCTTCCTTTATTACCTGCGATAACTTTTTAATTCCAAATTTGGTCCATTCCCCAGGCTCCAGCATGGAGTCCAGATGTGAAAGCTCTGGGTTCCTCCATAATGGAGTATTTGGGGATATCCTAGTACTTAATTGCCCCTCTTTTTCTAGCCCCACTTTCCATGTTTCGATTGTTATTTTCATCGAAGGGGTTAGTTCATATTTTGATTTCAGCCCAAGATATGATAGTGCTTGAAGTGCTTCCACCAAGCCCACTACTGCAGCCTCTAACATTGTGGCAGGATTAGTTTTATCCAGATTTAGCCATCCCCTTACTACTGCCAGCTGCACCGCTAGAAAATATCCACATATATATTTCTAGAAATACCAGTCCCCTCTGTAGCGTCGGCTTCAAAAGTGTGGTTATTTTGACTCTAGCTGTTTTGTTCTTCCATATAAACCTGGAGAACATACTGTACTTTGCAACTGCTGAAAAAAACTTTTTTGTAGCCATTGTGGGGAGTTTCTAAATAGATATATGAACTTAGGAAGAATCTTCATTTTTATTAAGTTAATGCAACCCAGCAGGGATATAGGTAATGCATTCCAGGCCCTTCATTTTTTCTTAACTCCATATACTACAGGCTTGAGGTTTAATGTTCCAAATTCTTCAGCTCGTCGAGATATTATTATACCTAAATATTTAAATTCTGTTACCCAATTTAATGGTGTATTTACTGCTGCTGTTTCACGTGCGCCTTGATCTATAGGAAATAATACGGACTTATCCCAGTTTACTTTTAATCCCGTGAACACCGAATAATTATCCAGCAATTCCAGAGCTCCCTCTAATGATGGTCCTGCATCTCTCAAAAACAGCATATAATGCTACTATTTCTTCTAGCCCCCCTATACAGAGCCCTTGCACATTTGGGGAAGTCCTAAGTGCCTCTGCACCGGCTCTATCGCTATCGCGAAAAGAGCTGGCGGCAGGGGACATCCCTGTCTTGTGCCTCTATTCAACTGGAAGAAAGCTGAGAGTCTTCCCCCCAGTTTAACTGCTGACATGGGTTTATTGTATATAGTTTATATCCATTTAATGAAAACTATTGGGAAGCCCACCTGCCTGAGTATTTCCCACAAAAAGGGCCATTCTATGGTATCGAAGGCCTTCTCTATGTCTAGTGAAGCCACTGTTCTCGATCCTTCGTGTATATGGTGTGTATATGTATGTTTGTATATAATCTCCGTACATTAATATCCGTCGTTCTCCTTGTCATAAAGCCTGTCTGGTCTGAATCTATAATAGTTTCTAATAGGGGTTGTAATCTTAGGCCTTGTACACGCGGTCGGACCAAACCGATGAGAATGAACCGAAGTTCAGTTTCATCTGACCAAACCGACCGTGTGTATAGGCCATCGGTCTGTTTTCCTTCTGTCCAAAATTTTAAAACATGCTTCAAAACCGAACCGATGGACCGCTGCCCCATCGGACCAAACCGATGGTTAGTACAGAAAAGCATCGGTTCAAAACCCACGCATGCACAGAATCAAGTCGACGCATGCTTGGAAGCATTGAACTTCGTTTTAATCAGCACGCCGTGTGTTTGACGTCACCGCGTTCTAACCTGATCGGATTTTGGACTGACAGTGTGTACACATATCAGGCCGTACGGCCACTTCAGAGGTGAACCGATGAAAACGGTCCGACGGACCAGTCACATCGGTTTGGTCCGACCGTGTGTACAAGGCCTGAGTGTTATTATTTTAGTCAGTATCTTAAAATCTATATTTAATAATGCTATTGGCCTATATGATGCACATCGTTTTGGATCCTTTGTTTCTTTTTATATAAGTGTTATGTGTGCCCGTCTCATTGAATCCGGCAGAATCCCCCCCATTAGCCCATGAGTATATACTTCTGCAAGTTTTGGAGCTAATACACATGTCTAGTTCTGAGTTGCAAGCAGAGTTACCCAGTGTGGTGCGAACAAAATATATTGTCCCTGACCATGCTTGCTGGACCACTTGTCAGTAGTAACGTGGACCTTGTGGCTGACTGCCTTGTTAACCCCCTTGGCGGTAAACCCGAGCGTGACGGGGTAGGTTTCCAATGTTAGGATCGGTATCCCCGAGTCACGCTCGGGGTGGACGTGCAGAGTGTGCGGCGGCGCGGCTTACCTTCTCGCTGAATCCATAGGCATGGTTTACTTACCTTGTCCCTGGATCCAGCGATGCCACCTCGCTGTGTGAGCGAGCGGGTCCTCCTCGCTCGATTCACAGTGTCCCCGTGTGCCTGATCTCCGTTCCCTGCGACGTTACGACGCACGGGAGCGGAGATCGCCGCCAAATTCAAAAAAGTAAACAAACACAATACATACAGTATACTGTAATCTTATAGATTACAGTACTGTATGTAAAAAATACACACCCCCTTGTCCCTAGTGGTCTGCCCAGTGCCCTACATGTACTTTTATATAATAAAAAATGTTCTTTCTGCCTAAAAACTGTAGATTGTCCAAAAGTGTCCCTTTATGTAAAAAATGGTTTTAGATCAGCTAGAAAACAGCGATAATAAATTATAATCACTTGCAGAAATGTGCGATAGCGATTTGTGGGGAAATTCGTCATAAAAAAAAAAAAATAATGACAGCGACAATTCTGCAACTGAGCAAATTTCAGTGATTTTGAGTTGATTACATTATTGAATAATTTTTATTATAATTATATTATTATTTGTTATAATTATTTACAATTATTTATTATATTATAATTTATCATTTTGTTTTAAAAAAAAAATCAAACCCGGGATGCCTACAAGACTCTTGCTTGGTCAGATTTAAGTGAGTTATTTCTAAAAATTACAGGCCTACAGTATAAAACGCCAAATTTCCTTGCAAAATAATTGTACCGCTTTTGGTACGTAATTCCAGACAGAATCATACCGCCAGGGAGGTTAATGATGCCACAACATTGCCTTCCATGTGATGGTAGAGAGCTGGAATAGCCGTACGTGAAAAGAAATAGCTACTGGGAACCTGACATTGTGGTACAGCACTTTCTGCAAAAATACAAAAGGGCCAGAATCCACCAGACAGAAAGGCAGGAGTTGTAAAGCCCTGCTGGCTTTGACAAGCTTGAATTTAGACGCTGGGCATGTGGGTGGCAGTGACTGTACTTTTTAATTATTATTTTTTTGCTGCAGCAGATGGGGCAGAGAAATTTGCCTGCTATAGTCTACAGCTGGTGCTGTGCTACTGGCAGACATGCTGTAAGGACCTGGGACACCC
The DNA here is from genome assembly GCF_905171775.1 of Rana temporaria. NCBI lineage: Eukaryota > Metazoa > Chordata > Amphibia > Anura > Ranidae > Rana > Rana temporaria. The sequence goes on from NC_053489.1 coordinate 492,028,218, forward strand.
TGCACTATACCATCATCCCTGTCAGTGGAGGCTGCTGAGATGTCATGAGGGGGTAGACTGGAAAGGTGAGGAGTAAGGAGGAGTAGAATTGCATCCCTTTTGTGTGTCAAGCATGTGGTACCAAAATGGCTGGTGTTTTTGCCGCGCTTGATGTGCTTGAGGAAACGTTTGCAAATTGCAGCAGTGTGATGAGCTGTAGGAAGTGGGCCAGGTGATAACAGCTCCACAATCTGGTGGAATAGGTTGGCTGCTCTCTACTCTTCCATGATGGCTGCCTCTGGAGTTGCACCTCTCCACCACTTTTCTCCTCTGCTCTGTCTGGCACCCAAGTCGCCTCAGTGACCTCATCATCATTATCCCCTCTATCCCTATTATCACTGGTGAGGACTTGGCAATATGCTGCGGCTGGGGAAACATGACTGCTGATTAGTTGTTTACCAGTGTTCTCCCCTCTCTGTAGGCTCATGTTCCTATCTTCCTCAACCTCAGAACCAAGATCTGAATCAACTAATGGCTGTGCATCATCAAGGAGCAAGTAGCTGATGCTGTGTTCAAATCAGTGCTCATGGTCATCATCATCATCATCATCATTATCATGATCAGAGCACAGCAGGTGCTCTATGGTTCTGTCAGTGTCACATGGCTGTTGGGTGCCGACTTTCTTAATATATTGCTGTAATGTGTGTTACAGACTATAACACAGCACAGCCATAACAAAGTCAGCACCCAACAGCATGTTACACTGACAGAGCCATACCAGCACCTGCTGTGCTCTGATCATCCTAATGATGATTACACATGTTATGGGGGGAAGGGACAATTAAAATACACAGCCAAGCTGCATTTTTACCACCCTCCAAGCCACCCTTTGAGAATTTTTCACCCAAGCTTTGCAATCAGGTCCACCTGTCAGTTTTTCATGCAGACCTGATTGAAAGCTCCATGTAGGTCTACAGGAGTCGAGATATAAATTGACTTGTGTGCATTTAGATCCACCTACCTCCGTGTCCATTCAGGTAAAAAAAAAAATGGAAAAGAACATCCTTTTCTATTTTTCCAGACCTAAATTCGACAGATCAGAGGTAGCCTGATGTAAATGGACTGTGGTGTATGCGGACACAAACTGAATGGGCACGGATGTCAAAACACTGACATCTCTCCCATTCAGATCCAGTTAGGATTGGTAGGGTGCTGTAAAGCATCCTGGTGGTAAAGCTAAGGTGGGTTCAGACTACGGTCCGAACACACCTGAGCTCATCCCTGCTAATTGGTTGTTGTCAAAAAAGTAGGGCTGTGGAAATTAACTATTAATTCCTCGATTAATCGTTAATTTTTTTGATCGATCAAAATTCTTTTGATCGGTACTCACCTCTCCGCCAGCTTCTAGGTCTTCAGGAAGTTCCGTCGGAGATCCGGTGACATCACGGACACCGGCGGGGCTTGCTGTGTCCATCTGAAGGGCTCCTTTGATGTGCCTTCATATCTGCATGTCGACGGGACCTTACTATCTGCCACACGCAAGGGCTGTTACACTTCCTTCTATCACTTCCCTCTATCAACCTGAAATTCTACAGCCATCCACTGGGAGTTGTGATAGTTCCCTTCACGGAACATCTACATGCTGACGGACTGATGTTAACCCCTCCTCATCTGGATTCAGCAGTGGTATCGTTGTACACATTTTTATACCAGTATCATACTTAGCTACATGTTTTTATGACTGCTTTTGCTACCGTTTGGTATTACTCACATGCCATTTTTACAGTTTATGTAGCTACATCGATTTTATCTCCAGTGCAATATTTATTTTGTTACCTACTTGAAGACTATAATTTTTTTTTTTCACTTTATATATTTATTTATTATTCTTTCCATATTATACATATAGCTACATATAAGTGGGCACAGAGCAGATACAAAACCAAAAACCATTACATATACATTCATCTTGTGAAAATTTACATATGCATTCGCCCTGGTCCATCCCGTAAACCACTTCAATATATTTTTCCGTCCGCTATAACCCTCTTCTAATCCTCACTTACTCTCACAGAAAGACAAGTGAGGACTTCGCCCTATCCCAGCTTCCCCCAAAAGAGAAGAAAAAAAAAGTAAAAATAAACAAAAAAAAGAAAATTAATAAGGGAGAGGGCAGAAAAAAACGGGTAATCCCCGTTTTCTCCCTCTCTAAAAGCAGTTGTTTTATCCTTCGCATTATATTTCCCTGCGCTTCCCTTACTTCTCAGTGCTTCAGTTCGGCCATCAGTCTCTTTCCCTCATCTGAATTTTTTAATAAATTCCAGCTCTTCCACATTTCTTCATGTTGATTTTTCTTACCCTTGGCTAAGAGGACTAGGTCTTCCATAGCTTCTATATCTCTGACTCTATTTAACCAGTCTAACACTGTTGGCGACCTAGTATCTCTCCAGCATAGGGGGATCCCTGCTTTAGCTGCATTTACCATGTGACAAAGTACTGAATTCCTTTAAATCTGAGCTGGGATCTGGGAGAAGTGAAGCAGAAAAAATGCTGGATCGTTGGGTATTTTTAAATCAGAACGTTTTTATAAAATACTCATGATCGACAACCAATAAGGTCTTATTTTTTTACATAACCAAAATATATGAATCAATGTCCCGCTTTTTTCTCCACATCTCCAACATCTGTCAGAGTTTTCACTACAGAATTTTTTAAGTCGAGCTGGAGTGTGGTACCACTGCATCAGGAGTTTAATTCTTGGGTGCGTGTGCAGATTGAAGAATTTAGTGTCAGGAAAATTATCTGTTTAAGTTGAGATAAGGTAAAAGTCTTGTCTAAATCCTTCTCCCATTTGTTGAGACCTAATATCTCAAAATCGTCCCTAGGTTTATTTAACAATCCATACATTTTAGAAATCCCTCAAGATAATGGTTCTGAATTATCAAGGTAGGACTCGAAGTTTGTTAACTGACGATAAAAATTGCTTCCATGACCTAATTATCTCATAAAATGACTTAGTTGCATCGCTTGCCACGTATTAACTTCAAAGGGGCCTTCTATTTGTGTTAATATTTTAATCGATGGCCAGTTTTCTGATATGATAAAATGTGAAGCCTGGTAAATTCCCTTTTCTTTAAGAAACCGAAAGGTCCCTCTTTCAATGCCTGGGGTGAAACTTGGGTTTCCCAATATAGGGAACAACGGTGATTGTGCTGAGGAATAATTCCAATTTTGACATATACGAGCCGTGATTTTAAGGGTTGTACTGATTGTAGGGTGATTTTTAAGAGAGGCCGGTAATACTGTGTAACACCAAGGGGCCCTACATAGGGGGACTGTACTGTCCTATTTGCTTCGGCATCTCAAATAGGAACCGCCAGTTAACCCTATCAAAAGCCTTCTCGGCATCAGTATTCAAAAATACACAGGGTGTTTTTGTTTCATTTGCCTGGATAATGAGATTAAGAACCTTCGTTGTATTGTCTCTTCCTTCTCTGTTAGTTATAAACCCTACTTGGTCTAAATCTATTATTTGGGGAATCCATGATTGTATTCTGGTTGCTAATATTTTAGTAAATATTTTTTAGTCTGTATTCAGTAACGAGATGGGTCTATAGCTTCCACAGTCCGCCGGGTCCTTCCCCTCTTTTAGTATTAACGTAATATGTGCTCTCAAGGTATCCTGGGGGAATGCGGATATCAGACCCACCGCGTTAAAGACTTTTGTCATTTGTTTGCTTAGTAACTCAGAGAATTCTTTATAATAACTTATACTAAAGCCGTCCGGGCCAGGGGATTTTCCTAATTTGATTGATTTTAAAGTTTCCGTCACTTCTTCCACCGTATTAGGAGTATCCAGACTATAACGTGCTGGTGAGGGTAGCCTAGTCAGACCAGCTGAGGTAAGGTACTCCACCACGGTGGGATGAGGGACGGAAACATGTGGCAGATTGTACAGAGTAGAATAATACTTCCTGAACGTCTGGGCAATATCTTTGGGTATCTGTTTTAAATGTCCCTCTTTATCTTTTATTTGCGATATGTAGGTTGATCTATACTTTTCTTTAATTTTCCCTGCTAACAGTCTACCGCATTTATCTCCGGTTTCATAGTCTGCCTTTTTCCCTCGTTGAATTATGGCCTTAGCTTTAAACCGTAGAATCTCTGACAGTTGTCTCCTCAGTTGTCCCAACTCCCTACCTATGGATGTTGTCTGTATCATTTTATGCTGTGTTTTTAAGGCCTAGATCTCTTCTAATAGCTCTTTAGTCTGTTTTTCTCTTTTCTTTTTCATGATTGCTCCATGTTTAATTAAAATTCCTCTGATCACGGCCTTGTGTGCCTCCCAAATCATACCTGGATCGCTCTCAGGAATATCATTTGTTTGAAAGAATGCTATCATTGCTTTGAAAACTCTGTCTCTTACTTCAGAATTTTGAAGGAGACTTTCATTTAATCGCCAGCATCCTTCGTGTCAGAGAGCCGGGTTAGACAGGGAGAGACACAACGAGACCGGGCGGGGAATGGTCCGACCAGGTTATATTTCCAATAAAAGTTTCAGTAACGTCTGAAATCAGATAATGTGGGATCAAAAACATAACGATACGAGAGTACACTTGGTGAGGATTTGAAAAAAAAGTGTAATCTCGTTCGTCTATATGTAAAATCCTCCAGGCATCTACCACTTGAAGTTCATGCAATTTCTGTACTATGCTTCTTCTAATACGGCCGGATACCGCCGAGGTTCCTGCAGAGGTGTCTATTCTAGGATCTAGAGGGATGTTAAGGTCCCCACCAAGGATCAGTTTGCCCTCTGAAAAATCCTTTAAATATGAAAGAGTTTTCTTTACAAACTGATCCTGATGAGTATTTGGTACATAAATTGTTGCTAATGTAACCTTAATGTTTCCAATACTTCCTTTAAGGAAAAGATATCTTCCGTTTGGGTCTACCCGTTTATCCACTAGGGACCATGGCACTCGGTTGGATATTAATATTGAGACTCCCTTAGACTTAGCCTGTTGATTTGGAGCATGATACACGCAAGGAAAAAATCTATTTTGAAGGAGGGGAAGTCCGCCTACTTTAAAATGTGTCTCCTGAACATAGGCCACATCTGTCCCAGAGCGCCTCAGATTATTCAGCAACATTTTCCTTTTCTCTGGAACATTGAGGCCTTTACCATTCAGGGACGTAAACTTCACCTCCTACATTTTTCAAATAACCCCCGGCAAAAAAAAAAAAAAAAGGGGAAGCACTAAACCTACCTATACCCACCCTCCTAACCCATTCTAATCCCTCCCACATTTCCAAACCCAAAAGGGCGCGCACCCAATACTGAGCCACAACTGTGGCTTCAGTGGGTAAAGCCTAAATGGGGGTTTGGCGCAAGATGGCCGAGGAGCTCTGACCTACATCCTCCCCTACCCCGGCACTACAATTACTAATTAATCATCTGCAAACAGTCTCCCATACTGTATATATCTACTTGAAACTTAAACCAGTCACTTCTCTTTATTTTATTTATATCCTCTTTCAAAATTACCGTCTCTACTCTATCTCTTTCTTCATACTCCATCTCAAAGATTCCAGGTTTTCATATCTAACAACTTCTACTATTCAGCTGATATTCCAACTAAACATTTATCTTTTCAATTGTTACACCGTCATGTTCGTGTTCCTTCCCTCCCTCGGGCGGTCACATCCATCTTATTTTTTCCTTTGATATTTAGGACCAATCACTTTAACTTAAAAAAAAAAAAATGGAGGGAAAAGGGAGAAACTCCCTATCAAACCATATGTTTCCCCAACCCAATCTCTCCTATAGCCTCTATAAATAAGCAGGCCAAAGGGACATCCGATCCAGAAAATGTAATTTGAAATGGTCTGATCACCCAATCTCATATTTATATATGACAACCAAGGTAGGGAAGAGGAACATGAATCTGCAATTTAATAATTTTATACATAATCATGTTAGCAAAAAATTTACATTTGTCAGATCCCAAGTATACACAACACATACCATTAGTCAACATATTGTGCTATAAATGTTCCCCCCCCCCCAAAAAAATGCATCTAATCCTACCCGGATTATATTGAAAACTTGGGACCCTCTATACAACAAAGAGGGAAAAGGAAAAAGAGAAAGGGAAAAAACAATATATAGATAAAGATATATTTCGCTCTTGATAATGCTAGAAAAAAAAAACTGGCTATTCTATACTTCAGGTAATTTTCATCCTCTCTGTATCTCCTCCTGTAAGCCTTTTAAAACTATAACAGTTTTAATGCTATTCCCATCAAGTGCTGCCTTTGTGTGTTTTTTGTATCCTGCTATCCATTTTTCCAATGGTTGGTAGCTGCACTGGGAATCAGTCTGCAAGGAGATCAGAGTAGTTGGATCTGTATGTGCGTTATAATTAATCTAAATTAGTCGGATAATCGATTAATAAATAAATCGAATAATCGAACACGAACATTTTAATCAGTAACAGCCCTACAAAAAAGTTAAAAAATAAGACATCTCTGCTGCTTTATCATAGTGTAAAAAGTTTAGAATAATAATGGTTATTAAAGGTTCACCTTTTGGATACATGTTACATGTTTCAGCTGCTGCCACCATTCCCCTAGATTTTGTGACAGCATGGGTTTAGGGGTGGAGCCAGCAGTGGGGTTGTGGGTGGGGTCAAGGGGGTCCCATCAGGTGCACTGTATGGGGCCCCATGATTTCTAACAGAGGCCCTGCAAGCTACACTCATGCTGCACTATCACTAGATTTATACTAGACTGATATTCTACACTGACAATAGAATCACAATAGCACACTACAGTGGCGTCACTAGCTAGGTCCTGGGGGGTGCGGGCCGCACACGGGTGACACCCGCCAGAGGGGTGACACCCGTGGGTAGCAGGACCTAGCACCGCCTGCTTCCCTGATGATCTGTGCCTTGCACAGCTGTGTTCCTCGGCGGAGCGGACCGAGGCCGCCTCCCACTCCTCTCTGGTTAAATCCACAGAGGAGGAGGAGCCCGCGCTCGAGGGACACACAGCGGTGTGTGTATCTGACCGGCCGCGCTGTTCTTTTTTTTTTTTTTTTTTTCACCATCATCACATCTTTATTGACACATTATTTCCACTCAGAAGACAAATCTCATCAGCTCATGGTCATCATTTCTATCCCCCCCTCCCCCGGAGTTGGCAAATCTTCAGTCCAATTTATAGAAAAATCAGCAGGACTTACACAGTGCATCTCACAGACAGAACACATTTTATATGCATTTCCAGAGTTTCATTCCAATCTGGCCGTTTACAGGAGCTACACCTTGTATGTGGTGTGAGGAGCGATGTGTACGGGAAGCTTGCACTCTACTGCCTGAGGATTACTAAAGAGGACCTGTCATGTGCTCAAAAAAAGGCAGAGGCCAAAGGATTAGTCACCAGTATTTCCCACAGTCTCCCTGCAGCAGAGAACAGCAGTGCCGGCTGTACATATGGCTCCAAAGCTCAGTGCCGGCTGCACACACGGCTCCAAAGCTCAGTGCCGGCTGTACACACGGCTCCAAAGCTCAGTGCCGGCTGCACACACGGCTCCTCAGCTCAGTGCCGGCTGCACACACGGCTCCAAAGCTCAGTGCTGGCTGTACACGTGGCTCCTCGGCTCAGTGACGGCTGTACACACGGCTCCTCGCCTCAGTGCCAGCTGCACACACGGCTCCAAAGCTCAGTGCTGGCTGTACACACGGCTCCAAAGCTCAGTGCCGGCTGCACACACGGCTCCAAAGCTCAGTGCCCGCTGCACACACGGCTCCAAAGCTCAGTGCCGGCTGTACACACGGCTCCAAAGCTCAGTGCCGGCTGCACATACGGCTCCAAAGCTCAGTGCCGGCTTCACACACGGCTCCAAAGCTCAGTGCCGGCTATACACACGGCTTCTCAGCTCAGGTCCGGCTGTACACACAGCTCCTCAGCTCAGTGCCGGCTGTACACGCGGCTTGGCCGCGCTGTTCTAAGGTCTGTAAGGGGGGTGTCTATACTACTGAGGGGGGTGTATGTACTGAAGGGGGTCTGCACTGATGGGGGGGTCTGCACTGAGGGGGGTTGTCTGTACTGATGGGGGGTCTGCACTGAGTGTGGTGTATGTACTGACAGGCATCTGCACTGCTGGGGGTCTGCACTGAGGGGGGTATATGTAATGATGGGGGGGTCTGCACTGAGGGGGGTGTATGTACTGATGGAGGGTCTGCACTGCTCGGGTGGGTGTCTGTACTGCTGGAGGGGGTCTGCACTGAGGGGGGTGTCTGTACTGAGGGGGGTCTGCACTGAGGGGGGTGTCTGTACTGATGGGGGGGTCTGCAATGAGGGGGGGTGTCTGCACTGATGGGGGTGTCAGTACTGGTGTGGGGTTTGCACTTAGGGGGGTGTCTGTACTGCTGGCGGGTGTCTGCACTGTGGGGGTCTGCACTGAGGTGGGGGGTGTCTGTGCTGATGGAGGGTTCTGCACTGAGGTAGGGGGGTATCTGTACTGATGGAGGGTTCTGCACTGAGGTGGGGGGTGTCTGTACTGATGGAGGGGTCTGCACTGAGGTGGGGATGTCTGTACTGAGGGGGGGGAGGTTTATACTGGGGGAGGGGGTCTATATTGATGGAGGGGGGTCTGTACTTATTGGAGGTGTCTGTAAGGAGGGAGGGGGATCTATACTGTTGGAGGGAGTCTGTAGTTAGTGGAGGGGGGTCTGAAGGGGGACTATAGTTGGTGGGGGGTGACACCATTTTTTTTCGCACCGGGTGACACCAACCCTAGTGATGCCACTGGCACACTATAGCACACTAACTTGCTAGTAGCACTGAACAGAGCCTCTCTGTCTATCCTACTCCATGCCAATATCACACTGGAAATGGTCGGTATGGGGAGAATATTTTTATAGTGTGGGGCGGGACTAAGAGCAATGAGCCATGATGGGATAGAGTCACGATTACTTTCTAAAATCATGGCTCTGACAGTGCTCTGTGCCCTGATTGGGCAAACCCTTCATTGCTTCAGCCAATCAAGGATTCCCAGAAACTGTGAGGCAGAGAAGTGCATTGTGGTGGGCAGGCAGAACAAACGGTTGAACGCCCTAATAATTCGAGTGTTCGAACGGGCGAACAGCCAATGTTCGGCCCGAACCCATGCTGGGACCAAAGCATTCACCTAACGCTACTTTAAAGTAATAGGAGCCAGGTGCTGGTCCAGACCAGAAGAAAGTTAGGATGGGAGTGATGGAATATTCCCCAGGGTTGATGTCCCTGCTCTTACACTAGCCAATGAGGAGGAGTGAGGAGGAACAGAATTGGTGCAATGGTAAATCCTATGAGAGCTAGATTTTCTTTTCTTGGGCAAGGTGGGAATACCAGTGGCAAAAATGCCCCGCTCCTTTAGGACCTGGTTTCAACAGCCATGCTGTTTAAGCCGGTGAGAAGCAGGTTTAAACAGAGGGCCTTCCAAAAAGAGTTTTTGTTGAATCTGGAGGCCATGATGTCCACAGCTGGTGTTCTCCATTTCTGACAGAGCATCAGGAAGATCTCAGAGTGGAGGGACTACCTGTCAATTTTGCAATTCTCATATATAGATAGCCAGAGCCAATCCACCCTATACGCTTACTACGCAAGCTGAGTAGGGCCCCGCAACTTACTCCAGACCCCGCCTCGATCGACACTGGGAGGAAGTAGGAAGTTGACGCTGGCTGCACACTGGAGGAGGAACGCGGGCTTCTCAACGCGGGACATGAGCTGACTGACTGAGGGCGGCGGGTGTGAGTGTGTCTTCAACCGTCCACACCGTTGTGTGAAAGGGGAGCGCTGCCCGTCCGCCTGCTCTATGGAGGGGAAAGTTCGCACTGTCAATGTAGTGTGACCTGTGGAGCCGGAGCATGTGAGAGCGGGTGGAGCGGGGACCAGACGGAGAGAGAGAGAGAGAGGCGGCAAAGGGGCTGTGCTGGAGGGCTGACAGGGAGCTCTCCCCACCGCCACTATGAAGCTGAGCTGGCAAATCACTGTGCTGGGCAGTGCTGTGTTCTGTGTGGTCATCTTCTCCCTATACCTCATGCTGGACAGAGGACAGCTCGACCAACCCCAGGACCCCCGGAGAGAGGGAGACCGAGATAGAGGGGGACACCTGCCCTCCATACCCTCCATACCACCCTCCTCCCCTGGGACAGGATCACATCTTTCCCTCACTTCTCACATACAAACTCTCCTGGTCTATGTTCAGTGTATGTATAGCTGGCACTAGGGGGCCACTGCTGGGGAATCAACACTTCCTGCCTGACCTACACTGTACATACTGTACACCTTCTACTACTATTCACACCATACATACTGTACACTCCTACTACTCACAGGACAGCAGAGCCCCCCAACTTCTCAACTTTAAAATGTAAAATTAAATTTTCGGCAGCTGTGTAAGGGGCCCCAAAATTCCTGATGGCGGCCCTGCTTAGGGCCCCAGGGAAGTCAGGATCAGCACTGTAGATAGCATATAAGTAGAGAGCTTAAATGTGGTTCTCTTCCCAGGACAAAATTAGACTTGCTTCTTTAGGGACTTCCCAACTTATGGTACTTTTTGATGGTTTACGTAGGTCACAGTTGTGGCATTGCCTGAATGCACCTTGATGGGTTGACCGTGTAGGAGTGGGGTCCAGTGTAGTGTATTCAGTCTTATGGCTCTCAGTTCCAGCATGTTGATAAGGATACTATTTTAAAATATGGAGCTGCCAAATACAAACGGTTAACATTCATTCTGCATAGTTTCAGCTTGTCACGAACTAGCATACAGTCAGCATATGGTGTCCTTGAAAAGATGTACAGAAAAAACATCGCCCTTTCTAGTAATGAGTATACAATTCTCTGCTGAAAAAATTAACAGCCTTCCAAGGGTAAGTGATACCTTTATCAATTTTGTGATGAAGTTACATACAAGCCATTCAGATATCATATCATCATTGGGAGTAATAATGAAATCCTGCAATGCTAATATAAAAATATTCTCTAGAAAGTGGCACTTGAAAGAGAGATAATGAAAAATAAATAAAATATTGCTTTAAAAAAAATCTGTATGTCTGTTCCAGGGGATAATTAGAAAATCAAAGTGTTATTTCCTATTACTAAGTCAGTTAACGGCTCAGACAGATGAGTTTCTGTTAGGCCTAGTACACACGAGAGGATTTATCCGCGGATACGGTCCAGCGGACCGTTTCCGCGGATAAATCCTCTCGAGGATTTCCGCGGATTTGGATCCGATGGAGTGTACTCACCATCGGATCGAAATCCGCGCCGAAATCCCATCGCGATGACGTGTCGCGCCGTCGCCGCGATGATGACGCGGCGACGTGCGCGACGCTGTCATATAAGGAATTCCACGAATGCGTCGAATCATTACGACGCATGCGGGGGATCCATTCGGACGGATTGATCCGGTGAGTCTGTACAGACCAGCGGATCAATCCGTTGGGATGGATTCAAGAGGATAGATTTTAAAGCATGTCTTCAAATTTTTATCCGCTTGAAATCCATCCCAGGGGATAAAAATCCGCGGAAACAGATCCGCTGGATTGTACACACCAGGGGATCTATCCGCTGGAGCCGGTCCGCGGATCAATTCCAGCGGATGGATCCTCTCGTGTGTACGGGGCCTTAATGTTATTTACATATTCTCTTGGATTTAAAATCCACCATTTAGAAAATAAAAAGCATTATATCAATGAACTAAAATATTGAAACTCCAAACAGATCACTGACTATTCATTAGAAGAAGGAATTCCCCATTTTTTTTAATCTTGACAGCATTCCCTGCAGCAGTCCTCTATAGATGTTAAATATAGGTGATGGTAGTGATATAGATGTAAAAAAAAATAAACCATCAGTGCGCAGTGCTCCTTTCACCCAAAGCTGTTCACCTTTTGGGGATACACTTACCAGAGGTAAGGAAAAATGGGCATAAATCAATATTGACCATCTGTCACTGATGCTGCACTATCCACCACTCAGCCTCGCTTGTTATAAGTTCCGCAGTCACATTTGAGAAAAAAAATTCCACATAGAGCAGTACCGTTTTGAAAGTTTATTGTAACCCCCCAACAGTGCCCCCTTATAAATATGTGCATACTGCAACAAAGCTGAAAAAGGCAATGTATAATTTGACTGCAAATGTTTCCGACCTACTAGAAACCGGTGTACTGGCGTTCTTCCTGGTTCCGGGTCCGTGGAATGCATGCGTCACTTCTGGCAAGCTGTCTGAGAGTCACGCCCTGACGCGTTTCGTCATTTCCTGACATTACATTACATTTTTTTTCTGAAAAAGTGTGGCCTCAAAAGAATTTCAGAAAATTCTAGATATTGCCACACTCACAAGCTCTTAAATAATTAACAAGATTCAGTTTCATGAACAGATGCATCAGCATTTTACTTCTGGTTTGGTTACCTATATTTACAAGTGTATCTGATTAGGTGACAAAAAATGCAATATAGATCTGCACAAAGTTTTTGTAATACATTCCTTGAATACATTGTAATATAATAGGTTTTAATACAAACATTAAAGACTGTGCATTGTAATGATTGCCATTATGTGTATTATATTGTGACTGATAGATGAAAACAGCTGGTATCAAAGAATAATTCTTATTTTTTTCATTTGTTTTTCTATTTTCTGAATATTGTTGATTGCTTTCACTGAAAAGATTCAGGATCTAGATTAGCACGTAATTAGGTTTTCAATCTCCTATAAAAAAAAAATACATTATATTACAAAGACATTGGCCCAGATTCACGTAGGAGATACAACGGCATATCTCCAGATACGCCGTTGTATCTCTGAGTCTGAGGCGTCGTATCTTGACGCCTGATTCAAAGAATCAGATACGCCAGAATGTGTATAAGATACGGCCAGCTTAAGTCTCCTACGCCGTCGTATCTTAACTGCATATTTACGCTGGCCGCTAGGGGCGTGTACGCTGATTTCCGCCTAGAAATATGTAAATCATCTAGATACGCCTATTCACAAACATACGCCTGGCCGTCGCAGTACAGATACGCCATTTACGTAAGGCTTTTTCCAGGGTAAAGTTACCTCTGCTCTATGAGGCGTAGATGAGGCGTACCAATGTTAGGTATGGACGTTGGAACAGCGTAAAATTTTTCACGTTTTACGTCGTTTGCGTAAGTCGTTCACAAATAGGGCTGGGCGTCATTTACATTGACGTCGAAAGCATTGGCATTTTGCAGGTTAATTTGGAGCATGTGCACTGGGATACTTATATAAAAGGATAATTATTTATTAATCAAACACATGACACATCTCCAAACAAAAGTTTGCAACTGTGAAAGATTGACAATCTGGTGTGTTAATTAAGAGACTACCATAACTGTATTCCTTCTGTAACCACTTTTTCTTTGGATGATATCCTGATGCTTTTACCAGCAATGCTGTTTAATTAGTGATGTGTTACAAATATTGTAGTAACTTAACTCAATAAGGAGGACCCTCAGATATCTGGCCCCTCTCAGGGGAATGATTACAGGGGTACATTTGGAACCCCTTAGTTCACATCTCTGAGGAGGTAAATGTAAATAAACATACTCATACAGAAATCATTTTGATTCATGCCCCCTGTCAGGAAAGACATCTGCAGAGTACAGCTGCTGTCCCCCGGCGCACGCCTGTGCGCAGACGCCAACCAAGTATGCTCAGAACGGCTGCAGGCACTCCTGCAAATACGCACGTGCTGGTCACTGGAACTGGCTCCAATCAGCATATTTAAACAGAACTGTGACACTGACTTGTTGCTGCTTGGTCTACAGTGTTTACCTGAAATCTTGATACCTCTGTGACTTCTAATAACTTTCCGGCTTACTCCCTGACTACGCTCCTGCCTGCTGTTTTGTACCTGATCCGCCTGTCTCTTGCCAAAGCCTGCCTGTGACCCGACTATGCTCCTGCCTGCTTTTTGTACCTGATCTGCCTGTCTGTTGCCAAAAACCAGCCTGTGACCTGACTATACTCCTGCCTGCTGTTATACCTGATCTGCCTGTCTGTTGTCTACCCGGCTCATCTGACCCTGCTTCCTGCTGTGCATCCCAGCCGGCTATCTGCCAAGTCTGCCAGCCTATCTGCCATCTCACCTGCCTGCTGCCAGCCAAGTCCGGCTTCTGCCTGTGAGTTCCTGGCTACTACCTGCACAGACTTCAGGACTGATCCTAGGCACTCTTACCCCGCAGTGCTCCAGCGCCAGCTGTCTCACCATCAGCGGCACTCGAGCCAGAGCCATACGAGAGGCCTTCCTCCACACGTCACATGTCAGGCTCACCCACCAGGTACGTGACCCCCCCCCCCCCATTGTAATCCAATGTCAATTACATCATCCAGAAATGGAATCCATGTCAATTACTACTACTGCCTGCTGACCTGAAAACACACTCACTTCACCAAATGACAGATTTCTATGTGTAAAATCCCCATCTACAAACAAGAACACATCACTATGTCAAAAAAACACAAGATAGTACAGCGCTGTAAAATAAAATGACCACCAAAAAATACAATGTTGATCATACAAGGTGAACTACTAAGTGACAACAAAAAAGATTTGAAAAAATTGAAGAGTAAAACGTGAAGAAAAAAAGGGGGGAACCATCCAATTCAGTGAAACAGTTCATAAGTGAAGTGAATCTTCTTAAGTAGATAATCATATGTGTCTGAAATAGGAAATCCTCCACCAGAAAGGGACACCGGATAAGTGAGAATGAGATCTCCTTACCAGAAGGGAAGACCGGATTTGCAGCGGTCTTATGAGGCCTAGGGATGTTTAAGACTAGTCTTCCCAAAAAGACTGCTCCAGAAACTGCAAAGATCCAAAGGGCTGGCTCCTGATCAGATATGCTCATATGGAAAATAATGGAAGACCACATAGTGCATTACTGTATAAAGGGCTTGTTTAATGAAAAACAGATGTGCACTTACAGTTATGTAGTATAATAAAGCGCATGTGGGATGTAGGAGAGGATGGCGTCTCCTTGAGTCCTCCTCCGTCTGCTTCAGAACTCCATCGTCACTGTGTAGCGTGATGATGTCACCCAGCTAAGCCACACCTACGCGTTTCGTCACGAGTAGGACATCTTTACCTTCCAGCGTCGCGCATGTCGCCGCGTCATCATTGCGGCGATGGCGCGGCCACGTCACCGCGGATGGATTCCACGCGGATTTCGATCTGATGGTTAGTACAACCATCAGATCAAAATCCGCCAGAGGATTTATCCGCGGGAACGGTCCGGAGGACCGTTCCCAGTGGATAATCCTCTTGTGTGTATGGGGCCTTACACCATGCCACACACAAAGGATATATACTCCCTGGCCACTTTATTAGGTACACCTTGCTAGTACTGGGTTGGACCCACTTTTGCCTTCAGAGCTGCCTTAATTCTTTTTAGCGTAGATTCAAAGAAGGTCTTGGAAACATTCTTCAGAGATTTTGATCCATATTGACATGATAGCATCATGCAGTTGCTGCAGATTTGTCGGCTGCACATCCATGATTGGAATCTGCTGTTCCACCATATCCCAAAAGTGCTCTATTGGATTGAGATCTGGTGACTGTGGAGGCTATTTGGAGTATACAAGGTCAAGGGCGCTACCATGAGTGAGTGGAGGACTGCGTCAAAGGTAAAAATATGAAGTTAGGTTGAAAAGTTGAGATATAGCCAGACTGTTAACATTAACAGGGACATTAAAGTCACCAAGAATGATAGTGGGTATTGCAGAGAAGAGAAATTAGGGTAGCCAGGCAGTAAAGCCATCAACGAAACATGACACTGGTCCAGGAGGCTGATAAATCACTGCAATCCTTAGAGAAACTGGAGGCAACAGACAAATACAGCGAGTCTCAAAAGAAGAGGGAGTTGAAGGAAAGACTTGAAAGCACTGTGAGGATGGAAGCAAACCAACCTTTTCGTCCACTGGGTCTGAATGAGTGAATCCAATGGAGGCCTCCACGGGAGAGGCAGAAGTAATGGCAAGTAAGGGCATAACGGTTATGGGTGATCATTGTAAATATACAGTTATTTTTCTATTTTACCTACCTATTTGCATGTTGTTTGGACCCACCTGTGGACTCCGCCCTGCCTGTTGGTATGCCCCTGTTTAGAGCGCTGCACCTTTCTGTTTATATATACACACAGTACTGGAGAAATGTTTTTGCCACTTGAAAAATACTGCAGGGCAGGATACTTCCTAACTATTTCTATAAAAAAAAATTATTTATTAACTCACAAATTACAAAATCCCTAAAAAGAAAAAAAAATTAAATTGCTTGAATATTTGGTGTGACTAACTTTTTTCTTTAGAAAAGCATCAATTCTGCTAGGTACTCTTATGCCGCGTACACACGATTGGGCTTTTGCCCGGCCAAAAGCACATAAAATAGAACATGTTCTATATTTAAACTCCGATGGAATTCATCGGAATATCCGATGGAATATCTCCGAAGGGGCATACACACGGTCGGAATTTTCGATGGAAAAAGTCAGTCTGACTTTTTCCATCGGAAATTCCAATCGTGTGTACGCGGCATAACACATAGGGCCAGATCCAGAGAGAGAGTACGCCGGCGTATTTACTGATACGCCGGCGTACTTTCAAATTTCCCGCGTCGTATCTTTAGTTTGAATCCTCAAACCAAGATACAACGGCATCTGGGTTCGATCCGGCTTCGTACGCCTTCGGATCGTAGATGCAATACTTCGGCGTCCGCTGGGTGGAGTCCGCGTCGTTTTCCACGTCGGGTATGCAACTGAGCTTTTTCCGACGATCCACGAACGTACGGGAGGCCGTCGCATTCTCTTACGTCATCTCTAGTCGGCTTTTTCCGGCGTATAGTTAAAGCTGGTATTTTGCGGCGTATGGATAGACTTGCCATGTTAAGTATGGCCGTCGTTTTCCGCATCGAAATTTTTTATTTTTTTTGCGTAAGTCGTCCGTGAATAGGTATGGACGTAACTCACGTCTAAGTTCAAAAAATGACGTTGTTGCGACGTCATTTCGTGCAAAGCACGGCGGGAAATTTCGAAACGGAGAATGCGCAGTTCAATCGGCGCGGGGACGCGCTTCATTTAAATGAATCACGCCCCCCTAATCGCCGATTTAAATTCCACCGCCAGAAATACACTACGCCGCCGTAACTTTCGGCGCGCAATCTTTCAGGATTCGAACCAAAGCCGGAAAAGTTACGGCGGCAATACGCTGCGCCTATCCATTTCTATGTGGATATGGCCCATAGTTTTTAAAGAACTCAGTAGGTGGTTGTTCTAATTCTAAACATCTGATTGCAACGAGAAGTCAGCATGATGTGTCCTACGTTTCCTTAGGTGACCCCTGTGTTTTCGGTCCTCTGTGTGTTAGCCTGTTTCTTTGAGCATTTGCAGAAGGAGCAGATCTTTCTTGCATAATGAGCATCTATGGCCACATCCTAGTATTTAATTACTAATTTACACATAGAAACAACACATTTTAAAATGTTAACACTAATTGATAGCACTATCTACGTCAAGTGAATCGTATATACTGTATACATTTATGATATTTGTATATCTAAAAACAGCAAGAACAGTGAACTCTTATCCTTGTGGGATGCTATATGTTACTACATCTTTCAATCTGCTGTTGAACCACATAATCCATGTGATACAATATATGTGATAACTCCTTTTGTCACATTTTAAGAAAGACTTCCATAAGTTTAATGAGAAAATGAGTAATGCAATTTAAAGTGTGGCATGTACTAATTAGTTTCTTTCTTTGCTTTTCATTTAACCTATGTCTTCTTGGTATTTGCATTTTTACAATCCCTGGAAAGAAAATGAGCTAAGCTCTTATCGCCTGTAAAGAACAATGAATTACTGTAGGTGAAATATAACAAAGCAATATACAAGTAGCTGTAGTTATATGTATTCTAAGATGAGCTGATGGAACTGAGCAGAAATAGATGAAAAGAATGAATGCACATGTGCAGGGTCGTGAGCACAGAAACCTAACTAGATACTGTTACATTTAAGTGGAATGACCAGGATAGTATTTTGAGGAAAGAACACTTATTCTTGTTCTTGTACTTGCTCAAGAGAAAAAACAAGCACCTAGGGCTAGATTCACGTAGCCTTTACATTGGCGTATCTATTGATACGCCGCGTAAGTTAGAAGATGCGCTGTCGTATCTATGCGTGCTATTCTGGGAGCTAGAATTTCAGCTTCCTCCGACCGACGTAAGTGTTAGTACGCCGTCGTATCTAGGGTGCATATTTACGCTGGCCGCTAGGGGCGCTTCCGTAGATTTACGCGTAGAATATGTAAATGACCTAGATATGCCGATGCACGAACGTACTTGCGCCCGCTACGCCGTTTACGTAAGGCTTACGTCCGGCGTAAAGTTATCCCTGCTATATGAGACGCTGCCAATGTTAAGGTATGGACGTCGGAACAGCCGCCAAATTTTACGTCGTTTACGTAAGTGGTAAGTGAATGGGGCTGTGCGTAGGTTACGTTCATGTCGAAAGCATTGAGCCGACGTTTCTTACATTTACATGGGGTCACGGCTAATTTAAATGAGGCACGCCCCCTACCTGCCTATTTTGAATTAGGCAGGCTTATGCCGGCCTAATTACACTACGCCTGCGCAACGTACGGCGCGGGATCTTTCAGAATACTGTTCTAGGCTCCCTGATTTACGTCGGCGTAGTGCATATGAGATGCGCTACGCCGGCCAAAAGGTACGCCGCTGTACCTCAATCTAGAGCCCCTAGTGTTTACTAAAGGAGAGTTTTGTAGTGCCAGACAAATTTACAGGTTTTATTTAAAAACATATCAATCGCAATGGAAAAATATATTTAACTGTAAAAAGGGTTTTAGAACTAATAAATGTGCTTCAATATTGTTTCATGTGCATGGAAACTAAGGATTACTTGCATTACTTCACAAAAATGATACACATAGTAACAGGAGATAGGTAATTTATGGCATAACTACAAAGAGAAAAACATCAAACGTTGCAATATTGTAAAATATTTTAAAGTGCAACTCCTCTCATGTGCTTGTAGGCAAAGACAACCTACCTGAAAAAACGGCTTCTGCAAAGAGAAGATAGCAGAGAACGTACTTTGCTTTATCTGTAAGAAATATATTTGAACAGTGAATAATGACACCATTTTTGTGGAAAGAAAGAATAATAAAAGCTATATTGTTCCAGGCTTAATAAAAGTAGAAAACCTGTAAAAAATTATATATTTTAAAATTATGGTCCAACAGGTTTGAAATGTAGTGTAGTTGTAATTTATATTTATATACAGTATCTACAACAGTGGTTCTCAACCTGGGGGTCAGGACCCCCTCAGGGGTTGAATGATGATTTGCCAGGGGTCACCAAATCCTGGGCTGTTCCTGAAGCCTGCGCTGCTCTCCCAGCCTATTCCTAGCCACCCAGCAGGGCTGTTCCTGAAGCCCGCAGCCGCCCATTGAGTACACAGGATGGCTGGGGGGGCAGAGACTAGAGATCAGCTGACTGGTGAGCAATGTGAAGTAGGAAAGGCTGGAGGAGACCCTATATCCTGATTTCGGCATAGGTGTCACTGCTACGAGACACCACAAAGCCAGAGACACAGTGAGTAACACTACCTGTGATTATAGTTGCCATTATAAGTCCCCACTACAATTCTCAGATCAGCAGATGACCTTGATCAAGTGTGAGAGAGGTGTATCCTGCTTCAGAAATCTACACAAGCACTCTTTATTTCTGTGACATCTGCATCTTATGGTTTATGGCTCGTCACTCTTCTGTAGCTATGGTAGGGACAAGCTGCTGTTGTTGATTGAGGGACAGTGTCAGAGAGGTGTATCCTGCTTCAGAAATCTACACAAGCACTCTTTATTTCTGTGACATCTGCATCTTATGGTTTATGGCTCGTCACTCTGCTGTAGCTATGGTAGGGACAGGCTGCTGCTGTTGATAGAGGGACAGTGTCAGAGAGGTGTATCCTGCTTCAGAAATCTACACAAGCACTCTTTATTTCTGTGACATCTGCATCTTATAGTTTAGGAATTTTTTTCAGCTATTTGCTATACGGACAGGCTGCTGTTGATTGAGGGACAGTGTCAGAGAGGTGTATCCGGCTTCAGAAATCTACACAAGCACTCTTTATTTCTGTGACATCTGCATCTTATAGTTTAGGAATTTTTATCAGCTATTTGCTATAGGGACAGACTGCTGTTGATTGAGGGACAGTGTCAGAGAGGTGTATCCTGCTTCAGAAATCTACACAAGCACACTTTATTTCTGTGAGATCTGCATCTTATAGTTTAGGATTTTTTTTTCAGCTATTTCCTATAGGGACAGCAATCTATAGGTGACTCTCTGTATATTTCAACAGCACTGCACCTGTCACCACCTGTGATATACTGTGTGTGTCCAGTACATAGTTGAGGGAGAGGTTCCAGCTATTTCCTATAAGGACAGCAATCTATAGGTGACTCTCTGTATATTTCACCAGCACTGCACCTGCCACCACCTGTGCACCTGTGATATACTGTGTGTGTCCAGTACATAGTTGAGGGAGAGGTTCCAGCTATTTCCTATATGGACAGCAATCTATAGGTGACTCTCTGTATATTTCACCAGCACTGCACCTGTCACCACCTGTGATATACTGTGTGTTCAGTATATAGTTGAGGGAGAGGTTCCAGCTATTTCCTATAGGGACAGCAATCTATAGGTGACTCTCGGTATAGTCTTTAAGGGGTTGAATAATTGTGTAAATGAAGAATTCACAAAATAAACATTTACTACTGTATTACAAAACCAATTGATGTCATTTTAGTTGCATATGGTTCTTTAAGAAGTCCTTGTAGGATTTCATCCTGAATACAATTACAAATGTACACTAAATTCCCTAAAACCCTTTACAGCATTGGGGGGTTGAATAATTTTGAACAAAACTGTATGGACCTCGTCCTCCTAGGTCAAAATGATTTTATTTGTTATTTATTTTTTTAAGTTATTTCCCTATCCACATTTATTTCCACATGTTCCAATAATGCAGGGCATTGTGGGAAGTGTAGTCTGTTTCTCCTAAGAGTCAATGGAGTCCATATCTCCCGCAACTCACAGTCTGACAATGCATAACTCCTTAAAGGGATCTTACATATTTACAAGCGTGGATAAAGTTCCAGCGGGGATTCAGGCCTGTCATTAGACTCTGACAGGATGACCCCACTACAAATATATAAAAAAAAAAAAACGTTTTTTTTTCCTCAGTTTAGGCCGATACGTATTCTTCTACATATTTTTGGTAAAAAAAATCGCAATAAGCGTTTATTGATTGGTTTGCACAAAACTTATAGCGTTTACAAAATAGGGGATTGTTTTATGGCATTTTTATTAATTATTATTTTTTTTACTAGTAATGGCGGTGGCGATCAGTGTTTTTTTTCATGACTGTGACATTATGGCAGGCACATCGAACACTTTTAACACATTTTTGGGACCATTGTCATTTTCACAGCGATCAGTGCTATAAAAATGCACTGGTTACTGTGAAAATGACACTGAAGGAGTTAACCACTAGGTGGCGCTGTAGGGGTTAAGTGTTCCCTGCCTTGTGTTTCTAACTGTAGGGGGGATGGGCTCTCTGTCACATGACACTGATCTCCGAGTACACGGAGCCAAGATCAGTCTCATTTTCACTAGGCAGAGCAAGGAGATGCTTGTTTAAACAAGCATCTCCCCGATCTATACCTCTGTGAGCTGATCGCTGGAACCCCCGTGGCGATCAAGTCTGCAGGACCCGCGGTTCGACTCATGGGGAAGGTGGCAGGGTCGCAAGCGCGCCGCCAGGGACACGCTCGCGACCACACAGCAGGCATTTAAAGGGCCACGTACAGGTAAGTGATAATGCCTGTATATCAGTTTTAGTGCCAGGTGTCTGGAGCAGGGTTCTCAGGTAGAGGGCATTTGGCTCTGAAAACAAATCCGCACCTAACAGCAAATTCCAGCTATCGCTTACTAGTTTAATATTATCACTGTAATATTTAACCTATCCTCAAAAATTAACCCTTAACATTTTAGCCTACCTTGAAATACCTCTAACTGAATCCAGAAAATTATTCTTTAAATCAAACCTAGGCTCAGGTAACCTTATCTTTCAAACAGAACAAGAAAGGTCAACTGTAAATGATATCATCTACAGTAGGAATTCTTTAGAAGTTTCTTTACCCAGTCTAAATATTTAATCAACATGTCATATACAGTGGGGATCGAAAGTTTGGGCACCCCAGGTAAAAATGTGTATTAATGTGCATAACGAAGCCAAGGAAAGATGGAAAAATCTCCAAAAGGCATCAAATTACAGATTAGACATTCTTATAATATGTTTAAAAAAGTTAGATTTTATTTCCATCATTTACACTTTCAAAATGACAGAAAACAAAAAAATGTTGTCTGCAAAAGTTTGGGCACCCTGCAGAGTTAATATCTTGTACTGCCCCCTTTGGCAAGTATCACAGCTTGTAAACGCTTTTTGTAGCCAGCCAAGAGTCTTTCTATTCTTGTTTGAGGTATCTTTGTCCATTCCTCCTTACAAAAGTCTTCCAGTTCTTTGAGATTTCTGGGCTGTCTGTCACGCACTGCTCTTTTAAGGTCTATCCATAGATTTTCAATTATGTTGAGGTCAGGAGATTGTGAAGGCCATGGGTGTGTTTAGGATCATTATCCATTTGTAAAAGCCATCCTCTCTTTAACTTCAGCTTTTTCACAGATGGCATCAAGTTACCATCCAAAATTTGCTGAAATTTTATTGAATCCATTTTTCCTTCTACTTGTGAAATGTTCCCTGTGCCACTGGCTGCAATACAACCCCAAAGCATGATTGATCCACCCCCATGCTTAACAGTTGGACAAAGGTCCCTTTCATAAAATTCTGTGCCCTTTCTTCTCCAAACGTACCTTTGCTCATTCCGGCCAAAAAGTTCTATTTTAACCTCATCGGTCCACAGAATTTGTTTCCAAAATGCATCAGGCTTGTCTATATGTTCATTTGCAAAATTCAAACGCTGATTTTTGTGGTAAGGACGTAGAAGAGGTTTTCTTCTGATGACTCTTCCATGAAGACCATATTTGTATAAGTATCTCTTTATAGTGGAATAGTGTACCACAACTCCAGAGTCTGCCAGATCTTTCTGAATCAATCCTGCAAGCTGTTCTGTCTGATATTTTTCTTGGTCTTCCAGATCCTGCTTTAACTTCCACTGTTCCTGATGACTGCCATTTCTTAATTACATTCCGAACTGAGGATATTGACATCTGAAAACGCTTTGCTATCTTCTTATAGCCTTCTCCATCTTTGTGAGTGTCAACTATTTTCAGTTTCAGTTTCTAGACAACTGCTTAGAAGAACCCATGGTGCTGATTGTTGGGGCAAGGTCAGATGAGTCTGGGCATTTAAAACCTTTGAGATTGACATCACCTGGTCTTCCCAGACGATGATTGAGAACAATCCATGACACTGGCAGGTCTCAGCTTTGCAAAGGGGGCAGTGCATGCTATAAATTCTGCAGGGTGCCCAAACTTTTGCAGATGCCATTTTTTTGTTTTCTGTAATTTTGAAAGTGTAAATGATGGAAATAAAATCTAACTTTTTTTGACATATTATAAGAATGTTTAATCTGTAATTTTTTTTTTCATCTTTCCTTGGCTTCGTTATGCACATTAATACAAATTTTTACCTGGGATGCCCAAACTTTCGATCCCCACTGTATGCTGTGTGCCCTATAAGTGAAGGTGAAAACTATCATAAAGCAGTTCCTTTTTGTGGATATGCTTTTCAATGACGCCATCAATGTAACACTCATATTTTCCACAGTATTTCTGAAAAAGTAGCAGCTGACAGTTTTATTAAGGGTTTATATAACACCTCTTCAGCTTGAATAGGTCTCCATCAAATTACCTGTTCGAGTACATCTCTTAAGTAGGAGAATACAAAGTTTCTTTCAAATATTATTTATTATATTATGTTATTATTATGATATAAAGAAAGTAGAGGCAACAAATAGCAATCATCCCCTTTACTTATTACATTAAGACAAACAGCAAACTCAATCAACTGTACAAAGAGAATATGTTTGGCTTGCAAGTAAAAAGTAATTTTGTAGTAGAAAGTAGTATTATTTTGAAGTCACAAATGATTAAGCAATTCAAATGTAAGTTTTCCCTTTGCAAAGAGCTACATTTTGAGAGGTAATTAATTACTTTGATGAAGTTACCACAAGTAGCATGAAGAATGTTAAAAGAACTGTATTGTCTCCATGGGGTTCAGAACACTGTTTTAACTCTTGTATGTAACTACCGTATATCTTTTTGTGATTTCTCTTTTTAACCCCTTAGTGGCAAAGGTAAAAACAAACCTTAACACTTTCATTCCCAGCCCTTTAATAAGGTCTGGACAACGGATGTGACGTCAGGCCAGGATGGGTCTGTCCCATCCACCTAGCAATGGTGTAGCAAGGGAGCCCTCTGGAAGCACAAAGAGAAGCAAGGGAGACCTCTGGAAGCACAAAGAGAAGCAAGGGAGACCTCTGGAAGCCTTTAAACAGTCTGTCGCCAAGAGATAAACTATAACAGTGCATGTCAAGGCAGTGGAGTCAAATTTTCCAGGGTTGCAATCACATGCAAACTGGAAGCTTCATTTAAAAGAAAAAAAAAATCACCCTACAGATGCCACCTTAGCATAAAGCTTGCAGTATGCCTTTATTTAACATTGTAATTGTCACATAAAATTACAGTATTGAAAATAAAACTAATATGTAAAAACAAATTAAAATTATAAATATATATATATACAGTATCTCACAAAAGCGAGTACACCCCTCACATTTTTGTAAATATTTTATTATACTATTTCATATGACAACACTGAAGAAATTTCACTTTTCTACACCATAATCTAGTGTACAGCTTGTATAAGGCCTCTTTCACATGGGTGGCTGTTCTGCCACTGTTAAAAGCATGTTTTGTTATTTTGAAATGCCAAGACTCCAGGCACAGAAATCACTTGCAGCTGCGTTTAGCTGTGGTGGAACATTCTTGAAATTTTTGATGTGTTTCCTGTCGTTTTTCTTTCCTCGCTGCCGCTACTACCCGCAGGTAAAAAAGTACATTGCAATTACCTGTGGTTATGTGCAGATAGCTGCGCTAAATCGGTCCTGGACGCAGTCAATTTTTTTTTTAACTGCACAAAACCCTATGTAACGAAATCGTTGTTAAACGTAGTGTGTGAATGGGGCCATAGGAACGCATTGTGTGAGTTTAGGTGCGGTAGATAACTTCACCTATCCACAGCTAAAAGCTAAATTCTAACCACCCCTGTGAAAGGGGCCTTACAGTGTAAATGTGCTGTCCCCTCAAAATAACTCAACACCCCATGTCCTGTGGTCAGATGAGACCAAGATAAACTAATTTGGTTCAGACGGTGTCAAGCGTGTGTGGCGACAACCAGGTGAGGAGTACAAAGACAAGTGTGTCTTGCCTACAGTCAAGCATGGTGGGGGGAGTGTCATGGTCTGGGGCTGCATGAGTGCTGCCGGAACTGGGGAGCTACCTTTCATTGAGGGAACCATGTATGCCATCATATACTGTGACATACTGAAGCAGAGCATGATATCCTCCCTTCGGACACTGGGCTGCAGGGCAGTATTCCAACATGATAATGACCCCAAACACACGTCCAAGATGACCACTGCCTTGCTAAAGAAGTTGAGGGTAAATGTGATGGACTGGCCAAGCATGTCTCCAGACCTAAACCCTATTGAGCATCTATGGGACATCCTCAAACGGAAGGTGGAGGAGCACAAGGTCTCTAACATCCACCAGCTCTATGATGTAGTCATGGAGGAGTGAAAGAGGACTCCTGTGGCAACCTGTGAAGCTCTGGAGAACTCCATGCCCAAGAGTGTTAAGGCAGTTGTGAAAAATAATGGTGGCCACGCAAAATATTAACACTTTGGGCCCAATTTGGACATTTTCACTTAGGGGTGTACTCACTTTTGTTGCCAGCAGTTTAGACATTGATGGCTGTGTGTTGAGTTATTTTAAGGGGAAAGAAAATTTACACTGTTTTTTTTTTTTTTTTTTTTTTTTATTTATTGTTTCTTTCTTATTTTTCTTTGTTATTGCAAAAGTGCTTTTTTTTAAATATGTGTCAATAAATATACGAAAGGAGAGAAAGGAAAAAATACTTAAATACATAAATAGATACATTAGTTTCCCCTAGCCGAACAAACCCTCGCCCCTCCCTCAAGCCACCCCCAACCCTTATCCCCACCCTCCCACCCTCCCCTATCTCCGGAATTCTGTCTCCTATTGAATTGCTCTTTGCCCGTTCACCTACCTACACTATATCATCCTATCTATATACCTTGGTCCAAGTTTAAAATTTACCCAATCCTGCCATTTTCGTTTAAATCCGCCTTCTCCCTCCTCTCCCATGTACCTGAGCTGTTCAGCATAATATATATCATTAATTCTGCAAAACCAGCTCTTCTCTGTCGGGCTCATAGGGTCCTTCCATTGTTTGGGGATCAGACTCTTTGCTGCATCTAGTACATGGGGAAGTAAGGTTCTCATATACTGTTTAGTTGACATTTCTGTCCCATGAAACAGGCAGACCCATGGGTCAGGAGGAATTTTAATTCCGGTTATCTCCTCAATTATTAGTAATACATTATTCCAGTATGTTTTAATTTTTGGGCAGGTCCACCATATATGTGACATAGTGCCCACCTCAAGACAGCCCCTCCAACAATATTTGGAGGTGTCGTCTTGATAGCGGTGTGCTATGGCCGGGGTTATATACCATCGTGCTAAACACTTAAAGTTCATTTCGATCAATGCACAATTAAGTGAAGTCGTATGCGTCTTTTTTAATATTTTCCTGACCTCTGTCTCGGTTTTACCCGTTCCCAATTCCTCTTCCCATTTATTAATATAAGGAGGGAGACCGGAGTCTTTCAATCCCATCAGTATTTTATAAATTGCGGATATCGCGCCCCTTCCCTTTGGTGCTAAACACAAACGCTCCAAAGGGAGCAAGTATCTATCTGACCTCAGGGGGGAGGGGAAGGAATCTACAAAATGCGTCAGCTGCAAGTATCGCCACCTATTCAACTCAAACAGTTCTTTTTTTTTACTTAGTTCCTGGTAGGTAAGAATTTTGCCGTCTTTTAATATGTCTTTTAATTGTGCATCTGGTTTTTTAATCCAGTTACCAAACAGGTCCATTTTCCCTGGTACAAAAAAATTTGTGTCAAATAAAGGGATTAGTGGGGAGTTATAACCCCATCTATGTTTTTTATGTGCCCTATCCCATATAGACATGGATGCCAATGTGATTTTGTGCAAGTGCGGATTTATTTGTCTAAAATGTGGCGGTATCCAAATCTCTTTTCCTAACAGTGACTTATTTGAACAACTTTCTAATCTCACCCATCTTTTCTCTTTGTTATCTCTGACCCAATCAACCACCCGTGCCATGTGAATGGCCATATAATATGTGTAAATATCAGGTACCCCCAAACCACCATGTTCCTTATCTCTAATTAACACCTCCATACTTATACGCGTTTTTTTGTTCCGCCATATAAACCTATTTAATAACTGTTTTAGTATTTTAAAGTAAGCACCCGGTAATGCGATTGGTAACATTTGAATTATATATAATATTTTAGGGAGAGTAAACATTTTAAAACAATTTATTCTCCCTAGTAGGGATCTTTGTCTCAATGCAATTCTCTTTAAATCTTTTTTAATATCATTTAATAATGGTATGTAATTCTGTAAGTAGATTAAGTCAGGGGATGATGTAATATTTACTCCCAAATATTTTATCTCGGTATCTCTCCAAATAAATGGAAACTCTTGCTTATATCTCCGTACGTCCTGTGGATTCACGCTAATATTAAGGATTTCTGATTTTAAAGGATTGATTTTGAAATTAGCTACATCTCCGTATAATTTGAGGGTTTTTAATAGATTCGGGAGTGTTATAGTTGGATTCGTTATAAATAATAAGATATCGTCGGCAAACGCTGCGAGTTTATGTTCCCCATCATTTGTTTGTATCCCCCTGATGTCGGGGTTATTTCTAATCCCGGCCAGCAATGGTTCCAAAGATAAAATAAATAAAATGGGGGACAGGGGGCATCCCTGTCTAGTCCCATTGAACATTTCAAATGTCCCAGATAATGTCCCATTCACCTTAACTCTTGCCGTTGGGTGTTTATACAGGGCGCTTATCCACCTCATCATTTTTGGACTGATCCCGATAAACTCCAATGTGTTCAATAGAAATCCCCAGTCTACCCTGTCGAAAGCCTTTTCGGCGTCTATAGACAGGAGTAGACCTGGGGATTTACTATCTTTTATAATCTGTGTCAACAGAAGTGTTCTGATACTATTGTCCCTGCCTTCCCTCCCGGGGACAAAGCCTACTTGATCAGTATGTACTAAATCTTTCATGATTGTTTTCATTCTCCCTGCTAAGATTTTGGCGAACAATTTTACGTCTGCATTTAATAGCGAGATGGGTCTAAAACTAGAACATAAGGAGGGATCTTTACCTATCTTAGGGATTACTGTAATTGCGGCCTCTAATGCCTCTTGACGAATATCCCAGTTTAAACCAATACCGTTTATATAAGAGCACATCCTGGGGATCAGAATGTCACTGAACTTTTGGTAATATGCAATTGTTAGCCCATCGGGGCCTGGGCTTTTCCCCTTTGGTGACTCCTTTAAATTATTACGAATTTCCATTTCCGTTATAGGTTCTTCTAAAAAACTAATTTTGTCATCTGGTATTTTATTTAAACATGTGCTACTTAAGAAATTTTTTGTATTAACACTTCTCCTTTTAATTTTTTCCGAGGTGTCCCCTTGCGATAACGAATACAACTTCCCATAGTATTCTTGAAATACTCTTGCGATCTCTGATGTTGTATATACCTTACTCCCTTTGCCTGTTTGAATGCATTCTATAAAATTACCCTTAAATTTGTTTTGAAACCCTTTTGCTAGGTATTTACCCGACAAGTCACCCCATTGATACTTCTCTTTCTTACGTCTATAGGATGCCGCTCTATTTTCATATTCGATAAGATCTCTTAATTCCTCTCTTTTTAAAATAATGGTACGCTTCGCTTCATGCTCTCCTGTTAGTTTATGGGTCTGTTCAAGATCCAAGATAGTTTTATATAACTCATCATATTTCTTCTTGGTTTCTTTTTTTTTCGCTGATCCAATTGCGATCAGTATGCCCCTAATGTAGGCCTTGTGAGCTTCCCAAACTAGTGATTCAGACATGTGTTCGGAGCAGTTTGTCTTGAAGTACCATTCTAATTCCTGTTTTATCCTTTCTACAACCTCTTCATCCTGTATTAAATCCTCATTAAGTCTCCATTTGGTGTTACTTTTGGGAGCTCCCTCGATTTTTAAATTAATTGAAACTGGCGCGTGATCCGACAGGGTAGTTATCCCAATTCCCGAGCTTGTCACTACGTCCAATGAGCTATGATCCACTAAAAAAAAATCGATCCTAGAGTACGTCCCGTGCACAGCGGAGTAGAATGAGTAATCACGTGTTTTCGGATGCTGTATTCTCCAAACATCTATCAATTGGAGTTGTTGTAATTTTTTTTTAAGTAATTTTCTTTGTACGTCTCCAGTCCGCTGTGCACGGGACGTACAATCGAGATCCAGATCCAGACAGAGGTTCATATCGCCCGCCACAACTACTCTACCTATCCTGAAGTCCATGAACATCTCGATAGCCCCCTTAAGAAATCTCATGGAGTTCTTATTTGGACAGTAAATATTCGCAATAGAATAATCCACTTCATTTAATTTTCCCCTAAGTAGGAGATACCGCCCCTCGGGATCTGCTTTTCTCTCTACCAGGACGAATCTAACTTCCTTAGCGAACCCTATGGCGACCCCCTTTGCCAGCTTAGTCGGTGAGTCTCCGTAGTACCATAATGGGTAATCCGGTGAGCTTATTTTAAGATTTGATTCCTGCGAGATATGTGTCTCTTGTATGAGTACTATATCTGCTTTAAGATGTTTAATTTCTCTTAAGATATTACCCCTTTTTAACGGGGAGTTTAATCCCCTTACATTATATGAGAGTATTTTTAAGGTTCCCATAATATCAACTAGGTAGTCACTCGCCCCACGACCACTCCCATTACATTGATATTATTGTATTCGGTTGCCATAACTTGAATCATGTCACTCGTCCTCTTACATAGGCAGGCTTTCCAATACGCATCGAGGCAAAACCATAACAGGCAGCTTACTTCTAAAACTGATAACCGGAGATACTCCCCCCCGAGCCCTCTCCCACACCCCCCCACCTCCCCCCATTTACTCTGTACTATGACCCCTCCATTCACCCTAGCCCACCCCCCCTCCCTCCCTTCCCCCACCAATAGGGGCATTACGGCCTTATATAGGCACCTGGATCCGTGGCCAACCTACTCCACCCGGCCCACGGTTCTCGCCCCAGAGGTTGAGCTCTGCGAGTGTGACTACATCCGAACTGCCACCGCCCTCCCCCCAACCAAAGGCTGGGGGTGGGTGAGCAGCCCCAGGACCCCGGGACACCCCGGGCCCACGCCAGCCGGTCCCCCCCCGCCCCCCCACGACCCCCCCCACCCCCCAGCCCCCACTTCATCGTCTTCGTTTTTTGTTATTTATCTTGTGTGGGTATTTTTCTTAATTATTTTCCTCTTTTATTTCCTGGAATAAGGTTCCATGTCTGATGGCCCGGTATAGGTGATATCTTCTCTTGTGGTTCATTCCAACCAGGTATCTCTATCAATGGGATGTCCAGTCTCATACAGAACTTAGTCATCTCTTCAGGAAACCTTAAGGTCGCGGACCTGCCCTCCTTCTTCCCAATTAGACACGCTGGGTAACCCCAAGAATATTGGATACCATGTATTTTTAAATGTTCGAGTAGTGGTTTTAGTAATCTCCTTCTAGAGAGGGTCTCGGTGGCAAGGTCTGGAAAGATCTGTAATTCGGTCTCATTGAATGTTACCGGCCTAATGGTTTTAAGACGCTGCCAAATCTGTTCTTTATCTTGGAAATTATGAAATCTTGCGATCACATCTCTGGGTATTCCCGCTGCCAATTCCGCAGGTTTTCTAATCCGATGAATTCTTTCAAATTTGATTTTTTCCGTTTCTATTTTACCCAAAATGTGGCCGAATAATTTATCAAGTTTTACTTGGAGGTCTTCTCCTTCCAGGTCGGGCAGACCGCGTATCCTCAAATTTTTCCTCCGGTTCCGATTTTCTTGATCTTCCATTCGGTACCTCAAGTTCCTTTGTTCTATTTGTAATTCCTTCATTTGCATTTTTAACTCAGACACCTCAGCTGCTTGACTATCCAGTTTTTCTTCAGTTTCTTCCACTCTTCTCAGTAAATGACTCATGTCATCGTGTACAATCGTTATCTCATTTTTTAACGAGAGCTCCATTCGTGAGATTGATAGTTCTAGTCGCGAAAACATCTCAAGTAGCTCTGTTTTTGATGGGGGTAAATCTTTATGGGTGGTACCATGTGGATCCGCAACAACCTCCTCAGACTCTCTGATTGTCACTGTTTCAGAGTACCTTCTCTGTCCATTTTTTTGTTGGCCCATTGATAGTCTGCTTTTTGCCCCAGATGTTTCACTAGGACAGTCTTTAGAAGTGTCTTGTGTCATGTATTTTTTTATAGTACCTGGACTGGCGCTAATTTTGGTGGCGTTTGCCACAGCACCCCTAACTGGGCGACCTCTCATTTCTTATATTCAGTTGATGAACCTCTAAAGAAAAAAAAAGTGTCTTCTGTTTTCCTTATTATTTTCTCCTTCTTCTCCTTCTTGTCCTTTATCTCATATCTCCTGCTCAGGCGTCTCCCAACCTTTAATATTTAATGTGTAGTGACAACCAGCGAACTGTGGGAGCGGTATGAGCTGGTCAGTGAGCTTGAGCTGAAAGGTGGTAGGGGGCAGGGAAAGAAAGCCACGCTTCCCCGCGCACTATTCTGGCAGACTATTCCCCCCACACCCCTCACCCCTATATAATCACTTAAGGTGACAATCCGCTATCCACTCTGCTTCAACCTCGCTCACTATAGTGCACTGTAGTGCGCTGTACCCTGACGCGCTAATCGCGACTCAATTGCCTATAATTGTAATCATTTATAGTAGCTTATCGTTGCTTATAGTTGCATGGGTTGCAATATGATTAGCTTGCAATTAGCTGATAGTTAGTAATTTTTTTTTTTTTTTTAAAGCATTTAGTTAGTTAGTGACAGTCTTCTATCAGCAAACCACTTCAACACTTAGCATCACTCGCATCACTCGCTGAAGTGCAATTTTATAGTATGCAATTTTATAGTTGACTGATGGTTAGCATTTGGCTAGCATTTAGATAATATTCGGTCAGATAGTATTGGGTCAGTGACAGTCTTATATCAATCAATCCTCCTCTGTCAGCAATCCGCTGCAGCTGCAGCCACATTCACTGAGGTGCCTTTATACAGTTTGCTGATGTTTAACCTTTAGGTAGCATTGGATAACATAACATAACATTTAGATAGCATTGCGTTAAGGTTGATCAATAGTAATCACAGTCTTTTATATTGATCCACTATCTGTAGTCAGCTGCAGCTGCAGCTTCACTCACTGAAGTGTGCTCTCTGTTCTCAGAACCATGCTGACACACTGACAATCAGGTAATACTGGTAACTCACACACCGCCGAGTCAGACGCCGAGTCAGCTGAGTCAGACGAATCAGGCTGCGCTTCCTCCCGACTCCTCACACCTCCTCACAGCGCGCCCAGCACACGGAACCTGAACGGAACCCGAGCCCTTCAGCCCTTCAGCTCCTCCAGCGCCTGCCTAAGTCGGGACTCCACACACTCCAAGACTCCGGGAGAACCCCACGGCCTCACTCCACAGCGTGGCGCCAAGGTAGCACGGCGGAAGGAGGGGCGGGGGAAGCAGGGGGAGAGGCACAGCGGGGGGTAGGAAAGAGACACAGCCTAGCGCGCGCCGGAGGGACCCATGGAGCCCACGGAGCTGCTCAGAGCTAGCAGCCTGTTCTGACGCGCACTCTCATCAGGCCCCTCCCTCTCGCCTCCCGCCCCCTAAATTTACACTGTTATACTCACTGCTTTACATTGTAGCAAAGTGTAATTCTTTTAGTGTTGTCACATGAAAAGATATAATAAAATATTTACAAAAATGTGAGCGTGTACTCACTTTTGTGAGATACTGTGTGTGTATATATATATATATATATATATATATATATATATATATATATATATGGCCAATCACACCTAATCAAAACAAAACAAACTGAATGAATCAGTTTAATTCAGTAAAATGCTTACTTATAGCAATGTAATGCACTGCTATAAGCAATTATAATGTGTGAACAAAAATCCTGATCACTTTCCCAAAGTAGTACAATGTTACTATGGTAACATTATATTGCTCTGGTCACAGTGTGTTAAAAAATAAATTGTTAAAACATAAAAAAAGTAATTAAAAAAAAAATATATATATATATGTGTATTAATGTATGGTTTGTCCAAGCACTGATGGAATCACTGATATAGTAAGGCACCTAATTCCAAAAATAAATATTAAATTCAAAGCAAGAGAGGGAAGGAGATATTTTGCGGTGCATAGGGTATGGCAGTAATGATGAGAAAGAACACATTTTTACTAAAATATTTTTTAGAGCAGAATTCAATCAATTTTGAGATTAGTGGTGGTCATTGAAACACATGATTCTGATTTACAATACATGGAGATCGCATGTTCCCTACATGTTTCGCGATTTTCGCTTATTCAGGGGAAAACAAAATCAATGCAAAAATGTTTGTAACTAGACAACAAAAGAATACATGAAATTAGCCATGTACAACATATGGAATACAATATATGAATATGAATATATAGGTACAATACGTATATGACTGGAGGCCGAGAAATATTCCAAAAGGGGGGGGGGGCAAACAAAGAGCGCTTACCAACCACACATCGAAGAGTCGGGCGCTCACCAGCTCCCCGGGACAAGGATGGGAATGTAGACCCTGACAAGGGTCAACACCAGGTTCCGACAACCATCACAAATAGGTGCTATGTGAGCATGCCATGCGGCTAGGGCTGAGAGAGAAACAAAACCAAAAACAAAACCAAAATGTAACCAAAAAGTTACAAGAATTAACCTAGGGTTCAAATTAAAATTAAAATTAAATTTTGATTAGCAGACTGAATACTTACAAAGGACAGTAGGTTATTTAAAGGACAAAAAGAGAAGATGCCCATCGCAGCGTCATAGAATGGACGTCAATAAAAAATTGGCTGCCAGCGTTCCTCCCTGATGGCAGAAATTTAAGGGGTAATGATGTCAGTTTAAATGGAAAAAATTATTGAGAAAAAAAAAATATATATAGGATATAGGGATGGAAAAAGTAATGTTATGAAAGTGTTGAACTCTACAGAGAAAATTAGGTGTAAATATGGAAGAATCTTTAAAGTAAGTTTAAAAGTGGACCAACAGGTCTCCATAAAATATAAAAGAAGCAGGATTGTTGTTGTAACAGGCTGAATAGTTGAAATGATATCAAGACTGTCAGGGTTAATTGTACAAGGGAGAGAAAGCACAGAGAGTGCCAGTAAATAAACACAAGAATAAAAAAGGAAAATAAGCAAAATAGTTAGACTGCTAACATTAGTTTGAAGTAGTTGGCAATGAAAATAGTATACCAAAGGTCAAAGCAATCACTTACCTAAAAATTGAAGTTTATCAGGAAACAGTCCTTGCGCTGTAGCAGCTCCCCACTCTCTGCATGGAAGTGCAAGAGAGCAGGGTTTAAATAGCAGCTAAACCCGGCGTCCGATGTCATGACATCATCGGACGCCAAGCGGGCCAATGGATGCTCACAGGAGACTAAGCCCAGCCCCTACAACCAATCCAGACCACAAGTACCATCAGGCATTGCGTTGATGACGGGGACAGCTGCACCGCCATTGGTCAACAAAGTAACCATGGCGGCCAGGGATGCTAAAGCGTCCGAGTGGAAAGTCAGGGACGGATGGACAGTGGCGGGTGAGCCACCGATAGTGCAGCTAATTAAAATAGCGCACTAGAAATAGGGGAACACTGATGGAAAAGGGAAAGGTTGGTGAGGGATGGACTAAGGCAAATAGTGAGCAAATAGTGGGAAATAGCCGGGAGGAGAGCTAGATCCCTTGGGTGCCCTTGTGACTGAACGAAAACATAGTGCATAACATCCCATTCCTGTAGAATAGTGAGAGAGAGAGCAAGGAGATATAACCTCAAAAAGGTGACCAGGCTGATAGACCAAAAATACAGCAGAGGACACCCTAGTGGCTGACAAGGGTAACAGCCAGACCAACCAGTCACTTACGTATGATACACAATAAATAATTTATACACAGATGTAAAGCATAGTACATTAAACCTGTTACTTCTGCATCTTTAATTCATTAATTAGCAACAATATATGTTAAGATAAATTTGTTCTTCCTCATCATTACCGCCATACCCTATGCACCGCAAAATATCTCCTTCCCTCTCTTGCTTTGAATTTAATATTTATTTTTGGGATTAGGTGCCTTACCATATCAGTGATTCCATCAGTGCTTGGACAAACCATACATTAATTTCTTGTTGGGTGTTTCAATACACCATTGTCCTACGTGTCCAGCACTTGGAATACACAACATATATTTTAACCAATCAGGTTTTGCCGTTTTGATGAGAAAGTGGCCATTTATTTTTCTAAGGCGATTTTTGTATATGTAAAATTGGTTATCCTATGGATTTTGTCCAAAACACTATATACTGGTTCTGGATTATGTGTCTTTTCCCTCTTGTCTCCCTCACATTTTCTTTAGTAGTACTTTAGTTTATGTTTCCCAATTCAAATGTTTTGTCTTCTTGGTTTTTAGTCTCTGTTACAGTTTACGGTATTCATATACTGCCAACTGTCTCTGACCCCATCATGGTTGCCTTCAGCGCTGAGGCCTGGGAGGGTCTTATGGACAAAGTACAACGAACAAGTAATTCAAATACCATTACTGATAAGGATTTAGATCAGGCATTCATGAGACTACAACACCTTTTAGAAAGGAAAGTGAGAATTTTTTGGCAC
The DNA here is from genome assembly GCF_905171775.1 of Rana temporaria. Classification (NCBI taxonomy): domain Eukaryota; kingdom Metazoa; phylum Chordata; class Amphibia; order Anura; family Ranidae; genus Rana; species Rana temporaria. Next base: position 492,064,503 of record NC_053489.1, read on the forward strand.
AAACATTACTTTTACAAATATACTGAAAATGACCTAGTCCCTTGGGGCCTCAGGATACAAATCTTTCCAAACTTAAGAAAGATAGGGGACTCCCTCAAAACACTTTGGGAGAGTAACCTACAAACGTGCTCATTTGGCATGATGAATCTATTAGGTGCCCAATATGAACAAGAACTGGCCGCCCTAGATGAAAGCATACGCAAATGGTACGATGAATATAGCCTATCAAGTACTAGATTTGTCAATAAAGAATTGATACTTAAACAGCATGTTGAATCCTACACTTTGGAAATCATCAGAGTTAAAGAAAATAAATTCTTACGTGATAGCAATGTGTATACTAACTATTTTGCTTATAAGTGGACTCCGAGTACTAATCAAAAACAGTTCTCAAAACCCTCTGGTCCAAGAAAAACCAGTAAACAAAATGATAATATGTCTAATTTATCCTCTGCTTCCTCTCTTTCCTCTAGTCAGTCCACTGTATACAGAGACGTATCCGGTGACAGAGTTCCGAAGAAACGGAAAGGTAACTCTGACGCCGCTTCGACAGAATCTCTGGGACACCAATTAGGCACCCCTCTGCCACGTCGGGCACAATATTCTCATTCCAAACCCACTGTTTCTCATTTATCTAGTTTATTTCACCCTTCGGTGAACGTACCACGTGGTCTCCCGTCCTCCTCATCACATGCGATTGTTTCCACTGCCTTATCAACATCAATCACAGCACCTCCCATGCAGTTAGATAATAAAAAGGTAAGCAATAGCGAAATTATAGTGTCACCCTCGGGGACACTATTACATGCAGAAGCTATAATTGCGCCCATTTTTTTAGTCAAAGACTAGGTCCAAATTTTGATTTGGACACTGCAAACATCGCATGTGATCAGGTAGGAACCAGCTTGGAATTATCCATTATTAATTTTCCCTCTGTTGGTCTCACGGATAGTGAGCTCCAGGTTCTTAAACTGGGACTCACTTTCTGTCCGGACTCCCATTTGGACAAATTCAATTTAATCAAAGACGTATATTTGTTTGCTCGCAGGCTAATGTATAAAGTTATATTTGATGAACTAGCTCTAAAAACCACTTTGGTGGAATCTACTTTAAGTAATAAAATTGCTGAACATCATTCTCTGGCAGACCTAATGGATTTATGGGAGGAGGGCCACACCACTGATGACGAGACCGATTCAATTTCCTCATCAGCATTGTCGGTCACTGGTGTGTCCTTTCCCCCCCTATAATCATTTAAACCCAAATCCAGAAACTTCCCTTTGCTGAACACGAATCCAAATATTTGGGCTTTTGTTCAGCAGGTCTATCAAACTATCGAAAAACATTGTTTTGGATCTCCTTCCAATTCTAATCTAACCCCAAGTCATTGTGAAGCAATTAAATCCTTGTAAACTAATCCACACATAGTGATCAAACCCGCCGACAAAGGCGGTAACTTGGTCATTATGGACGTGGATCAATATGAGACCATGTGTAAAAAAATCCTCGAAAATATAGATTGGTACTCGAAAATTTTATATCGGAGCATTATCTCTAAGGCCCCGTACAGACTAGGGGACATGTCCGATGAAAACGGTCCGCGGACCATTTTCATCGGACATGTCCGCTCGGAGATTTCGGTCTGATGGTTGTACACACCATCAAACCAAAATCCCCGCGGACAGACAGCGCGGTGATGTGGCGGTGACATTGACGCCGCCACGTCCGCAAACCAGGAAGTAAAATACTTCCACGCATGCGTCGAATCCATTCGATGCATGCGGGGGATTTCTGTCCGCTGGTTAGGTGTACTAACCAGCAGACAAGTCGGACGGACAGGTTTCCAGCCGACAAGTTTTAAAGCCTGCTTTAAAACTTTTGTCTGCTAGGCTGTACATGCGGTCGGATCTGTCCGCTGAAACTGGTCTGCGGACCAGTTTCAGCAGACATGTTCGGTCGTGTGTACGAGGCCTAAGGCATTGTTTCAAGGTGTCATTAACAAAGACACCTGGAAGTACTTAAATACCAAGGATCCTCGGATCCCTACTTTTTATACACTGCCTAAGATGCATAAATCCCTAACTGAGCCACCAGACCGACCGATAATTTAAGGCTGTTCTAGCTTGATGAAGAACGCCAATTCTTTGACAGCTATCTTTCCCCCCATGTTACGTCACTTAGTTCGTACGTTAAGGACACTATCGACCTTTTAAAAAAGATTGAGGGCATTTTTCTGCCTGCCAATACTTGGCTGGGGGCTTTGGATATAGAAAGCCTCTACAATACCATACCACATAAAAGGGGTATTGAGGTCATTCGAGGCTTTTTGGCCGAAAGAGGCCCCTCAGCCTTGAAATTTAACATTTTCGTCTTGGACCTATTGAGCTATATTTTGCATCATAATGTTTTTATTTTTGGACCCTCCCACTACCTCCAGGTGCAGGGGGTTGCGATGGGGACTAAGTGTGCCCCATCGTATGCCAACCTGTACCTGGGGGGGTGGGAGAGGGGCCTGTTTTCGAGAGACGACCTTGCCCCCTATTTGGACAAGGTCATCTCTTGGCGTAGGTACATAGACGACGTGCTTATTTTTTGGACAGGGAGCGAGACAGAGCTCTATGAGCTTGTCTCGCTCATTTCAATCAACACATTTAATCTTAAATTCACAATGGAACACAGTCAGACCCACATTAATTTTCTGTACCTGACGGTATCAATTAACGAGGAAGGGCAGGTTAATTCTAATCTGTACAGAAAGCCCTTAGCCGGCAACACGGTATTACATGCCAGTAGCTCCCATCCGGAGCCTCTGCATAAAAGCATTCCCTACAGTCAATACTTACGTTTAAAACGGAACTGTAGTCGAGATGAGGACTTTCGTAGGTCCTCCCAGGAGCTCTACCATAGACTAAAAATAAGGGGTTATGGTCACAGATGCCTTAAACAGGCCTTTTATAGTGTCAAAAACCAAAACAGGAGTTTGTTGATCTTCTCTGTTAAGGATCAGACCAAGGAAACTACAGTTCGGGTTATTACCCGTTACTCTAACCAACACAAAGAAGTGAGAGATATCTTGAAAACATTCTGGCCCTTGTTGGCCGCAGATCCTATAGTGAAGAAATATGTCAAGGATTATCCCGAAATCACGTTTCGATGGGTACCATCGCTCAAGGATCGTCTAGTACATAGCCACCATGATGTGGCTTCTGTTGCTAAGACTTCCATGAGGGGTGGCACCTCATCATGTGGTCATTGTGATATTTGTAAATTTGTGCCCAATAAAGAGAGATTTAAATTACCCAATGGCAAATGGCATTCTACCAAAACTCTCATTACATGCCAAACCACAGGTGTCATTTATTTGGCACAATGTACCTGTGGAGGGTTTTATGTAGGTAAAACCAAGCGTTGCTTTTTCAGAAGAATTAGAGATCACATCAAACCTATTCTAAAAAAGACTATTGTTACAGCTGTTAGTAGACATGTTGCCCTGTACCACAACTTTGATGCCAATGTAATTTCATTTTTGGCTCTTGATCATATTCCGCCGGACTCAAGGGGAGGTAGCATTGACTCTGCCCTGCTTCAACTTGAGGCCCGTTGGATTTATGATTTAAGAGCCACTTCATTTCCGGGGTTCAACGAAAACCTCAGTTTCAAACTTTGTCTTTGACATATTTATCTGTTTTTTCACTTGTATCGATGTGCAGTCCCTCCATACCCCTCCGGACCTATTTTCAATGTCTGTAGTCTGGTTTTGGGGTCTTCACTGATTAATTGTTCCCTCCCCTTCCCCATTTTCCCCCCTCTTCCTCCCTTTCTCATATTCCCAGGTCCCTTCCTCCCCCCCCTTCCCTCCCCTCCCCCAGTCCTTCTCCCCTCGGTTTTCCCCATTTATTCCATGTATTTTTCAGTGTCTCTGGTGTCATTAGGACAATCAGGCTTTTCAGACCTGACACAGTTCAATTCCTCCGTGTTTTGAACAGATTTTCCTGTTTTATTTTTACATTTGTATCTAATTTTCCTTAAATGTTATCTTAACATATATTGTTGCTAATTAATGAATTAATTTAAGATGCAGAAGTAACAGGTTTAATGTACTATGCTTTACATCTGTGTATAAATTATTTATTGTGTATCATACGTAAGTGACTGGTTGGTCTTTCATCAGCGGCACTATCGGTGGCTCACCCGCCACTGTCCATCCATCCCTGGCATTCCACTCGGACGCTTTAGCATCCCTGGTCGCCATGGTTACTTTGTTGACCAATGGCGGTGCAGCCGTCCCCGTCATCGACGCAATGCCTGATGGTACTTGTGGTCTGGATTGGTTGTAGGGGCTGGGCTTAGTCTCTGTGAGCATCCATTGGCCCGCTCGGCGTCCGGTGACGTCATGACGTCGGACGCCGGGTTTAGCTGATATTTAAACCCTGCTCTCTTGCACTTCCATGCAGAGAGTGGGGAGCCGCTACAGCGCAAGGACTGTTTCCTGATAAACTTCAATTTTTAGGTAAGCGATTGCTTTGACCTTTGGTATACTATTTTCATTGCTAACTACTTCAAACTAACGTTAGCAGTCTAACTATTTTGCTTATTTTCCTTTTTTATTCTTGTGTTTATTTACTGGCACTCTCTGTGCTTTCTCTCCCTTGTACAATTAACCCTGACAGTCTTGATATCATTTCTACTATTCAGCCTGTTGTTGCAACAACAATCCTGCTTCTTTTATTTTTTCTTTTTCCATCCCTATATCCTATATATATATTTTTTTCTCAATTATTTTTTCCATTTAAACTGACATCAGATCCCCTTAAATTTCTGCCATTAGGGAGGAACGCTGGCAGCCAATTTTTTTATTGAGGACCATTCTATGACGCTGCGATGGGCATCTTCTCTTCTTGTCCTTTAAATAACCTACTGTCCTCTGTAAGTATTCAGTCTGCTAATCGAAATTTAATTTTAATTTGAACCCTAGGTTAATTCTTGTAACTTTTTGGTTACATTTTGGTTTTGTTTTTTGTTTTGTTTCTCTCTCAGCCCTAGCCGCATGGCATGCTCACATAGCACCTATTTGTGACGGTTGTCGGAACCTGGTGTTGACCCTTGTCAGGGTCTACATTCCCATCCTTGTCCCGGGGAGCTGGTGAGCGCCCGACTCTTCGATGTGTGGTTGGTAAGCGCTCTTTGTTTGCCCCCCCCCCCTTTTGGAATATTCCTCGGCCTCCAGTCATATACGTATTGTACCTATATATTCATATTCATATATTGTATTCCATATGTTGTACATGGCTAATTCCATGTATTCTTTTGTTGTCTAGTTACAAACATTTGTGCATGGATCTTGTTTTCCCCTGAAGAAGCGAAAAATGTAGGGAACATGCGATCTCCATGTATTGTAAATCAGAATAATGTGTTTTAATGACCATCACTAATCTCAGAATTGATTGAATTCTGCTCTTACTCATTTGTAATACAAATATTTTTGTATTTTCGTGAAAATGTGTTCTTTCTCATCATTACCGCCATACCCTATGCACCGCAAAATATCTCCTTCCCTCTCTTGCTTTGAATTTAGTATATATGTGTATATTTTTTTCTTTAACCACTTCCATACAGGGAATTTTCACCACCTTCCTGCCCAGACCAATTTTTAGTTTTCAGCGCTGTTGCACTTTGAACGACAATTGCTCAGTCATGCAACACTGTACCCAAATGAAATCTTTATTTTTTTCCCCCCACAAATAGAGCTTTTGTTTGGTGGTATTTGATCATCTCTGCGGTTTTTATTTTTTGCGCTATAAACAAAAGAAGAGCAACAATTTTGAAAAAAAACACCATATTTTTAACTTTTTTACTTTTTTCCTCATTTTAGACCGATATGTATTCTTCTACATATTTTTGGTAAAAAAAAATCGCAATAAGCGTATATTGATTGGTTTGCGCAAAAGTTATAGCGTCTACAAAATAGGGGATAGATTTATGGCTTTTTTTTTTTTTACTAGTAATGGTGGCGATCTGTGATTTTTATTGTCACCGTGACATTGCGGTGGACATATCGGCCACTTTTGACACGTTTTTGGAACTATTCACATTTATACAGCGATTAGTGCTATAAAACTGCACTGATTACTGTGTAAATGTGACTGACAGGGAAGGGGATAACACTAGGGGGCGCTGAAGGGGTTAATATGTTCCCTGGGAGTGATTCTAACTGTAGGGGCAGGGGGACTCACAAGGGGAGGAGACCGATGTGTGTTTCTCTGTACTGGGAACATACATCGGTCTCCTCACCTCTGACAGGGGGTGGATCTGTGTTTTTACACACACAGATCCACACTCCTGTCGTGATTGCCAGCAATCACGGGTGCCCGGCGGACATCGCAGCCGCCGGGTACGCACACCGGGTCGCAAGAGATCCTGCAGGCGCGTGTGCCCCCTAGCGGCCACGAACCCGACGTCATTTTACTATGGCTCAGTAGGGAACTGGTTAATGCTGTCACCAGTCAGTGTCCCTGATCACCAGCCCCGACCAAGTATTGAGTGCATACTATACTGTACATTGACATACTTTTAGTAAGCCAACAGTTTTGTATTAAAATCTTTTTTTTATTTCTTTTTTTTATTGGTCTTATGTAATAATCAAATTTTCTGAGATACTGAATTTGGTGTTTTCCATATCTGTAAGCCATAATCATCAAAATTAAAAGAAAGACATGCTTGAAATATATCACTCTGTGTGTAATGCATCTATATAAAATATAAGAGTTTCACTTTTGAATTGAATGTACTAAAATAAATAACTTTTTGATGATATTCTCTATGCACATGTATTAAACTAAATAATATACACTGGGTTATTTTCACCAAAAAAATTAGCAGAATACACTTTGACCTAAATTTATGAAGAATAATTATTTATTTGTAACATTTTATAACAGAAACAAAGAAAAACACTTTTCTTTTTCCAGAATTTTCAGTTTTTTTTCTTTTGTTCAGCAAAACCCCAGTGGTGATTAAATACCACCAAAAGACAGCTCTATTTTTGTGAGCAAAATTATAAACATTTCATTTGGGTACAGTGTTGCATGACCACACTGACAAAGCTGGGAATTGGCTTGGGCAGGAAGAGGGTAAAAGGGCCTGGTATTGAACTGGTTAACTTATGCCTAGTATTAGAGAAGAAAAGGATCCAGAATCTGCTGCACTTCCTCAGTCTTTATTGCATATGCCATAAAATCATCACAGACAGTGTTGGGTGCAGCTGAAAGTTAACACATTTCGTGCTACAACTAGTGTTTACTTACTTTATGGCACATGCAATAAAGGTTGAAGAAGTGCAGCAGATTCCGGTTCCTGGCCCCTCGGGCCTGGTATACATTGTATTTGGGACCCAACACAAAAACCAAGAACCAAAAAAATAAAATTCCATACCAGGCCTTTATCCAAGTATGCAGCCTAGCAGGCCAGGAAAGGTAGGGGGCCCAATTCTCAGTCATGTAAATGAATAGGGCTGGTGATATCACTGGTTGTTAAGGACTGCAGTGTCTGTCATGTATAATAGCAGTAGTAACACCATTATTATCAGGGCTGGCCCAAAACATGCATCAAAAATCACAAGACAAGCAAAGCGAGTCATTTTAGACAGGGTTATTGTTGCCTCGTTGTATGAGAAAAAATAACCGGCTTGTGATTTCTTTCCTATTAATAACTGTACACAATAAAAAAAAAATTTTGCTGAAAAAATACCTAAATGCACAAAAGGAGGCTTTTCTGCACAATAGCAGGTACTTTGTGGTGTTTGTAGGCTGCTCTTTTAGTTTTAATTTTTTTTTCTCGATGGCCAGATGACCCTATATATTTGGGGAAAAGTAAAAAACGATGTATTATTAAAAAAGTATTAACAAAACATTAACAGCGCTAAAAAGAGCCTATAAATGGCTTATGAGTCCAATACGCATGTACTGCAATGGTAAATTGAGAAAAAGGTTTGTGGGACTGTATATATATCGCATAAAAATTATGTAACATGTATTCCCACTGTTTGTGAGTCAATTAATAATAGTCCGTGCAATTCTTCAAATGTACAGTTCTTTGTTAGGAGTGATCTCACAGTATAGCTGTTTGTCTGCTCAAATGCTGATAGGGACTCTCTGTGATTTCCCCCTAAGGTTTTGTACTCACCAGAATGTAGTACTTTAAAGGCATTGGATACATCCACTTGTAGTAATCACGCATCGGTTCTCCTCCTCTGGTGTGTGGTGATGATCCGTGTGCTCTTCAATCAGTGTAGCTTGGCAGTCATGCAGGGAGGCAAGAGAGACTTTGCATAGTGTAAAATCCTTTTATTTAGACAGTAAAACCCCTGCTACCCGCTCATGCTTACACAAAGTTAAGATAAAAAGCGCTTGTCATAAAGGCTGCTGCCTCTGCTCACTCAGGAATATGGCTCCAAATTGCTCAGGCTCAAATTTTCCTTCGTAAGTCCCGGGTAGAAGCTAGGCTGCCTTGCAAGCTGAATCGTCGTGTAGTCACGCCCTGACGCGTTTCGTGATAGGTCCACGTCTTCAGAGGGCGTGGCTACACGTCTTAGTCTATTTAATTTATAGTGGGGACTCTGCTTTGGGTACCTCCCCTCTGTGGACCCTATTGGACAGCATTTGACAGGGCTGTAGAGAACCTCCCCATCAGCTGTGCATCATTGCTCTGGGTTCACTTGCCGTGACGTCTACCGCTCACCTCTGATTGGTGCGCGGCGGTCACGTGGTCCAAGGGATCGGGATACAGAGTTCCCACCCCTCTGCTATGCTGACTGGACGCACGTCAGCAGCCTTGGTAGAAGTCCTCCCACTTTGCTGACCGTGCGTTCCAGTCACTGAAACCAGCCCTCGTTTTGACCATCGCTTGTATTAGCTGATGTGTCTAATCGGCTGATGGATACTCGCACTCCAGCCATTCTTATGCGATTGTGGAGCTATGTATCCTTCCTTGTTAACCCCTCTGGCTCAGTTATTCCTCTCGGATTGTCGCTGATCCTAGTAAGGGAAGTAAGGGGATCATTTAAAATAACTTTTAAACAAATTTATATTTCATATTGTTTAAACTGATTATTTAAACGGATTTTTTTTTTTTTTTTTTTTTTTTTATTTAAAAACTTTTTTTAAAAAACATATGTTATGAATAAACTCTTATTATAATAATTAAGGTTTTATAATAGTTTTATACAAACTATAAATAAATATATACATATCTTGGTGACAATATATATGTGCGGCTGTCACCCTATTACTGTGTGAGCAGACACTTCTGACAGCCGAAAACCATTGAAACCATTATGCATATCTAATAGTATTATATGTAAAGAAATATATAGCAGCATCCATCATTAATGTAGCTAGAGTGCAATCTCTGATATTTATCCACAACAATTGTACATAGCTAATTTTACAGAAAGCAATGATAAGAATCCTCTCACTATAATCGTTATTATCATCTGATAGATGGATCTGAGTCAAAAGTTTTTAAATAAAAAAAAAAAAAAAAAAAAAATCCGTTTAAATAATCAGTTTAAACAATATGAAATATAAATTTGTTTAAAAGTTATTTTAAATGATCCCCTTACTTCCCTTACTAGGATCAGCGACAATCCGAGAGGAATAACTGAGCCAGAGGGGTTAACAAGGAAGGATACATAGCTCCACAATCGCATAAGAATGGCTGGAGTGCGAGTATCCATCAGCCGATTAGACACATCAGCCAATACAAGCGATGGTCAAAACGAGGGCTGGTTTCAGTGACTGGAACGCACGGTCAGCAAAGTGGGAGGACTTCTACCAAGGCTGCTGACGTGCGTCCAGTCAGCATAGCAGAGGGGTGGGAACTCTGTATCCCGATCCCTTGGACCACGTGACCGCCGCGCACCAATCAGAGGTGAGCGGTAGACGTCACGGCAAGTGAACCCAGAGCAATGATGCACAGCTGATGGGGAGGTTCTCTACAGCCCTGTCAAATGCTGTCCAATAGGGTCCACAGAGGGGAGGTACCCAAAGCAGAGTCCCCACTATAAATTAAATAGACTAAGTCGTGTAGTCACGCCCTCTGAAGACGTGGACCTATCACGAAACGCGTCAGGGCGTGACTACACGACGATTCAGCTTGCAAGGCAGCCTAGCTTCTACCCGGGACTTACGAAGGAAAATTTGAGCCTGAGCAATTTGGAGCCATATTCCTGAGTGAGCAGAGGCAGCAGCCTTTATGACAAGCGCTTTTTATCTTAACTTTGTGTAAGCATGAGCGGGTAGCAGGGGTTTTACTGTCTAAATAAAAGGATTTTACACTATGCAAAGTCTCTCTTGCCTCCCTGCATGACTGCCAAGCTACACTGATTGAAGAGCACACGGATCATCACCACACACCAGAGGAGGAGAACCGATGCGTGATTACTACAAGTGGATGTATCCAATGCCTTTAAAGTACTACATTCTGGTGAGTACAAAACCTTAGGGGGAAATCACAGAGAGTCCCTATCAGCATTTGAGCAGACAAACAGCTATACTGTGAGATCACTCCTAACAAAGAACTGTACATTTGAAGAATTGCACGGACTATTATTAATTGACTCACAAACAGTGGGAATACATGTTACATAATTTTTATGCAATATATATACAGTCCCACAAACCTTTTTCTCAATTTACCATTGCAGTACATGAGTATTGGACTCATAAGCCATTTATAGGCTCTTTTTAGCGCTGTTAATGTTTTGTTAATACTTTTTTAATAATACATCGTTTTTTATGTCACTATTTTATTATAATAGCTGCTTTTCTACTGCATAAAACAATTATACATTTAACTACCTTTCCATTGAGCGCTAGGATCAGAATAATCCGTAGGTTTTTTCTGATATAATTTCTTTCATTTGGGGAAAAGTACTCACCGCATTCTGTGTAACTAAAACCTAGCTGTCCAGCATACATAAATTCTAATGTCTCACCAAAAATTAACATAGAAAATAGCTTTTTGGGAATCCTAGTTGTATAACGATAATGACATTTAGCTATACAAGAATGCATAAAAAATCATAAACATTCAATGAATTGATTTAAAAACATCTTTGACAATCGGCATATTTAATTCAATAATGCAGGACAACACGTTTTTTATTTACATCTGATTAAAAATCGTATAAAATATAATATTTTTTAATTTTTTTTATAAAATACAATTTATACAAGCATTAAAGAAAAGGTTACATTATCACATTCATTTTAGAACTACAGATGCATAATGTGACAAATGAAGTGGAAAAACAAAATTATACTATGAAATAGCGTACAAAACTGTGGAAACATAATAGTAGATGATTGTTTTTTAAAAAAGGCTTAAAACACTTTGAATTCTGTTAGTAACGATAAGTAAAACAGTAAAACAGGAAACAGACTTTTTTTTGCTAAAGTTTAATAATTTACACACGCACAAATTCTTTTTACATAACATTTTATTCCTACATTGTGGCCTTAAAGTGGGTTACCAGGGTTAAGGCTGAACCTATCAGCCCATTTTCTTTCTCATAAAAGCGATCCGAGCAGCTGACTTGCCACTGGATCGCTTTTAGAAGCAGGGGGAAGGGTCTTTTCCCCACTTCCGCCGGTGTTCCTCTGGCTTATTGTTCTTCCATGCGAGAATGGAAAACGATCCGACGGTTCATGCAGCTGGTCACAGAGGTGGGGAGAGACCAGATCATGTCTCGCCACCTTTCTGATCTAGGAGGAACAGAGCGACGTCATGATGTCACTTCAGGTCTAGGGCAGAGTAAGCTATTTTTTTTTAAAGCTTCAGATCAATGAGTTTTTTTTTTTTTTTTATCTGATGTTTTCAAATGTAGAAGACAGATTTGGGGTCTTATGGACCCCAGATCTCTCCATAAAGGGGACCTGGCATCCCTTATTTCTATCACAAGAAATGTTTACATTCCTTGTGATAGGAAATAAAGTGATCAAAAATAACAAAAATTAAAGGTACAGTGTAAAAATGTAAAAAATAAATAAATACGTTTTTTTTTTTAAAAGCGCCCCAATCCCTCTGTGCTTGCGCACATAATTGAATGCATACATAAGTTGCGCATGCATATGTAAACAGTGTTCGCACCACACATGTGAGGTATTACTGCCAGCGTTATAGCGAGAGCAATAATTCTAGCACTAAGCCTCCTCTGTAACTATAAACAGATAACCTGTAAAAAAATATGAAAGCGTCGCCTATGGATATTTTCAAATATCGTAGTTCGTCGCCATTCCACAAGCGTGCACAATTTTAAAGTGTGACATGTTAGTTATCTTTTTACTTGGCGCAACATCATCTTTTAGTTTACCCACAAAATGTGCTATATATTGTGCTTTTCTGCCTTAAAATCCCATAAATTGTATTTGTTCTAAATACACCCACGTTTGAAATATGCAGTGCAAATACTCTGTGAAATAAAAAAATTGCAACAATTGCTATTTCATTATCCAGGGTCTCTGTTAAAAAAATATATTATGTTTGGGGGTTCTAAGTAATTTTCTAGCAGAAAATGCAGATTTTTATTTGTAAACAAAAAGTGGCAGAAAATGCCTGGTCATTAAGTGGTTTAATCCACCTTCAAAAATGATACAGTTAACTTAAAAATATGATGGTGAACAGTAATTGCTAAAAATTACACTAAAATGCAAACAACTGGAACAAAAGACAAGCACTTGTGTTGCCTATGGCAACCACTCAACTTTTTACATTCATTGTTAAGCTGAACTGGAGAAATTACAAGTTCCTATGAGTTTCTATGGGCTGCATTTTAAGGCTTATAAATAAATAAGCACTTTGAACCTTACATAATAAAAAATTAAGAAACTAAAATGTGGAGGTCTACCGTCTTCCTATAACAAACACATTCTTGCTAAAAAAAATATGTAACAGAAAAATAACACCTTAAGCGTAGATCAATACTGGAAAACCCCCCGTGCTTTGCTACACTATAGTTTTACAAAATGTTTATGGTCTGTTTATAAATGGTAACTATGGCACAGAACAGTTTATTTTCGTGAAGTATGAGTTGTTCAAAACTTGTAATGCCGCATACACACCATCACTTTATGTGATGAAAAAAAACGACATTTTTGAAACTTAAATTTTCAAAGACGAAGTTGCCTACACACCATCGTTTTTTCACAATGCTCTAGCAAAGCGAGGTTACGTTCACCACTTTTTTCCATTGAAGCTCGTTTTATAACTAGCTTCTGGGCATGCGCGGGTGTAAAAACGTCGTTTTAAACGTTGTTTTTTGCTACACACGGTCAATTTCTGTGAAGTAAAAAGCGACGTTTTGAAAAACGACACATAAAATTGAAGCATGCTTCAATTTTTTTTTGTCGTTTTTCACAAGACATAAAACAACGTTTTCCCCCACACACGGTCATTTAAAGTGACGTTTTTAAAAACTTCGTTTTTTTTTCATCACATAAAGTGATGGTGTGTACGTGGCATAAGAGTTCTAAAAATAAAGGTAGTTGGTTTAAGTGATTTAATAAAGTTTATTAATAAAAAAAATTTAGATATTCTATGGCCCCTTTCACACTGAAAATACGACTAAATACCGCTTGAAAAACACCTTGAAAAACTGCTTGAAAAAAATCTCCTGCAAGCAGCATCTTTGGAGCAGTGAGAGGAGCGGTGTGTATACCGCTCCTTCCCATTTAAAACAATGGGAAACGGCGCTAATACCGCCCGCAATGCGCCTCTGCAGCGGCGCATTGCGGGCGGTATTTAGCCTTTTTCAGTCGCTAGCGGGGGTTAATACCGCACCGCTAACGGCCGAATACCTCTCGCCCCAGTGTGAAAGGGGCCTAACTGTGTGAATTCACTATCTCGAAGAAATAGAGTTCTGACATAAAATATTCTTTACGGTTTTGTAGGATTTGAGTCACTGTGGTGTTGTCAGGAATATGGAGTGTGGAGCTGTTTGGAATTCCAGATTGCAAAACAATGGTGACATTGGACTGGGTTTGAATAATGATAATGTTAAAGAGAAGCTCCAGGCTCCTTCAGAAAAAAATTAAAGTCAGCAGCTACAAATACTGTTTTTAATCGGCTCATTTTTGGTAAGAAAAACCGACAGTGAAGCCTTGCGGCTAGACATGTGCACTGCCGAAAAACTAGTTTGTTTCCTTTCATTCGTATTTTGTTTCTTTTGGTGATACTCGCACTACCACCACCCCCCTGGCAATCCATAGCCTCCTTATCTTGTACAGCAAGAGGTGCGGGGAGGACGAGGTGGTGGTGCACTGCTGAATCAATCCAGGGTAGGGCTCTAGGAGAGAGTGCTTCTGCCGGGGGCCTATGGATGCTTCTCCTACTGGCCGAACAGAAGGCAGGTCCTAAGACCTGTCCTGAGGCTAGTGGCCATTCGGGTCTCAGGAGTCGCTTTCTGATTGGCCGGAAGGAGAAACAGGAAGACATCAGCAAATATTAATTCCCTAATGTCACACAAGTGGGTGGGCTCGAGGCACAGTGCTCTGCACCCCAAGTCCACCCCTTTTCTTAAGCCAATTAGAGCCTCCACCTCTAATCACATGCTTAAAAAAAAAACACATTGAAATGAATGTGTTCTGCACCCTGCATGGAGATTAGGGGCTGCGCGCATGGACCAGAGGGGGGGGGGCGGCGCCCCTAATGAATGGGACACCACTGGATTGGTTTAAGTCTATTGCCAATGACTTTGAAGTATATGTGGACATCTAACAAGTGTCAAAATTAGTTTTCTGTAAAAGACCAATTCTGACCTTATGTATGCAAACAGAATTATGGGTTTGGTTGTTCTGATTTATTCCTCTGGTGTTGAAAAGCAGATTTTAATTGGAGCTGTTTAGATCTAAAACATTGTCAGTTAGAAAGCCATTGATTGTATTGATAACAGCAGTTGTGCAAGTCAGCTATTTAAAGTGAAACTTTACCCATAACAATAATAATATTAATAATAAAAATAATGTTTTTAGCAAGAAACATACATTCCACATGAATAATTATGCTACCAAAATTAGAGTGTGCTGTAAATTGCCTCCAGCATTGTTCCTGTCTATTCTTGCTGGAGGCTGCCATTTTGCTGAAGCCCAAAGTCTCTGAGCAGCAGTAAATCTTTAGGGTGTCAGCAGACCGGCCTCTACAAATTCAGTGTAGTGCCTAATAATAGAGAGCAACTGAGCATGTGCAGAGAAGGCTGAGATGGTGTATTACTGGATTTTAAACAGTATAGGCACTTATTTCTATGTTTTATTTAGCTATACAGGCAAAAGGGACCAGCCTGACCTGACCTAGCAGGACTTAACTTTCTGACAAAATTTCCACTTTAAGGACACTGACATTTTGTACATTCCTCTCTTTCAAGGAGAGATACACATGGGCACGGTCAGACCATAAACAAGTTACCTATGGTAGACTTTGAGGATAAGGTAAAATGTGAACTGGTGAGGGGAAAAAATCTATTCTGTCATAGGCAATGTGAGCTGATGGGAAGGCTTAATCCTTATCATTAGATTGAGATAATCTCCTAATATCCACAAGATTCTAGGCCTGTGTATGTGGACTTCTATGTGCAGACAAGTCCATATCAGGATCTAGTATAAAGCTGAAATTCCTGATCTTAAAAATGACCACATCTCAATTTCTGAATGCTACACTATTAGATTGGGAAATTAGGAGTTTGTGCATCCCCGCCCCCAGGAGTTTTTATAAAGTTTCGATTTTTTTCCTTAAAATAATGAACACAACACACTGACCTGCTCTGTGCAAAAGTTTGGCATAAAGAAGCTCCAATCCTCCTTTTCCTGGGTCCCCCTTAACCCCTTCTGGCTCCTCCCCCTTGTGGGGTGCACCCAGGCTGCTTGCTCTGGGGGCACTCGTGCATGTTCGCTCCCGAATCACCTCTTTGAGTCTATGGGACAGTATTGCCTCTCCCATGTTTCTGTCTATGTAGTATCTTCTCTTGCCATTGCAGCTGGAGATAGGATGGGGCTGTCCATATCCAACACATCCCGGGAGTTTTCGCTGGTATATTGTTGGGGTATATAAAGGGTATGTTAGATCTTGGCATAGAGCTGTATGAAGACACACCTCTAATCAGTTATCTACAACCCACACCCTCTCCTGCAGGTCAATTGTGAACCAAAAAAGAGAATTTGAGGTTTGTATGTGTGGAAATCTGTTTGCCGCTTTGCAAAACTTCTCATCTCTTTGTGCTACCTCACTGAAGCTTCAATTTTTATTATCAGAATGCTTGCATATTGAAATCGCCATACAGCTTAAAAGTATAATATTCATTAAAAAAAAAAATCTAATAAGTTTTACTTCTGTCACATATTTCTGTCTTAAAGTATAACTAAAGACAAAACTTGGATAGTTGAAGAGGGATTAGAACCTTTTTTCAAATTGTTATTGCTGTCTGTGACCCCATTAGGGAGACTCACCCTCTCTAATTGTCCCATTTACCATTAAAAGTGAAAGTAAAAGAAAATCCCCAATTTTGGGTTGTTCTCAGAAATGTAATAGAGGAAAAAATCTTCCAATAGGAGCATTAGTTCTGGTGACCTGGGGATCCCCAAGGAATTCCCATCATTTGCAGGGATTTGGTCCCACTTCTATTTGACTATGGCACAGAAAATGAAGGGAAATCTTCCCTATGGGACATAGTTGGAAAAAAACACAGGGGTTATAACCCTCCCTTACTCTATCCAAAATGAAAAAAAGAGTTGCCTGTATTTCTACTTTATTTCCAAGATAAAAGTTCTGATTATAATGGGCTTATGGTGTCCAAAAAATAGCAATGAGTATACATTTCTTATGAATACATGTTCTGTTTAAGTACAGTATACGTAAAACCCTTAAAGGAAATTTAAGCCTTGAGAGAAAAGGATGCAATTTAACACCATCAAAAATAAATACTTTTTTCTCTGACGAAATACACATTTGCTGGCCTCAGACATTATAACCACAGGCATTAGATACTTTTATTTGAAGGGATTTATAAAACACAGTTAATCTCATATAAAAGACACAATAATAGCATTCGTTCAGATGATTTTGTACAAGTGTCATAAAATTATAGAAATTTAGTTACTTGATATTGTCTGTACATTTGATGTGCTGTTGACTGGAGTCCATTGTATGCTGTAAGACAATTTCGGCTAAAAAAATCTCAACAGTCAGGCCCCGTACACACGACCAGTTTCCTCGGCAGAATTCAGCTTCCGACCGAGTTTCTGGCTGAATTCTGCCGAGAAACCCGGCCGTGTGTACACTTTCGGCCGAGGAAGCCGACGAGGACCTCGGCGAGGAAATAGAGAACATGTTCTCTATTTCCTCGTTGTTCTATGGGAGCTCTCGGCCCGCCGAGCTCCTCGGCGGCTTCAGGGCTGAACTGGCCGAAGAACTCGATGTGTTTGGCACGTCGAGTTCCTCGGCCGTGTGTACGAGGCCTAAGTGTAGCATAATCAGGGCAGCCATCAGAAATTTTGGGGCCCCTTACACAGCTTACGCATCTCACCTCGTCCTCCTCCTGCCGCAAATTGAGAACGGGGAGGGGGGGGAACATGCTGCTGAAAATGAAAGTTTTTTTCTCTCCTCTCCTCAGCCGCAACATGAGGGGGGGGGCAACCGGGCCCCTGGGAACATTTGGGCCCCTTACAGGTGTAATGCCTGTACCCCCTGATGGCAGCCCTGATTAATAATCACTTTTTCAGGTTCAAATCTGTCACAAACACATTTACTGATAATTTTTGTAAATGAGAGTGATTGATGTGTCCTCTTTTGGATCCGGCACCTCATCCCTATAGAATGTATTGTAGGATTGTGGAAGAGTGGGAGGGATTATAGCGGTGCCTTTTAAACACGTCATACAAAGTAATCAAATCAAAATTGTAAATATAAACATTTTAGTGATAATAGAAAATTGGTATAAAAACTTTAAGGATGTATGTATTCTTTATTAGATTGTACAAAATATATTGACTGACTCATACCTCTGAGGAAGGCAATGATTTGCCGAAACATGACGGGACTCTGTAACAACTCATGTCAATTTTAGTCGATCCTTAAAGTTTTTATACCAAATTTCTATTATCAATAAAATGTTTATATTTACAATTTTGATTTGATTACTTTGTATGACTTGTTTAAAAGGCACCGCTATAATCCCTCCCACTCTTGCACAATCCTACAATACATTTACTGATACGTTTAAGACATTCCAGGAAACTGTGAATGCTATCTATATCTCTTTTATATACAGGAAATGGGTGTTTTGTAACACATGCTCACGAATTAACAATGAGTTCGGAGGAAAATAAGTGAAGATGTCTTTTTGAGGTCTTTTTAGAAACAGGTTGTTCAAAAAATTTCACCTCAATATTGCCTTCACTAAAAGCTTCTCTCCTAGTCTCTTCACTTGTATTGTCTCTTGATTTTTGTTGAGTTAATGTAATGCCAGAGTTTCCAGGTCTCCTTGAGGGTGAAGAGGAGTCTTTTATGAAACAAAAACATATGGCAGACAAGAAGTTTTTTTTAAAGTTTTCATTCATAAAAGCATATACAATTGGATTGCAAATTGAGTTGAAAAATCCAATAATTTGCACAACAGCAAATATTATCTTGATCGTGACATCATCATAGTCATTTTCAAAATTACCTGGAAAAAAATTGTCTTGGGTTAAAACATTGTCAAAAGGAAGTTACCATTATTTTTGTGCTAGCAACCCTATACAACATTTTAAAGCCATCATTTTGAGATTCTTCATCTTCTTTTCTTATATTGCTATCTTATTCCATCATTTTGTATACACCCTCTTTCAACAGATAGTGCCTCCTAGACAGTGTCGTTCTCAATTCAGACCTGAGAGACCTTTACAAATTTTTCAGATCATGAGACTGTAAATATACTTGGGTTCCTGATGTTTACAGTGTGGCACTGGCTATATATATGTAGCGCTACCCCCACAGTAGCTGCTGGTTTAGATATATTCTCGCTGTCCAGGGTAAAAGGAGAGTCCAAAGTATTTCAATGCCCACACACAATGTACCTCTTTTCGCTTTGGGTTTATTTTGGAGAACATTAGTAGAAAAGAGGAGTAAGGGGTGGAAGGGTAGGTAGGTTCAGATGCACAGTCACAAAGTAAGGAAACACTACTGTCTCTGCCACAGACCTTCCTTTCTCGGTGAGATATTTTTTTCCGGAATCCTCTGCCACAGGATTCAGCACCCGGATCTCTTTAGCTTTTCTCACTAAAACCTTTAGACCCGACAGGCGACACTGTCAAGCCTCTCAGTGTATGGTGCATGAATGAAGCTTCCAGGCCTTCTCCTAAGGATCCAGCCTCTTGCATAGTCCCTATCAGGATAGGTCCTCCCCTGGTCTCCTTCCTCAAGTGGCTTCCTCCCTCAGAACGGACAACACATGATCACTTCTGCGGTACAGCCACAGTCAGACAACTGGGCCCAACAAACGAAGCCGCAGCCCCGGAGCTAGGATTCACAACACGCACCTCCAGCCAGGCGGGCCACGAGGCGCGAACGGACGGACCCCGCACCAATGGTGTCTGTCTCTTAAGTACCCCTCCCCAGAATGCACAGCGGGGTAACCACTCCCACAAATTCGTTGCTGAGGGGGACACTCAATATACCATGACCTGACTGCTGCCACCCTTGGTCTGGGGTGGTAATAACACCCCCAGGCGATCAATGGTGGATCACTCCCAGCACAGCCATGGCTAGAACAGAGGCTAAATTGCCTTTTAATCACTCTGGTCTGATCCAAATAACAGCTCAGACCCCCATTAGATTTGAGGCAGCACCTATTCTTCAGGAGCAGGGCGCTACATATAAATATATATATATATATATATATATATATATATATATATATATATATATATATATACACACATATACACGCACACACATAGGGGGTTATTTACGAAAGGCAAATCCACTTTGCACTACAAGTGCAAACTACAGGTGCAAAGTGCACTTGATATTGCACTGAAAGAGCACTTGGAAGTGCAGTCGCTGTAAAACTGAGGGGTAGATCTGAAATGAGGGGAAGCTCTGCTGATGTTATCATCCAATCATGTGCAAGCTAAAATGCTGTTTTTTATTTTCCTTGATTGTCCCCCTCGGATCTACAGCAACTGCTCTTCCAAGTGCACTTTCAGTGCAATTTCAAGTGCACTTTGCACTTGTAGTTTGCACATGTAGTGCAAAGTAGATTTGCCTTTAGTAAATAATCCCAATAGTATATAAGCACACATATACACGTTGTATATACATTTATATAATGTACTTTATAAATATACTGAGATTAGACCCACTATAACTTCCTACAGCCTAAAGAAAGTCCAAATAGTGGTGCTATAATTATTCAGGACAAATAATAATTGACAGAAAACATAAAAAATATTGGGTATTATGATAATGAGGAAAATTACAACCATAAAGTACCACCAAGGTCAATAATGTTCTCATAGACAGATAGACAGATACACAGTGGTATAGGAATTGGGGTAGCACTAGGTCAACAAATATGGATGTCTATACTTTGATAATGTCAGGTCTTTCATCTAACTTTATTGTACCAAACAAAGCAAACTGCAGTCCCGCTTGGGACTACCCCACTTTGACGCATCTCATCCTTACACAAGACTAATCATTGAGATCTCTGTGATTAAAACTGCATAAAAGTGAAACATGTCCAAGTGGGGTGCATCCAGGCAGGGCTGTAGTGTGCTGTGTCTGGTACATTAAAGTTGGATGAAAGATCTAATGCCAAGTACACACGATCGGTTCATCCGATGAAAACGGACCGATGGATTTTTTCATCAGATATCGGAGCTGACTTTCATCAGTCTTGCCTACACACCATCAGTTAAAAATCCAATCGTGTCCAACTCGGTGACGTAAAACACTACGACGTGCTGAGAAAAATTAAGTTCAATGCTTCCGAGCATGCGTCGACTTGATTCTGTGCATGTGTGGATTTTTGACCAATGGATTTCCCCACAGACGATCGTTTTTTTCTATTGTTTTTTTAACCATCAGAAAATTTTAAAACAGGTTCTATTTTTTTTCACCGATGGGAAAAAAAAACGATGGGGCCCACACACGAACGGTTCGTCCGATGAAAACGGTCCATCGGACCGTTTTCATCAGACGAACCGATCGTGTGTACAGGGCATAACACTGTCAGAGTGTGTCCATCAATTTTAGCTGACTCTATACCCAGAGCCTGGATGAGCGTCTATTTGGTCTGTACCTATTATTCCAGAGGCTAAGTACTGACAATAAGTGGAGCAGCGACATCTATTTGCCTTCTAAACTGAGATAGCACGGGGGATAATGCTAGATCTTTTCTACCCTACCGTAAACTTAGATTTTGGTAAGCTCACAGTGATATAATAAGGTTGGGGAAGTGGTACAAAACAAGGGGGAAATGTTCAGAAAATAAGAAGGGCACAGTCAAAAAATTGTACCAGGGCCTTACATTAGTAGATATGCCTCTAAAGGTGTATTCATTTTTGTCAGTAAATCATCCCATAATATGTTATTTTATGTGCACAAAAGGCCAGTTTTATCTGTGGTAGTATTAGAATGTTTAAGGAATTGTGTGGGTACAGTGCCCAACAGAGTAAGGGATTATTAACACAAATTTTCCATGAACTATTGTCCAAATAAATTACTGGCCAAAATCACAAAATGGAGCTGTGCAAATCTTTAGGGGGGCATATTAGTTAAAAATTCATTGGGAAACAGGACAAGAATCAAATAAACCCAATTCCAGTACATAATAACAGTAGTACTACTCCATTTAAGAAAACTAAAGGCCCAATTCAAAAAACTTTATCACAAATATAGTTTTTTTTATTTTAGCCACATGGCTGTAATTTTTAAAATGGGCCTAACCATCATTTTTTTTTCAATAATCGTGATGTGTCAGCTATGCAAACACAGCCTAATGCCGCGTACACACGATCATTTTTCGGCATGAAAAAAATCTTGTTTTAAAAAAATGGCCTTTAAAATGATCGTGTGTGGGCTTCACATCATTTTTCGGGTTTCGAAAAACGACAATTTTTTTTTCCGAACATGCTGCATTTTTTAACAACGTTTTAAACAATGTAGTTTTTCGGGTTGTAAAAAATGATCGTATGTGGGCTAAAACGACGTTAAAAACCCGCGCATGCTCAGAATCAAGTTATGAGACGGGAGCGCTCGTTCTGGTAAAACTACCATTCATAATGGAGTAAGCACATTCATCACGCTGTAACAGACAGAAAAGCCTGAATCGTCTTTTACTAACACGGAATCAGCTAAAGCAGCCCCAAGGGTGGCGTCATCCGCATGGAACTTCCCCTTTATAATGCCGTCGTACGTGTTGTCGGTCACAGCGCTTTGCTAGAGCATTTTTTAAAAAACGATGGTGTGTGGGCAACGTCGTTTTAATGATGAAGTTGGAAAAACTTTGTTTTTTCTACATGCCGAAAAACAACGTTTTTTTTTCATGCCGAAAAAATGATCGTGTGTACGCGGCATTAAGCCCCATACACACTATCAGTTTTCCTGCAGGTTTTTCACTTCAGATTTACCAAAACCATGTAGTGCAATAATGGCACAAAGATGTATTGTAGTCCTAGACGAACTCTAGTTTGTGTCTAATTTATATGGGAACAATTTAAGTTTCTTTTAGCGATTCCCACTAGATATAAATTCTCCTTCTCATTATGAGTTCTTTACAAGCAATGGAGGAAGAAAATCCTTAAAAATAGGATCGAGCATTATCACTAACTAAAAGACACAGCAGATACTTACTGTATTCTATCATCATGTGCACAACATGAAACGGTGCCCAGCAGACTGTAAAAAGCACAACCACTGTTATCATCATAATGATTGCTCGTTTCTTCTTCCTGGTATGAAAATGGTTGCAGATTAATCAGGATCATGTATCATGCAATTTGTTGTTTAAACAATTCTTTATCTTAATTGTTGTGTTTTTTTGTTCATTTATCTGATTATACACTCACACATACATATATCTATATATATCTATATATATCTATATAGATATATATATATATATATAATGATTTGTATATCACACTTTTTAAAAGATTTTCTTTGTTGTGAATTTCTCTTCAGCCTTCTAGTGGTCAGCAGTGGCATCACATCCCGGCTGTGCCTTTTTTGTGTTTTCCTGTGCTTGAGCTGCTCTCAGTTTTGCCTCTTACAAATTCATACAGTATATAATCTACTGAGTAGCCCTAGGATAGACAGGCTGAGGAAGAAGCTTGATGCTTGGAAACACATCCCTGTATCCTAATGCGCATATGAACATGAGCTATGCCGGGCGATCTCTGGTTCTGGGTTTGTACATCGATAACAGTGTTTTTTCAGTGACAGCGGCTTTATTCCATCACAAGTGCTCTCTTATACCCTTGCCGGTGGCCAACGCAGAGGTCCTGGTTCCAGGGCCATCCTAATAGCATCATGGGCCCCTGGGCAAAGTAATGCTCTGGGTCCCCTACAATGATGACAGTGCAGGTAAACAGAAATCAAGTAGGTAGGAGGTAGACTGCCTCCCCTGTGTATCTATCACTCTGAGTGCCATCATGGGGCCCCCAATTTCGGGGCAGCGTGGGCTCATGGACCAGCTGCTTTGGGGAAAGTGCAGGGGCCCCCCATGCAGCTGGGGCCCCTGGGCAGTGCCCAGGTGTGCCCTCTCATTAAGACAGCCCTGCCTGGTTCACACCTCCTCACTGTTGGCTTTCAGGTGACCCAGACTGTTATGTCTAGCACATGCCATCTTTGAGAGGACAATTTTATTAATTTAATAAATGCTTTCTGCTTAATATTAATAAAGAATAGGTTTTTGAACCCTTGTTTTTTCCTTATGTTTCACAGCTCCAATGAAACTTGCCATATCTCTGTGATATAATTATCTTGTATATTCAGTGGTACCATCTAGTGGCCATAATGTGTTCATTTTCCTTCATTGAGGTAATAAAAAACAAATACCACATTATGGCCAGTACATGGCACTAACAATTATAGGAGATAACTACATTACACAGAATACAGGAAGTTTTTTTTGGAGCTGTGCAGATGTGTGTCCTATTTTTTTCAGCAAGCTTTTTACACATAGACCCCATAAACTCAGTGGACAAAAATATTGAGTTTAAAGGGAAGAGGCGAGGAACAAAAAATCACCCCTTTAGAACTATGTGCTACATGTTAAGGAGGATAATGAATTGGACAATAAGGTCAACAGAGAATCTACCCACACACTAGTATCTGCTTTTTTACTCTCACCGCCCATTGTAAAACAAACTAAGGGTCTATTAGAACTCTGCAACATCAAGCTGAAATTGTAATAACAAACACAAAGTCTAAAGACAAAACATGGAAATCTCAGGAGTTCTTTAAAAGTTTGTGGTTATGGTCCATATGGAAAACCTTTTGCAGATTCACCTTAAATGTCCTAACCACCGTTTCTCCTTTCTTTCCTTCTTTTACCACACTGGTTTCACACCTTGTTCGTTGTTCGTACACCCACTGATACAGATTGCAGGAAGGGTTAGTAGATCTTGGGCCAGATTCACAGAAGAAGTACGCCGAAGTATCTACTTATACTCCGGCGTACTTTCAAATTTGCCGCGTCCTATCTTTAGTTTGAATCCTCAAACCAAGATCCGACGGCTTCTAGCTTCGATCCGACAGGCGTACGGCTTCGTACGCCTTCGGATCGTAGGTGCAATACTTTGGCGCCTGCTGGGTGGGGTTTGCGTCGTTTTCCGCGTCGGGTATGCTAATTAGCTTTTTCCGGCGATCCACGAAGGTACGCGCGGCCGTCGCATTCTCTTACATCGTCGCTAGTCGGCTTTTCCCGGCGTATAGTTAAAGCTGCTATTTCGTGGCGTATAGATAGATCTGCCATGTTAAAGTATGGCCGTCGTTCCCGCGTCTAATTTTGATTTTTTTTTTTTTTTGCGTAAGTCGTCCGTGAATAGGAAAGGACGTAACTCACGTCTACGTTCAAAAAATTACGTTTGTGCGACGTCATTTCGCGCAAAGCACGGTGGGAAATTTCAAAACAGAGCATGCGCAGTACGTTCGGCGCGGGAACGCGCCTAATTTAAATGATCCACACCCCCTACCCGGATCATTTGAATTAGGCGGGCTTGCGCCGGAGGGATTTACGCTACGCCTCCGCAACTTTACAGGCAAGTGTTTTGTGAATCAAGCACTTGCCCGTAAAACTTGCAGCGGTGTAACGTAAATGCGATACGTTACGCCGCTGCAAATGTACCTGAATCTGGCCCCAAGTGTTTATCGACCCTCGCTAGAAACCCAAAGTCTCTCAGCAAATCAGCTCAAGCTTTTATTTTTTATTTCCGTTTCATTTTTTTTTTATGTCTGAGTATAGCATGACTTATTGCACTCAGTATGGGAATTACGGTTCCAGGTTTAACCACATAAATGTGTTGTTATTAGATGTATATGCATCTTCATGGTAAAGATTCATTGGGGGTTATTTACGAAAGGCAAATCCACTTTGCACTACAAAATTACACTGAAAGTGCACTTGGAAGTGCAGTCGCTGTAAATCTGAGGGAAAGATCTGAAATGAGGGGAAGCTCTGCTGATTTTATTATCCCATTATGTGCAAACTAAAATGCTGTTTTTTATTTTCCTTGCATCTACAACAACTTGTAGTGCAAAGTGGATTTGCCTTTTGTAAATAACCCCCATTGTCTTAATTTTCTCTATTCTCTGTATTTTGATGAAACTCAATAAAAAACATTTGAATTAAAAGTTTGTGGCTATCCAGATCGGGCTTTCACTAAATATCCAAAAGTTCAAGTGAAAAACATGGGACCATCATGAAAAGCAGACCACATGCAGTTATATAGCCATCCAATATATACTGTAGCTGGTGTGTGTAGGAGAAACTCAGATGGATCTTTAACAAACATCACATTCTTATGTCCTTCAAGCCAAACAATACACAGAGGCTTGAACATCCAAAAACCCAACACCCCAATGTAACCTCAATAACTTGATAGGCCGTGTCAGTGATCCGTCCTCCTCCGGTCCGGTTCACTTTCTCTTCTACAAGTTCCAGTTAATCAAATCCCCCCTCTTCCTCTTCCCTTCCACTCTTTTCTCTAGTTCTTCCAGTGGGCACAATGCAGGAAAATGTACAGGGGGCAGCAAATAGAAGCTGCATAGGAGAAGCATTGGGAGTGGCTGCATATAAACATATAAAGGTACCGAACTCTCTCCATTACCCCCCCCCCCCTTCTCCTCCTCTCCCTCCCGCAGTCATTCAGCAGCTGCAGGAGGAAAATTGAGAGATTCTATCTTCTATGCCAGTGTTTGTCAATCTTTTTCCAGTCAGGGCACCCTTGAAGTATACCCCTAGGTGAATGGGCTGCACTGCAAACACCCCGCAACTGTGTGCATTGCACGCAGTTGCCACATAGTGAGGATGAATTTAGGGGGTTAAAACAGGCAGTGAAGAGACAACATATTGCCTCTTTACCGGCTGTCAAATGCCGCTGAAAAAGCGATCTGAGCATGGATCGCTCGCTTTTCAGAGGAACGGCATTTTCTTGCTGGTACTATGAACAAGCAATGAAAAAAAAATCTGTTCTGATTGTACACATATAGGGGGTCAGGATTAAAAGTAATGTGCATACATACACATGCATGTAAACACACACGTATGCACATACACACACACACACACACACACACACACACACATGTACACACATATAAACGCACACACATATACACATACACACACACATATATAAACACACATACAGTATCTCACAGAAGTGAGTACACTCCTCACATTTTTGTAAATATTTTATTATATCTTTTCATGTGACAACACTGAAGAAATTACACTTTGCTACAATGTAAAGTAGTGAGTGTACAGCTTGTATAACAGTGTAAATTTGCTGTCCCCTTAAAATAACTCAACACACAGCCATAAAAGTGAGTACACATCTAAGTGAAAAATGTCCAAATTGGGCCCAAAGCATCAATATTTTGTGTGGCCACCATTATTTTTCAGCACTGCCTTAACCCTCTTGGGCATGGAGTTCACCAGAGCGTCACAGGTTGCAGCTGGAGTCCTCTTCCACTCCTCCATAACGACATTACAAAACTGGTGGATGTTAGAGACCAGGGGCCAAATCCTCAAAAGGGATACACAGGCGGAACTGCTGTTCAGCCTGCGTATCCCTGTGCCTATCTTTGGAAACGATCCTCAGAATCAGTTTTCCAAAGATAGGCAGAAGATCCGACATCTGTAAGAGACTTACACTGTCGGATCTTAGGATGCAGTACCGCATCCGCCGCTGGGGGCATTTCGAGTCGAAATGCCGCTTTGCGTATGCAAATGAGGACTTTTTAGCTTTGTGTTTTCTGCGTAAGTTACGTTTTGCATGCGTAAAATTAGGGATGCTTTTACAAGGTGTAAACTAGTAACACCTTGTAAAAACATACCTTTTTTTCGATCGCCGCGTTTTTTTTTAAATTTCAAATTTTATTTTCCGCCGCGTAACTTTTTTTTTTCCCGACGCAACTTTATTGTCCCGTCGCAATCCACAAAGCCCGACATAACGTAATTTCGCGCGCTGCCCGTCGGGAAAAATGACGTCACACGCATGCGCAGAACGTCCGGCGCGGGAGCGCGCCTCATTTAAATTGTCATCGCCCCCTGGATGAGAAGACCGCCTTGCGACGGAGGCACTTAAGTTACACAGCCGAAAATTTCTAGGTAAGTGCTTTGTGGATCGGGCACTTAGGTAGAAATTTTCCGCCAGTGTAACTTAACTGCTAAAAGTTAAGTTAGGCAGGTTTTTTGAGGATTTGCCCCCTTGGGTTTGAGAATGCCCCACAGATGCTTGCGGGCTTTCTTGTGCATTATCTTTAGAAGAGGCTTCCTTTTGGGGAGACAGCCATGCAGACCAATTTGATGCAATGTGTGGCTTATGGTCTGAGCACTGACAGGCTGACCCCCCACCTCTTCAACCTCTGTGGCAATGCTGGCAGTACACATACGTCTATTACCCAAAGACAACCTCTGGCTATGAAGCTGAGCACCTGCACTCAACCTCTTTGGTCGACCATGGAAAAGTCTGTTCTGAGTGGAACATTTCCTGTTAAATCGCTGTATGGTCTTGGCCATGTGCTGCAGCAATACTTTTTTTCAGATCCTCAGGGAGTTCTTTGCCATGAGGTGCCATGTTGAACTTCCAGTGACCAGTATGAGTGAGAGCGATAACACCACATTTAACACACCTGCTCCAATTCACACCTGAGACCTTGACACCTGGGAGGGAAAATGGCTAATTGGGCCCAATTTAGACATTTTCACTTAGGGGTGTATTCACTTTTGTTGCCAACGGTTTAGACATTAGTGGCTGTGTGTTGAGTTATTTTGAGGGGACAGTAAATTTACACTGTAATACAAGCTGTACACTCACTACTTTACATTGTTGAAAAGTGTGATTTCTTCAGTGTTGTCACATGAAAATATATAATAAAATATTTTCAAAAATGTGAGGGGTGTACTCACTTTTGTGAGATACTGTACACACATGTACACACACATATACACACACACATATATAAACACATGTACAGTACATACATGTACACACACATATATAAACACACATACATGCACACACACATACATAGCCTAAAGATATATAGATAAAAAAAACAGCAGTCCTTTACCTTAGCTCTTCTTGCTGGGCACTTTAGGTGTGAACAGTGTGCAAGCTCCCCACAGTGCCGATTTACAGTTCGGCTGAGAAAAGGGGAGCTCGGTCTCAGCCACCCTTATCACCATGGGTACTACTGCAACCTCTGTACATCCGCCCCTGCCGGGGATGGATTCCATTACTAGGGGTAATAGGCAGAGAATGTTTCTGCAGTCTGCTCTGGCTTTACACTTCTGCACTATACCTCACAAGCCGGTTCCTCTATCTACCACACATTCACCCGAAGTGCACCATAATGATGTGGGGATCCTTACCTAAAAGGTTCCCTGACTGAAGATGGTCACAAAAGTATCTTGAAAGTTTGGTGTCCAATTAGACTACCTTCCTCTTTCAAGGCACTGTACAGAATCTCTAACGGACCAATTCCCTTACAAGACAACCCTTCCAATGCAATAGTGGCACTAGGCCACCTACAGGTAGGAAGCCTAATTACACCTCACTACAGGTAGACAGAAGGGTTGGGGGGTGGGGCTTTAATTAACAATGATTGCTCACACAAATAAATAAATAATGATAAAACTAACCTGGCTATTTTAGACATCTCATTGCCATGGATAGTTTGAAGCACTGATGCATCTCCAACTCGTTTCTTAATCCAAAGTTCATAGCCAATTTTACTGTAGAGCAGAAGCATCAATGTTAGTGGAAGGAGAAACAGGATCACTAGAATAAAGGTTGTGTAGATTTTCTGGTGAACAAGTCTGTTCCATTTTTCCAAGCAGCACACGTATTGTTTTTCATACAAAAAGTCATATTTAATCTGAAATACAACAATAAACATATTAGAAACCTAATTATGGAATAAAAAAAATGTATTATATAAAATACCACAAATGGCTTAACAGTCAAACTTATGTCGCATGTATTTGACCATAGCAGCTAGAATAAACATTGTCACCTAGGACTTTATATAGTAACATTAAAAAAAGATCAATCAAGTTCTGTATCCTGCCTCCAACCTGAAAGCTACATATCACAAGCTGATGTGAGAACAGTTGATACATACATTTACTACATACAGTTGTTTTGTACTTGATATCACCATATAAAGTCCATAATGATATTACTCCAGTAAAAAAAAGATCTGAACAAGACAGACATTGTTCCCTCTTTTCTAAACTTAATCGTTACTCTAATGCACCAACACATTTCACTGATTTATGGAGGTAAAGTGAATCCGATCGAGAGTTGAATAT
The DNA here is from genome assembly GCF_905171775.1 of Rana temporaria. NCBI lineage: Eukaryota > Metazoa > Chordata > Amphibia > Anura > Ranidae > Rana > Rana temporaria. Next base: position 492,094,576 of record NC_053489.1, read on the forward strand.
TAATATCTTGATTATTGTGTTGTTTGAAGAAAGCACACTGTCTGCTTTATATTCACATCAATTTTTTAGCTGTATAGGCCAACGAACAAGAGAAAGTTGAGATGAATTATGTTTTCTGACTGCACTTTATATCCCCTTTAAGTCCCTTACCACTGCAGTTATCTTGCTGAATCCAGCTATAGATGTCCATAGGAGACCAGGAAAGGGAAGAACAATAAGGAAAATGTTGTCATTTTGATGTACATTATGATACTTAGTGCAGACTCCATTAATGACACTGTCCTAAGTAGTTGCTCACAAATAATTAGCTAGATTCAGAAAGAGTTAAGCCGGCGTATCAGTAGATACGCCGTCGTAACTCGGAATCTAAGCCGTGTATTCTCAAATTGAGATACACTTAAATGTAGCTAAGATACATGTAACTATGCATAATAACATTTACTGACTTGACATGCTTGCCATGACTTGTGATATAATAGATCAAGGACAATACAAAATATTATTAGCTTTTATGCAAATATATACATTGTTTATATAGTTAACAGCTGCCCGTACAAACATTCATAGCTATAAAGCTACCTATTAAAATATAAAATGGACAACTAATGTAAATGTACGGTTACCCCCTATAGGGCCCGCTGGACGATGCCTTGTCCTCTGGTGCTGCCTTAACCCTATAAACTCCTCAACCCTTCTGACACTCTAGGTTCAGACATATTCTGCACACACAACAGCTCTCTGATAGCTAAGTGAGAGAGAGAGAGAGAGAGAGAGAGACTTGTAAAGTGCAACACATGCGAACTGAATCGCCTCTGGGCGCTGTATCCATTTCATGGGTAAGGAACCCCTTGACCTCAGAAGAGAGGGGTTTTAATCTTTCTCCTGAAGGCCAAGTGGTCCGACTCCAGTCGGATGGTGGTTGGTAGTGCATTCCACAGGCAAGGTCCCTGGACTGCAAATCTTCGATCTCCTTTGGACTTGTATCTGGCCTTGGGTATCTGGAGGAGGTTTTGATTGGTGGATCGCAGAATGCGATTGGGGTTATGGGCTTTTATTTTTTCGCATAGATATTGGGGGGCGTTGCCTTGAATACACTTATGTATTAGGCAGAGTGCCTTGAAAGTGATTCTGTCTTTTACTGGCAACCAATGAAGGGATCTCAGTGAAGGTGAGATTGATTCCCATGGTTTTTCCCAGTCACTAGTCGAGCGGCCGTATTTTGAACGACTTGCAGACGAGTGATTTGGTATTTGGGGAGTCCTAGATAGAGGGCATTTGCGTAGTTGAGTCTGGAATTGATGATTGCTCCCACCACGACTGCAATGTCCTCTTTCGGGATAAAGGGCGTGAGTCTGCGTAGTAGGCGCAGCAGATGGTGGGATCCGCTGACTACTGACCCTATTTGTGCATCCATTGTCATGTAGGTATCGAAAATGACTCCGAGACTTTTGACTTTGGTGCTAGGGGTGATAGTTTTACCCAGAATGGGTGGGGAGTCCATGTTGACGCGGGGTGATTTTTCCGGTTAGCGTGAAACAGGAGAAGTTCTGTTTTCGAACCATTGAGTTTAAGATAACTGTTTGTCATCCAGTTATCTATTAGAGTGAGGCATTTCTCTAGTCCAAGAGAAGTCGTGTGTCGTCTGCATAGGAGTGGTAAAGTAACTTCTGGTTACTGATGATTTCAAAGAGAGGGCGAAGATAGATATTAAACAATACGGGCGATAAGGGAGATCCCTGAGGGACTCCGCATGACACCGTACGTTTTTCAGAAGTGAAAGACCCCAGTTTCACTATTTGTGATCGGTTTTCCAAGAAGGAGGAGAACCAGGGTAAAACACATTCAGCGACTCCGGCTACTTCAGCTAGCCTAGCCAGTAGTAGTCCGTGGTCTACAGTGTCAAAAGCCGCGCTTAGGTCCAGCAGTATCAGGAGACAAGATTCTCCTTCGTCTGCAGCCTCTAGAGCGTCATCCCATATTTTAAGCAGCGCCGTTTCTGTTCCGTGACCCGGACGGAAGCCTGATTGAAACGGATCGAGTAATTTATGGGTGTCTAAATGCAGTTGCAGCTGTTGTACAACTACTTTCTCCATTACCTTCGAGAAGACATTTAGTGCTGTTATGGGCCTCCGGTTGTTTGGGTCTTTGGGGTCGAGGGTAGTTTTTTTTAGAATTGGTTTTATTGTACCTTGTTTTAGCAAGGTGGGCACCATGCCCTCCTTGAATGATTGGTTAATGAGCTGCGCGATAGCTGGTGCCAGTATATCGGCACTTTCTTTCAGCAGTTTAGTGGGGATGATATCATTGTGTGCTGTGCTATTACGCAGAGTCCCGATGATATTTTAGTGGCATCGATGGAAATGGGTTTTAGAGTGAATTTTGGTGGTTGCGACTGATTTATGTGGGTATTAGGTTTGTGATTTGGGGGGAAGTTGGTGACGGTTCCATTTTGCTGAATACTTTCACGGATTTTTTCAATTTTATTAATGAAATAATCTGATAATTCGTTGCAAAATTCTTGTGAATCAGAATTGGGGGCCTCTAAACAAGCTGGATTCATAGTCTGAGTGACCACCTTGAAGAGTTCTCGGGGGCGGTTAAGGGCATTTGCGATGATGTTGGAGAAATGTTTTTTTTTGGCCGTGAAGATTTCTTTGTGATATTTCTTTGTTATTATCTTGTAAATGGTGTGTTTTTTATCTGAAGAGCACCTTTTCCACGCAGCTTCTGCTCTTCTACGCTCTTGCTTTAGCATTAAACCAGCTGGAGTTGTTTTTCCGGATGCAAGTTTTGCGTTTTGGTGCTACTAAGTCAGCTGACTGTAGTAGCGCCTTTTTGATGGCGTCAAGTGTTTCTGTGGCTGTTTGTTTTTGTTGGGTTGTTTTTATTTTGTTCCCTAGTGTTGTTTTGAAGAGTTCCGAGTGGAGCTTCTTCTGAGATCTAGTCCAGTGAGTTGTCACCGGTTTTGTCGTTTTTTTTTTGGGCTGGCATTTTTGGTGATTGTGAATTTAATGGCATGGTGATCGGTCCATGGTTGCGGCTCATTTCCCAGGACGTCAATTTCCAAATCTTGTTTGAAAATGAGATCGAGCGTATGGCCTGAGGCATGAGTGGGGCCTTGTATTAGTTGCTGCAGACCTAATCCTTCCAAATGGTCGATGCAGGCGTCGGCTACGGGGTCCAGCGAGGAGTTGGCCCAGAGGTTGAAATCCCCAAGCACCAAAAGGTGTTTGATGTTTAGGGTATATGTGGAGATGAATTCAGTCAATGACGTGAGAAGGTGCGTTTTTGGGCCTGGTGGTCTATAGCAAAGTAGCATATGGACCGTATCTTGGGGATTTGTTTGCAGCTGCAGAGTGAGGGTTTCCATTAATGGAAGCGAGTTTTGAAGGACTGGTTTGGTGATCGAGAGGTGAGTCTTGCCCCCTCTTTGCCCCACTCTGTTTTGCATTTGTATGCGATAATTTGCTGGCATCAATTCTGCTAGAATGGTGTTGCAGTCGGCTGTCAGCCAGCTTTCTGTGATGAAGAGGCAGTCTAGATCGTGTTGAAGGATGAAATCATAGATTTCTTGTCTGTGTTTTACTGCCGATCTTGTGTTGACCAAAGCGCATATTAAGCGCTTGGGCTGGGGTACCTGCGTGTAGTTTTTGACTGTTGATCGTCGATTGATTCTCAACAGTCGCTCATTCCGTAGAGCTTTTTTGGTGACAACTGGGAGTATAGAGGCAAATGGTTTTAGTTCCCGGATGGTTTCTGCAGAGTATTTTAGGTAACCCATGGTCGCAAAAAAAAAACGCAGGGAAGTAATGTTGATTGGGGGGGTCTTATATGGTGATGGGTGGAAGACTGTCCAAGTGAGCCGTCACTCGTTGAGTCTTCCCTTCCCGATTGGTCCAGAGGAAGGCGAAAAACCCCAGGTGTGCTGTGCCAATCTGCAGCGATCGGGGGAAAAAATTCCTTCCTGACCCCTTAACTGTGATCGGTGCAACCCTGGATCAATTGCCTAGGGGGGGTGGGGGGGTATTAGTCCTGTTTTTTTGTGCTGTGTCTGCAGCAGCCGAGAGATGGGAGGACCCTGCCTGGCTGCACTATCCCTGGGGAGAGCCGACTCGTTTGAGAGCGGGGTGAGCAGACTAAGATGAGAGCGTCTGCTGCACCGCTGAATCTATATCTAAGTAGACAAATAACATGGAGATCTGGCTCAGCAAATACTGTATTGCGAGAAGCTGAGTATATGATTTAGAACAGCAATTAAACAATTATCAGGTCAACTTCAGGGGACATTCAAATATTAAATCGACGTTTAAATAACACTAGATACACTAGCAATATGATTACAAGGATGCAAATCTGGATATGTAGTTAGCTGTAGAGATGCAGGACAATGATGTTATAAAAGGACAAAATGTACCTGAAGAGTATGATCAAAGTCAACACAGATTTATGGGAAAGAGACTTCAAAGCATGTCAGCTCCCTCTGGACTACTGAAACACTGAGCCCTCTGATATTACACCAGCGATAGAACAGAGTTCCCCTTTAAGATATCCATAAACTATCAATAGTAATATAAGGACAGTTCAGATTTAGATGCAAGGTGGTATCTTCGCTAGCACATAGGGGCCCATAAACGAGATTTAAATCTTTGAAGACATGTAGTGTCAGGATGACTGAAATAATGGTGTAGTTGTTCCTTTAAAGCGTCCTGAGTATGATGTCCGCATGCAGTGTCTCTAAGCAAGAGAAGGACAGGATGAAGAGTTTGGGCATTCTCCCGCAAACCAATCCAGGTTTGGAGACAACCTCTGCGGGAACAGGACAAGTGGTACAGGCACCACAACCTAGCAGAGTGATGAATGCTTGGCCAACCTGCCAAGTAGATAAGTCACCGGTCCACGTCAAAGCCCGCTATGCTGCTCTCAGGCTGCTGAGCAGGAACGATGCTTAACCTTCCAAGTGGTGAGCAATACAAGATCCGCTGTCTGTAGCCAGAAAGACCACCACAGTGTCTTGTCACTGTGTGCAGGTCAGCGCTCTAACATTCTGTAGAAGGTCCCAGGCCAAGGGAGCGAGCCCACCAGTTGCAGTCTTTTATATATCCTCTCCCACAGTCCCTTTTGCTGGCTGTTTTTTTATGGGAAATTTAGTTTAGAAGGGATTCATAAGTACATGGATGGCTGACTGCAGGACTACATGTCCCAAGGAAGGAAGGGAAACTCCCCTGCTCTATAGTCAGGAAGTGAAATAAGGGTTGAATTGCAAGCAATAGAGGGGGACTAGTTGGTCTGTGGTCCCAAGGATTATGTCTTCCGTATTCAGCTTGCAGTAGCCAGCACCTGGCTACATAAAATATAAACTCGTCAAACAGAATCTTTAAAGGTTTCCGTGTATGATAAAAAAAAAATGTTTTCCTTTAAGCTATCTACACACTTATGGGAGAATGCAGAAAATAAGAATGCTTTCTATCAAGTTGGCTAACAAAGCCTACGTTTTGCTTATCTCTATGGTAGTCATAGGGGCTTTTTAACATTTTACTGGTGTACACTATGAAGCACAATGTATTTAAATTTATTGCAGGAAGAAGTAATAGTAAGTTCATGTACCCTCTGTGATGATAGAGTCCAACACTCTCTACAATGACATCCATCAACTGTGTAATCATGGAAACTAGTTACTTACCAACACTGAAACAAACTGGAGCAATAATTAAGCAGTTTCCCTGCTTTATTGTTTCAGATAAATCAAGAAGGTTTATTGCCTTTTGTAAATCAATCACAATGCAACTGTATATTGTGCTGTGGGACTGCACCACCAGTGGTGGTTTGTATGTATATCCAGATATGTATTGTGCCTTTGAGCAAAATAATACAACTGCTGCATAGTTGAGCAGTGGCTATCACTGATTTGAATCACTGATGTCCTGGTTTTAAAGCCCACTAAGACCATTAGGCACAGAGCTTTTATTTCTTCCTATCTACAATATATATAGATAACTTTGTTGTTCCAGAAAAAAAAATCAGCAAATAATATCATAAAAAAAGCCCTGCTGTATGTATCTGTTTGAATAAAGCAGGGATATCATTTTGCATGCACCAATGGGAAAGGAAACAATGTGAATCGTAAATCTGCTCTGTAACTTTCTTCAGAATTTAATGATGATGTTGTAAAACGGTATTTAATATATATACTATTGTAACTTTGCCCAGTTCAGCAGGGGTTATTTTACTGATTTTTCTAAGGTTAAATACATATACTAACACACACCACTGATATTTCAGCTTTTATCAGTTTAGAGTAGCCACAGCAAGAAAAGTTGATTTCAGATTATAAAGTTTGTAATACATTTTATAAAACAACGCATAAAAAAAAGAAACACAGTATGATTTGCATTTCTATTTTTTTTACACTATCAGATGAAAAGATGTGAGAGTAGAAATCTCTGCACATACAAAATTAGGAATAAGGGAAAAATCTTTTTACTCCGTGGCCATTGATCTTTCCAGCCTCTAGATTTTTATGCCTGATGCCCAAAGATTCCGAGATGCATTGCATCTTAAAATAGCCAAGGTAATATAAGAATGTTTAACCTTTCATTTAAAATATGTAACCTCTCTGTGCAGTGTTTCTCACTAACCAACTCTCTTTTCCAACAGTATGACTCTGAGCATTACGCTCAACATTTTCCACATTTTGTCATGTTACAGCCAAAAAGGTAAATGTATTTTATGTCATAGACCAACACAAAGTGGCACATAATTGTGAATTGGAAGCAAAATGATAAATGTTTTTCAAATATTTTTACAATTAAATATCTGAAAAGTGTGGAGTACATTTGTATTCAGCCAATACTTCGTAGAACCACCTCTTGCTGCAATCACAGCTACAAGTCTTTTTTTGGTATATCTCTGCCAGCTTTGCACATTTAGAGAGTAACATTTTCCTCCAATATGCCTGTTCTCTTTTAAACCATGTGTCATGGACTCTAGTTACTATGGACATTTTTCATCCCGGTATGGGCAGCACAAGTTACCTACGCACCAATCTTGTGCCGCTAGGTAGACAGTCTTGATTTAGTAGCACAGCCAATCTGACACCAAAGATAAATTGCACATGTGGAAGAGATATTCTGAACAATGATGTGCAATGCTCTTGTAAACTTTTGAAGAAAAAGGACTTTGATTAACCACTTTGGGTGTTTTTCAGATTTGGTGTTTACAAGACTAAAACGTTTTTTTTTGCTAGAAAATTACTTACAACCCACAAACATTATATATTTATTTTTTTCTAACACCCTAGAGAATAAAATGGCGATCATTTCAATACTTTTTGTCACACCATATTTGCCCAGCGGTCCTACAAGCGCACTTTTTTTGGAAACAAATAACTTTTTTGAATTAAAAAATAAGACAGCAATAAATTTGGCCCAATTTTTTTAGATATTGTGAAAGATAATGTTACGCCGAGTAAAATGGTACCCAACATGTCACGCTTACAAATTGCGCCCGCTCGTGGCATGGCGTCAAACTTTTACCCTTAAAAATCTCGATAGGCGACGTTTAAAAAATTCTATAGGTTGCATTTTTTGAGTTACAGAGTAGGTCTAGGGCTAGAATTATTGCTCTCGCTCTAACGATCGCGGCGATACCTCACTTGTGTCGTTTGAACACAGTTTTCATATGCGGACGCTACTCGCGTATGCGTTCGCTTCTGCGCATGAGCTCGTCGGGACGGGGCGCTTTAAAATTTTTTTATTTTTTTTTCCTATTTATTTTTATTTATTTTATTATTTTTTACACTGGAAAAAAAAAATGATCACTTTTATTCCTATTACAAGGAATGTAAACATCCCTTGTAATAGAAAAAAGCATGACAGGTCCTCTTAAATATGAGATCTGGGGTCAAAAAGACCTCAGATCTCATATTTAGACTAAAATGCAAAAAAAAAAAAAAAAAATTGGAAACTGTCATTTTTTCAAATGACAAAAAAAAAAATGTTTCTTTAAGAGGCTGGGCGGGACTGACGTTTTGACGTCACTTCCGCCCAGCAGAGCTATGGGGACGGGCGAAGGAGATTTTTCCTTCAGTCTCGTCCCCAGTCACCAGCCGAACGTTCCCGATCTCCTCCGCTGCTACCGACGGCTACGGTAAGCGGCGGAAGGCCCCCTCTCGCGCCGCCGATAACGGCGATCTCGCGGCGAATCCGCCGCGGAGACCGCCGTTATCGTTAAGAGAACCGCTGACACTAAAGATTGATACCTCGGTTGTGGCAGCAGCTGCTGCCGTTACCGAGATATCAATCTTTAAAGTTAGGCCGTATAAAGACGTACGGCGGTTTAGAAGTGGTTAATGAAGAAGTTGTCTTTGTCACTTTCTGTAAAGAAGTGTTTTAGGTAAGACAAAAAGTGTAATTATGGTGTCTCATAAGAATGTGAATACTGGGAGTTAAAGCTTGTTTACCTCTGGTTAGAGCACACAAATGTGTACAAGACAACACATACAACCATCTAGTTCAACCAATAAAAGGGGAAAAAAATGTCATACAATCCTATACCCAGCTGATCCAGAGGAAAGCAAAAAAAAAAAAACAGCAAAGCATGATCCAATTTGCTCCAGCAGGGCAAACAATGTATTGCTGTTCCCCCAAGAGGCAATCAGATGTTCCCTGAATCAACTTTAATTATAAATATTAGTATCCAGTTAAAGTAGGTTTATGTAGGAAAGAATCCAGACCTTTTTTAAAACAATCGACTGAACTGGCCAGAACCCATCTCTTGAGAGAGTCTATTGCACATTTTCACAGCCTAAGGACTCTTAAAGGGTCACTAAAGGAATTTTTTTTTTAGCTAAATAGCTTCCTTTACCTTACTGCAGTACTGGTTTCATGTCCTCATTGTTTGTTTTTGCTTTGAAGTAGCTGTAATTCTGCTGTGATCTCCACACTTCCTGGTTGCCTGTTTCCTTATAACCATCATACTGGGAGATTTTCACGGTGGTCTAAGCTGTCATTATTGTGTGTCTAAAACTCCTCAGAACCAATCAGATTAATTTTAAAAACAAAACACTGCCCTGGATTTGTTGTTTTTGTTCTGTGAGTCTTTCCGACTCACCTCTCACCCGGAAATTCATGTATGTACATTTAAAACCGAACGTGAAACTAGAGGCACATTATATGATAGATTAAATTCAATTTTTAATCATTTTTAAAAGGAATCCGTTAACTTTTATGTCTCTATACCCTGTAAACAGTCATTTCAGCAAAAAAAATGTTTTCCTTTAGTGACCCTTTAATGTGAAGAAGCCTTTTGTATTTGAAGGTGAAATCTCTTTTCCTCTAGACATAAAGAGTGGCCCCTTGTCCTCTGTGATCACCTTAAAGCAAATAACTCAACACTAAGTTCATTATATTGACCACCTATGTATTTATACATGTTGATCATATCCCCCTAATCTCCTCTTCTCAAGAGAGAATCAATTCAGTTCCTATAATCTTCATAGATGAATTCCTCCATGCCTCTTATCAGTTTTGTTGCCCTTCCCTGTACTTTCTCAAGTTCCCCATTATCCTTTTTGTGAACTGGTGCCCAAAACTGAACTGCACATTCCAGATGAGGTCTTACTATTTGTATGATTTGTACTGGGGGAAAAATGACATCTCTTTCTCTACTGTCAATACCTCTCTTAATACAAGAAAGGACTCACTTAGGAAACCACAGCTTGGCATTGCATGCTATTATTAGGCTTATAAACTACCAAAACAACCCCATTGTTTAACCTAGTTGTACTCCCCCTAGTATGTATGATGCATGCATATTCTTAGCCCCCAAGTGCATATTTTTATATTTATCAACATTAAACCTCATCTATCATATAGTTGCCCAATTAAATAGTGAATTGAGGTTGGCTTGTAAGTTGGAGGCTTCCTGTAAGGACAATATTCCACTGCATAGCTTGGTGTCATCTGCAAAGACTGAAACAGTGCTTTTGATCCCAGACCCTATACATAGCAACCAGCTGGTTTGGAAAGGGTGTTGGCAACCCTGGTGATAGAGGGGAACTGTGGTGGTTTTTGGGAGGCTTCTGTAGCACAGGATTGGTCTAAACTTGGCCTGGGGGTCAAGGGAGGGAAGTCTGGCATATAAATATAAGTTTTGGTGTCAAGGAGAGACATGGGGGGATGGTGAAGAACATAGCATGTTCTGCATTATTGCATTGAAATGCTATGGAATACTGTGAGTGTGGGGTCAAGAGGAGACTGTCTCTGTATTTTTGGCATGAAGAGTTACTGCTTAGAATGTCCAGTGGTGTAGAATGGTACTTAAAATGAGATGAGATGAGTAGTTAGGAAAAAAAATAAAAAAACTTGGCAGGATTGACAACACTCATTCCTCAAAAATGTTGTGCAGCTGCAAACTGAACTTACTTGTGTTTGGTTTGGAAACATTTGTCAAACTTAACTGAAGTTTGAATGCAGAATCCAAATCCTATTAAATTCAATGGGATCCAAAACTTAGAAATCAGTAATGGTCATTTAGCTAGACTAATAGGCAAAGAATTGTCAAAGGGCACAGGGGTCGGTCAGTGCCCCAGTGTAGGCAGGTGTAGTTAGCCTATCCACCTGTAGGTGACCTAGTTTCTTTGCTGCATGGAAAGAAACTCACAGGAGAGTTGTAATTTTGGGTAAGGGAAACTTTTAAATAAGGGAACCCACAGCACCTTTGTTGTGCTTCGGTCGTGTGGACATGGACAGAAACATGATTGTGAAGGAAATGGGGAGTGGTTCCAGGTGAGCAGGGGAAGCTCACAGAAGGCTCCCTCAATACTACATTTACTGTGGTGATCAACACAGGAGCATGGAACCAGTGCAGTTTGCTAAAATCACAACTCTGACCGATGACCGACTGGTGTCCATTGTGGGGATTTTTTAAATAACAGGAAGAGAGGATTCTCTTGCTCCAGAGCTGGGCCCCTGAGCCTCGGTGATAAGCAACCTGAGGTAAAACTAGGCCAAAGGAATTTCCTCACTTGAGGCTACCCTCAGTTCTTGGCCTTTCATGCAAACGTGCAGAGTCCAGAGAGTTTGAATGTGATACCAGAGTGTGTAAAGTTATCAATGAGGAAAAGCACTTTGACCTGACCATTGAGAGGTAAAATCTTGCGCCAACTAAATAATTAATGATGTGAATATTAATAATATTACTGAGCTGCACCCCAAATTGCAGTAAACTGAAACAATAATGGATAAAGTGAAAGATAGGGGGTGCTGCAGATAGTAAATAACTAAATGATCATAAATATGAAATAATAAATACGATAATAATAATAGTGAAAAATGTCCAACATTAGCAAAACAGTGAGTAACCCCCAACTTTAGGAGGTTAAGTGTAAAGTCAGAATAAATATTGTGCCAAAAAAGTCCATTGATAAAGTGCCGTTGATAATAGTTATGGTGCAAAAAAGTCCATTAATAAAGTGCTGTTAATAATAAACTTGTGCTCGAAGAATAATTCCAATCCTCTAATAGAAGGTTCCCCTTCCACCAAGCGAAACAATCACCAAAAGTGTGCTCAAGGATGGCACCTTACCACAAGATGTTGACCTATTTATTTAAAAAGAGGTCAATAACAGCATATGGCATAAGCCATGGATTCCATGCGCAGCTCTTAATCACTTGATTCCACCAGACTCCATACACATGAAGTAAACCAGAAAAAAGAAAAAAACGCCGCTGGCTCTCGGTTCCGGAGAGCCAGCGGGACCGGAAGTGCGTTGATTTTGCGTGACTAGGTGCCTCGACGTACGTTTCGTGTTACCACGTCGAGGCGCCTGGTCACGCAAAATCAACGCACTTCCGGGCACGCTGGCTCTCCGGATCCGAGAGGTGGAACGCACGCTATCTTGCAAGCTTCCTCAGCGGGGAACCGTCTCTTCACTAAAATATACAACGCTGATTAGCCTCAGTTCCGGGAAAGGCACCAACAAAAGTACAGGGCCACTTGGCGCTGTCTGATTTTATATATTTTATTAAAAACTTTATTACCCTATGGCGGTTTTTTCTTTTTTCTGGTTTACTTCATGTGTATGGAGTCTGGTGGAATCAAGTGATTAAGAGCCGCGCATGGAATCCATGGCTTATGCCATATGCTGTTATTGACCTCTTTTTAATTAAATAGGTCAACATCTTATGGTAAGGTGCCATCCTTGTGCACACTTTTGGTGATTGTTTCGCTTGGTGGAGGTGGAACCTTCTATTAGAGGATTGGAATTATTCTTTGAGCACAGGTTTATTATTAACAGTACTTTATTAATGGACTTTTTTGCACCATAACTATTATCAACAGCACTTTATCAATGGACTTTTTTTGCACAATATTTATTCTGACTTTACACTTAACCTCCTAAAGTTGGGGGTTACTCCTTGTTTTGCTAATGTTGGATATTTTTCACTATTATTATTATTTCATATTTATGATCATTTAGTTATTCACTATCTGCAGCGCCCCCTATCTTTCACTTTATGCAGGACCATTGAGATATTCTCAAGGCTAGCTGGTTCCAGTGACAATCTCTGAAGCTCTGAAGGGTCTGGACCCATCCAAATTACTGAAAAATCTGGAGGATTGTGTCAGGTTGCTCAATAGAGCCTGCACCAATTACTACCTTAACAGGAGGTCATCTAAAGAACCCACCATGAGCATGTTTCAGGAAGGCAATTAGCATAGTACTGGGTCCAGCATCCTGGTATACAAAGTGGTGACGAGGGGATGAGGGGTAGGACCCCAGGTTGGTAGTACATGGGCCTAAATTAATGAAGGGATATGAATATTAGTTATCTTTGATGCCCACAAATGTACATTTTGTATATTTCTATGGAAAACTTCAATCTGAACCCAGCCCAAAGGAGGGAGCTTCAGGATGCAGAACAGGTAATGCCCACCATGGGCTTTAGAACAGGGATCTGTTTGCAAGCAGAACTGGGGCAAAACACCTTGACCAAGAAACTTATAGAGGACATGCGGAGGTCGAGAGTGGTGATTAATAAATCCACTACAAGTCCCATCTTCCACCACAGAAGATGGATTGTTGTTTTCAATGAGCTGCTAGGGCTTTGGTGAACATTCTCATAGGTAATTGACACTTCCAGCAATTCAGTAACTGTCTGCCCATACAGGAGGTACAGGTAGTCAGCTGTACTGAGTGTCTGCAGGAGCCTGACATTGCACCCGTGATCTGCTAATTGCAATGGTCTGCAGACTCCTAGGAAAGAAATAATGAATGCACATTTTTTACCTATAAAAAAAATGTACATTCATTTATTTTTTTCAAAGTGAACTTAGCCTTTAAGGTAATTGTAACACACTACTGAAGGCAGCAATTCTTTGTGGCTAAGCATAATGGACAGGAGAGATTTTGTCTGTGTTTTTAAGGCAGTCCTGACATACTCTTCAGGCCATAGTGCTGGAGTGTGCAGTCTAGATGAAAACATTCTATATAACTTAAATCGAGAGAGTCCTGTTAGTACCTGAATGCACTCTTTTTAAAATACCTACCTCTCTGATGACCCTTACCTATAGGGAACCATGTGGATCTTAGTTATAGTTCAGGGCATCTGCAATACTGACATACTGATCCCCTGCAGATTTTGTATGTTTGCCCACTTACAAAGAAACCAAGGGTCTATCATTTTTATCATAGGTGTACTTTAAATGTTAGATACAGAATATCAACCAAAAATCCCGAAAAAAACACATAATACAAATATTATAAATTGAGTTGCAGTTCAGTGAGTAAAATAAATATTTAATCCCCTACCAACCAGCAATACTTCTGACTCCCACAGACTGGCTACAGTATGTTCTCATGTGGTACACAGATTAGTCCTGTCAATTTAAGAACTTGTTATTTGCATAACAGACACCTGTCCACAGAGTCTCTTTTTTCCATTCAAACCTCACTATCATGGGCAAGACCAAAGAGCTGTCAAAGGAAGTCAGGGACAAGATTATAGACCTGCACAAGGCTGGAATTGGCTACAAGACCATCAGTAAGAAGCTTGGTGAGAAGGCGACAACTGTTGGAGTGATTATTTGCAAATGGAAGAAACACAAAATAACCATCAATCGCCCTCGGTTTGGAGCTTCATGCAAGATTTCACCTCATGGGGTTAGGATGATCATGAGAAAAGTGAGAGATCAGCCTAGAACTACACGGGAGGAGCTTGTAAATTATCTCAACGCAGTTGGGATCACAGTCACCAAACAAACCATTGGTAACACAATATGCCACTATGGATTAAAATTCTGCAGCACCCACAAGGTCCCCCTCCTCAAGAGGGCACATGTACAGGCCCATCTGAAGTTTGCCAATGAACATCTAAATGATTCAGAGAAGGATTGGGAGAAAGCGCTGTGGTCACATGAGACCAAAATGGAGCTCTTTGGCATTACCTTGACTCGCCGTGTTTTGAGGAAGAAAAATGCTGACTATTAACCTAAGAACACCATCCCTACAGTCAAGCACGGAGGTAGAAACATTATGCTTTGGAGCTGTTTCCCTGCTAAAGGTACAGGCTGACTTCCGTCCTGAGAAGCAGCATTGATTGAGGCTTTTATCCACACTAGGATTAGCTATAGTGAGTGGCGGTTTTATGTTTAAATGTTCATTGTTTACTGGATGAGTTTTTTCTTACTCTGGCATCCCTACTATCCTGGGTGCAAATGGGGCTCTACACCTCAGCCTGGAGTGGCACCACCAAGTTCTAATAGCTTGGTTGCATCTACGGGTACAGGTGTGGACCCGCAGCAGGAACCACCAGCACAGATGTGAACCTAGCCTAAATCCCTGACTGCTGCAATCCTCTTGAATATGGCATTTATTTCTACAAGTGTCTCAGTCTTCTCCTATCTGATTGCCTCACTTTTTTAGTTTATGCAACTATTCTCTTAACTGGCTTATGATACTCCATATACAGTATGAGAACTATGGTTGTGATCCCATGATCAAATCAAACTAAACAAAATAATAGCAAAAAAAATTTTCACCGGGCAGCCAATTTTCTAAAATGTTGCTTTTATCTTTTCTTAGAGCCCATTCACACCTAGGCGTTTTGTCGCCTGTAGTGTGACGCCCGCTGCCGCCCCGACACGCCAGAGGGATGATGTAACATTGCCCTCTATGGAGATGGTTCACATCTCCACGCCGAACGCCGAACGCCTGCCGCCTGTCGCCTGAAAAAAAGTCCCGGACCTTTTTTTCAGGCGTCTTTCGGCGTTCGGCATAGGAGATGTGAACCATCTCCATAGAGGGGGTGAAGGCTGCATTCACAATTGCGGCGTTTTGTCGCCGTGAATCGCGGTACAAAACACTGCTATTTAGTACGCCGCGGTGTGAATGTAGCCTTAAAGCCCATTTGAACTTTAATTGGCTGAATCCCCCTTTTAATATACCTTTCTACAATACTTTTGAAGCATGTTTTTCATTGGATACTTTTATTATATGTCCAGTAAAATAATAATATCAAAACATTGATTCAGGAGAGATTATAATGCTGCTAAAATAATTTAATATATAAATTACATTAAAAAATATAGGAATTACATTTGTGAACAATACAACCATTAGTCTAATGAATAACTAATTAACTTTGAGTAAATTTCCCATGATACCATGCACCTTTATTCAAAATAGTGATTCACAATCTTCATAATCACAAAATGTAACTTTGCTCTTATGCTTTTTGATGCTTGTCAAACATGCTTAAGCATAACTGTATTGATGGTCCTTCAGAATTGTATTATACACAGTGAGTGGGCACGTTCCTAATAATCTCCTATGATTTCATATTGAAGCACTTGCTCTCTCCATTAATATATCAATAACTCCTTATCCCTAATGCTGTTTTGATGTAACTTCACTGACAATGGAAGCTTGTTAAACATAAAAAGAGAGCATCAATCACTGACAAACTTTTTTCTTTTTATGTAAGGTGAAGTAGATCTCAAAAATGCCATTTATAATGCAACCAGTAAAGCAGCCAGTGCCAGGTATGTGTAGCATATTATGACCTTGCCAGAGGTGTAGCTACATGGGTCGCAATGGTCGCACTTGCGACCCAGCCCCATGCTTCAGGGGCCCATGAGGCCCTCCTGTATAGCTGAATAGGAGGAACGGCATATATCGGAAATCGATCCCTGCCTTCTATGCCCACTTCCTCTCCTTTCCCTCCTGCAGGAGGCAGGAATTGATTCCTCTATATGTTACTGCCCCATCGCCCTTCCAATACAGCTTCCCTCTGCTGCTTCTAGGCCCCTCTCTTCCAGCTCCACACTGAGCTGGTCGGGAACACACCTTGACATCAAGGCACGCCGCGCAACCCACTGCTCTTATGAGTGAGATATTCCTGAGCTGCCGGATCCAGGTCACCGAGCGGGTTAGAGCTGTGAAGGGGGGATAAGCCACCCTAGGGGACCCCAGCGGGGTTGCTGGTTGCAGGGCTCTGAGTTGAAAGAGTATCTCTAATATGGCTCAGAGCCTGCACCAACAGTCCCCCCCTCACATGAACAGAACAGGAGAGAGCCGATCTGCTCCTTCTCCTCCCACCCCTCTCCAACTATGTGCACCATGGGAACTGTGAATCTAAGCAGCCAAGTTTGATCACTTAGCTGCTTAGCTTAACACATTCCACGGTGCACACCAATGTCCGGGTGAGAGAGGAGGGAGTGGTTCCGGACTGAATGAGAGAGATGCTCTCAGCTCAGAGTCCTGCTGATGGGTACCGATAGGCGACATTGATGAGCACTGATAAGTAGCACTGATGGACACTGATAGGGGGCATTGATGAGCACTGATAAGTGGAACTGATGGGCATTGATGAGTACTGATATGTGGCACTGATAGACAGCACTGATGAGCATTGATTGGCAGCATTGATGAGCACTGATAGGCGGCATTGACGAGCACTGATAGGTGACACTAATGGGCAGTGATAGGACTAATGGGCACTGATAGACAGCACTGATTAGCACTGATAGGCAGCACAAATAGGCAGCACTGATAGGTGGCACTGATGAACACTAATAGGTGGCATTGTTATACAGCACTGATGGGAACTGATAGGCAGCACTGATGGGGCTGCACTGATCATCAGGGCACTGATGATCAGTGCTCTGATTATCAGTGTAAACAATATATTGACAGTCTTGCTGGTTAATGGCTCCTCTTTTTCAACAAACAGACACATGTGGGAAGAAAGGACTGCCGATAACTGACAAGTCTGTTTATATGTGATCAGCTGATCGCATGGTAAAGGGCCACTGTGGTTAGCCCTTTATTGTGATCTGTATTCAGCTGTGTCACAGAGCGTGCTGGATGCACACCCCAGGTGGCACGCGGGAGGCAGGGTTCTGGGAGGATTTCCATGGGCACCTTCCCAGAACTGGGATCCTAGGGCTTGGGTGGAAGGGGGGGTTAGGGGGGCCCTTCATGGTTTCTTGCTCCGGGGCCCTGAATCTAGTTACGCCTCTGGACCGTGCATATATCTTCTTGGGTATTGTGAAAAACTTAAGATTGCACACCAATGATGCACTTTCTTCCTCAAACAACATAAAGCATGTCCCCAATAGAGAATTGCTTCTATAATGTGTTTCACCCCCATGAGCTTAATTGTAGAGATCTTTCTACAAATAAGCCCATGGGATGAAACAGGTAGGAAGGGTGGTTCTAAGGCAGAGGCAAGCTGCATGCTGCTTGTTTTTATTAAGAAATTATGTCAACATTGTGCAGCCTTCACTTTGTTGCAGTCTCAGAACTACAGTAGGATTGGGGATGGGTGCCTGCTAGTACCTGACATGGACAAGAGCCACGTTCTGGAGCAGTGCTGCTTGGTTTGGACCTTCTCAAATATGGTATATCCTAAAGAGTTTTACTTTGGGTATTGTTGCCTGAAAACATATACATTTTTTTTTTACAAGGATACCTTATTGAAGAGCTTTAAGGACTGTGTTGGTGGAATGTTGGCTTGTGGGGATGGCATCAGCTTAACATAAGTATGTGACATTTCTGAAAACATTCAGAATTTATATATAGGTGCATTTTACCTGCAATTGACCTGTTTCAAGTGGGTTTTGTATTTCCATAGACTTGTACAGTAATGCAAAATGGGAGCAAAAGTCCAATGACCCTCTAAAATAAATGTCAGCCATCTACTTTTAATCCATTAAACTTTACATCCATTACGGAAACATAATTAACAACATAACCAAATTAAAAAGTACACAATAAACCCAATCTTAACTTTCTCCATACGGATCTGTCCACTCTCACATGGTTTCATCTAAATCTTATCCATTCCACCAAAGCTCTAATCACTGTGTCAACTACAATCTGGGAATTACTCAAGACATTCTAGTTTATTGGTAAGAAATATGTTACCTCTAAACGCTGTACATGCCACATAGGTACACCAACCAGTGCTGCTATCAACCACACGATACCTGTAAAAAGATTCAAATATTATAATAATTATGTCATTTTAGTACACAGGAACACTACATAAAAAGTTATACCTTCTCTTTTTTTTATCACAATGCTTATTTTCTTTGGAAGGAACTCACCAGCAACCTCAATGATATCATAGATTCACACGTATGTGTATAAATGTCTCCTATGTTCCTATGTAGCATATTGTACACATGTGCTTGTGCAAGTTCACGCTCCCACGCATCTCGTTCTTCACCTCGTGACCTATGAGGCGTCGTTTACACGATAGGTTAACCAGAGGACAACGGTCTGAAGGACCGTTTTCATTGGTCCAAACCGATCGTGTGTAGGCCCCATAGGTTATTTAACATTAGGTTAAAAAAATGGCAACCTGCTTTAAAATGTAACCGATGGATTGCTAACCGATAGGTCAAAACCGATCATTAGTAGGCACAACCATCGGTTAAAAATCCACGCATGCTCAGAATCAAGTCAACACATGCTTGGAAGCATTGAACTTCGTTTTTTTCAGCACGTCGTTGTGTCAGTCAGCTTTATAGGTTAACCTAGGTCCTTCAGACTGTTGTCCTCTGGTTAACCTATCGTGTGTACGTGGCCTTAGCCTCTAGTTCAAGGATATGCAATTAGCGGACCTCCATCAATGTATAAAAACAGGTTACTTTCACAATGATCCTTTTACAAAACATTTCTCATTCACCGCATGTCATAACCTTGTGTGTTTCCCCCACTGATTTGTTTAGCCTACCGCCCCCCATCCTCCTCCCACCCTTATTCTCCAGATTAATAAACATCCTTTTACTCATGGGATTTGTAGTTCTGCAACAGCTGGAGGTCTGCTAATTGCATATTCTTGCAGTCTAGTTCTTCATGGGTAAATTCCATGTAGTTTATGTTTTGTGTTTTGTCTCTTCCTGGTGACCTGTGACCTTTGCTCCTACTTAATCAATTGGGAGTGACCTTTGCTCTTTTCCACTTCCTCTTTGGTCACATGGGGGTGACCTTTGATCTTGATCCCTGATTTGTTTTCTTTTCTATTTAAAAGGATTTTCTACTTTTCTAAATTTGTTTTTGATAAAGTTTACTTTGATTCGTGGATGTGTCTGCTGTTTGTTTCTTTTGGATTTCTGAGTCAGCCTGAATCCTGACCTTTGTCATTTTGCTGCCTGATCTGCCATTAGGGATGGAGCTCTGTTTTGTGTGCCCAGTTTTCAGACCTCTGGCTTATCCCCAACAATTATTTAGGAGTAACCTTGTGTGTGCTACTTCCTGCCCACCAGCGAGGTAATAAAGTGGTTTGCTATCTAGGGTGGCTAGCAGCACAAGTCCATTCACACCATCAGTAGCCCCCAGGAATACCGCTTAATCCCAAAAGTAATATTTCATTTCACCTACATTTCAGCAGAAATCAGGAATATTCACTGTTTTGGTGAAATGCAATGGAATCAGCAGTAAATGTGAAATAAAAGACCATCTTAAGGTTATATTTTTCCATTTATCTTTTTTTTCTTTTTTGTCCTTGTAAATGCATACATTTAAATGCATGGATACTCTGACACCCTGCTAGACAATGCTGGAGGCACGGAAAGGAGTGGTCATGGCTTTAAATCACTTCCTTTAAATGCTATCCAAAACCTAGAATATTTAAGGTTCAGTGAAACAGATGGGTTAGAAGATTATGAGGAGAGCTGGACACAGTGAACAGAATTCAAGCAGACAATGAAATTTGCAGAAATAATGGGAGCATAAGAATATTAAGAATATACAGAATACAAGAAAATAGGATAATAATAAAAAAAAAAATAGAAAACAAGATCGACTAGA
The DNA here is from genome assembly GCF_905171775.1 of Rana temporaria. Taxonomy (NCBI): domain Eukaryota; kingdom Metazoa; phylum Chordata; class Amphibia; order Anura; family Ranidae; genus Rana; species Rana temporaria. Next base: position 492,114,893 of record NC_053489.1, read on the forward strand.
AATGAGATAGAAAAGGACCTGGCGGTTCCGGGGTGGGGGGGCGAATGGGTCTGAGGTTTTCTATATATAAAAATAAAATAAAGTAATAAGTGTAAATGACAAAACGTTTGTTAAGTAAACCAAATATATATTCTCACCAGAAAAAAAAGGGGGGGGGACCACAAATGATGCAAAACCTCAACAGAGACGTTATAAGCAATCTTAAAGCGGTGGTTCACCCTGCTGAACAACATTTCAGCATACAATTCGGCACCGTAGCGCGAGCTACAGTATGCCGGTCTTACATTTTTTATCCCCGTACTCACTGTTTAATCGTACCTAGACGATTCCGTCTGCCGCGGGGAATGGGCGTTCCTAGCAAGAGGGAGGGTGATTGACGGCCGACTCTGGCACGTCACGCTCCCCGAAGACAGCCGGAGTAGGTCTCGGCTCTTCACGGCGCCTGCGCACAGGCTATGCGCAGGCGCCGTGAAGAGCCAAGCCTATTTCGGCTATTTCCGGAGAAGCGTGGCGCGCCAGAGCCGGCCGTCAATCACTTTCCGTCTGGATTGGAACGCCCATTCCCCGAGGGGCAGTCGGAATCGTCTAGGTAGGATTAAACAGTGAGTACGGGGATAAAAAATGTAAGACCGGCATACTGTAGCTCGCGCTACGATGCCGAATTTTATGCTAGAATAATTTTTTTTTTTTTTTAATAGGGTGAACCCCCGCTTTAATGTGAGCGGGTCTCATGTTGGCCGGTGGAGTCTGAAGTGGTTTTAAAAAAACAAAGAAAAGGAGAAAAAAAAAATCACTTCCTTTAATTTGGTAGATAAAGCAAAGTGCTGTCAATCTAAAATGATTTGGGTAGAGCTAGGCATGGCTATTTACTAATAGGTAAAAAATGCTAACATTTAATCTAATATGACTATAGCAGTAACAAGGATAACAACACTGCAGTGAGTCCACCGAACCCAGTCAAAGGAAATCCCTACCTATCTAACGGTTCTACAGGCAGAATTAACTGGATATCTTTTGACATAGGCAGCCCGCATCACATATATCATTTTTTTTTAGCTTGACCAGAATTCTACTTTAAGATACTTTTGCAGTTTTTTTTTAAAGAAGGGATTGGCTGTAAATCGCTCCCAAGGGTTTTTAAAGCTTATTTCCTGGACCTGATCTTGTGCCCTAAAACAGTTTCTTATTAGCCTCAGTATTATGTTGTTTTTTTTTTCACAAAAGAAAATTTGAACAGTGAGAAAAAAGGAAAACTAAAAATGTAAAAAAACAAAAACAAGGAACACTAATTGAAATAAGCAATTTAATAAACTAAACTATCCTAAATTCAACAAAAAAATAATACAAATTTGTAATATTGCATTAGGAAATGCTAAAGAACAATTCTAGTATTCAGTATAGCTTTGTTCTTTGTGCAGTCCTAAAAACACTATAATCAATATTTTCCAAAGAATCTAAATAAAAGAGTGACATTTTTACCAAAAGTTGACAGAAAATAATACATAACTGTTAGCGAATGAGAATGTTCAAAGAACTGAAATTATTTACTTCGGTAAATTGTAAATTTAAGTTGCTTGATTACACATAATACATAATTACTGCACTTATTACATTAAACCTCTGGTTTTATGCCGAGCACTGTGTGGTTTGACCATAAACGCAGTTTGATGGGCACTCTGCCAATCTGACAAAGTATAAAATGGTTACAGGTGGGGGGTAACCTTGAAGGGGTCCAATTAGGAAGTCAATGTATGAGATGAAGAAATTAAAGTGGGAGTCACCTAACATTTACATACACTAAGTTAAAGAAAATAAAAACGTGAGTTGGGCATGCATGAGTAAGTATAAAGTAGCAAGTGACCAGGCAGGGAGAAGAAACAAGAGTAGAAGGGGTGAGGGGCAAAAGGATGGCATAGAGGGGATGGGGAGAAGAGGGTAGTTCCCAGGGATAAAGTATAATTTGTTTTTATTTAGCAATAAACAAACTACAAAGTGCATAACCAAGAAAAGCAACACAGATTGTTGTGTTTTCATGCATAAGCAAGTCAGTTGGCTTTGTTTCCATATCAGAGTTATTGCTTTTTAGCTGCAAGTCTTCCACAAGGATCATTTCTGACTTTGAGGCCGCGTACACACGGTCGGTTCAAACCGATGAAAACCGCCTGAAGTCCAGTTTCATCGGTCCAAACCGACCGTGTGTACGGCCCATCGGTCTGTTGTCCTTCTGACAAAAATTGGAGAACTTACTTTAAAATCGAACCGATGGACGGCTGACCATCGGTCAAAACACGCGCATGCTCAGAATCAAGTCGACACATGCTTGGAAGCATTGAACTTTGTTTTTTTCAGCACGTCGTGTGTTTTACGTCACCGCATTCTGACCCGATCCGTTTTTGAACTGATGGTGTGTACGCACATCTGACCATCGGTCTGCTTCAGCGGTGAACCGATGAAAACCGTCCGTCGGACCATTCTCATCGGATGGATTGACCACGTGTACGTGGCCTTACTGCGTCAGGATCCCATGCAAGTCAGGGGCAGCAGGCCCATGGAAGGGGGAAACACAAATTGTGTCTCCCCTATCTATTTTCATTCAGCACGTGCTAATATAGCATAAGCATTTTAATGGCTGCCACTACCCCACCAACATTAGCTACATTGGAATGTTATGCTAAACCCAATATACAGTTGTGTGAAAAAGTATTAGCCCCTTTCTGATTTTTTTTTTTGCATATTTGTCACACTTAAATGACTCAGATCATAAAAAATGGTATTATTACACATAGATAACCAGAGTAAATACAAAATGCAGTTTTTAAATTATGGTTTTATTTATTAAACTAAAAAAGCTGTTAAAAAGTAATTGCCCCCAAACCTAATAACTGGTTGTGCCACCCTTGGCGGCAACAACTGCAATCAAGCGTTTGCGATAACTGGCAATGAGTCTTTCATTGCTGTTAAGCAATTTTGGCCCACTATTTTTTGCAGAATTGTTTTAATTCAGCCACATTGGAGGGTTTTCCAGCATGAACGGCATGTATAAGGTCATGATACAGCATCTCAATTGGATTTAGGTCCGGGCTTTGACTACTCCAAAACCTAAATTTTGCTTTGTTTGAACCATTTGGAGGTGGACTTGCTGTTGTGTTTCGGATCATTGTCCTGCTGCATAACTCAGGTGCACTTGAGCTTGAAGGCATGAACTGATGGCTGGACATTCTCCTTTAGGATTTTCTGGTAGAGCTAAGAATTCATGGTTCCATCAATTATGGTAAGTCATCTAGGCCTTAAAGGAGTTGTAAAGGAAAACATTTTTTTGCCTAAAATTAATGTCTGCAAGGTAGACAGACAGAATAGTGTAATGATTCTGTTAAAAAACGAGTAAATACCTATTAAATTCCTTCATCTATATCACCTCCGGCATTCTAGTTTCTGTTCTCTCATTCACTTCCTGGTTTGCGGCGCTCGTTCATGTAAGAACTACATTTCCCAGTATGCATTGCGGCACGCCCAGTAATTCACACCTCCTTGAAGTCTCTAACACGTAGAGAGTGTCCTGCCGCACAGATGTAGTTCCCAGGAGGGGGGGCGAGCACGTCACTGACCACTGCAGTAAAGCCTCCCTTCAAGGTGGTGAGTAACAATCAGACAAGCAGGAAGTGAACAGAACAGAGAAGAAATAGAGCAACTTCTGAGCAAAAACAAACAATGAGGAAGTGAAAAGAGGAATGTCTGCAGGTAAAGGATGCTTATTATGAAAAAAAAAAATCTTTTACAACCCTTTTAAGCTGCAAAGCAGCCCCAGACCATCACGCTACCACCACCATGTCTGACTGTTGGTATGATGTTCTTGGTATGAAATGTTGTATTCGCTTCATGCCAGATGTAACAGGATGCACACCTTCCAAAAAGAAAATTTTTGTCCAGTCCACAGAATATTTTCCTAAAAGTTTTGGAGATAATCAAGATGTTTTTTTATGGTAAATGTGAGATGAGCCTTTGTGTTCTTTTTGGTTAGCAGTGGCTTTGGCCTTGAAACTCTCCCATGGATGACATTGGAGGCCTGCAGTTCTTCAGATGTTTTTCTGGGTTCTTTTATGACCTTCTGGATGAGTCGTCATCATGCTCTTGGAGTAATTTTTGTAGGCCGGTCACTCCTGGGAAGGTTCACAGCTGCTCCAAGTTATCTCTATTTGTGGATAATGGCTCTCCTCGCGGTTCACTGGAGTTCCAAAGCCTTAGAAATGGCTTTGAAACCCTTCCTAGACCGATACATCTGTTCTTAAATTTCTTTAGATTGTTGTATGATGTGTGCCTTTTGTGATTTGTTAGCGTGCTTCACTTTGTCAGACAGCTTCTATTTATGTGTTTCCTTCATTAAACAGGTCTGGCAGTAATCAGGCCTGGGTGTGGCAAGTGAAATTTAACTCAGTTTTCAAAAAATAGTTGTTAATCACAGTTCATTCATGATTCATCATGGGAGGTGGCAATTACTTTTTCACATAGGGCCAGGCAGGGTTGATCATCTTTTTCTCCTTAATAAATTAAATAATAATTAAAAAACTGCATCTTGGATTTACCCGGGTTATTTTTGTGTAATAATAAAATGTGTATGATACTCTAAATCATTTAAGTGTGAGAAATATGCAAAAAAACAAAAACTTTTTCACACAATTCTATAACTGTTCTACTGGTAAATTGAAAAAAAATTCTGCATTTTTATTATTAATTTAAATTAATTAAATAATGTTTTTTGTTTTGTTTTAGCTGTTGCTTAAAGAGGAAGTAAACTCCCCTGGTTTGTTTGTACCTATAGGTAAGCCTATAAAAACACCTACCTACAGGTATTGTAAATATCTCCTAAACTTGCACCGTTTAGGAGATATTTACTGTATACCCTGCTGATTACATCATCTGCACAAATGCTCTGAAGGAACAGCCGCCCATGCGTTTCTTCAGAGGCGTGTGCCATGACCGAAGACTCCAGCGCACATCATCGGGCTCTGGCCACTCACAGTGCCAGAGCCCACGAACTCGGAAGAAACCCCGGAGAATATGTCAGCCATCTCAGCGGTGTGCAGGCGCCACTGCGGGGGCTTCCTTCTAAGGTTAGTATTTCATAACGAGCTAATATGCGATGCATACTAGCTCATTATGCCTTTGTCTTACAGCTTTTTATTCATTTTTTTGGGGGGTGTACTACCTCTTTAACTATGTACATTTTAGCTACCTATATAGTCATTTGCAGGTTACAGGGGTGGCTCCTGCTAAGCCACATTTCCACCACTCCCCAAACACTCCCACTTCACCTGAAAAGCCAATGGATGGGGGTGTACACATGGCATGACTGCACAGAAAAATTGATGCCCCTTTTGTGCTTTTGACCTGCTAAATGCAACCCATTTACCTGAATGGGACCGAGCTACAACCACCTTCCGACCTCTTGCAATACACGGGTCTTGTGGTGTGGGTTTTAGGGGTTAAAACATAACACCTCCTCTTTGCCTGTCAAATGTCCTCTGAACAATAATCCACCACAGGACCACTCTTCAGAGGGCTAAAGCTAGTGTAAACTAGCCCTTACTGTGTATCCACTTGGAGACCAAGCCTTTTCTGGCACTTTTTGTTTACAAGTTTTAAGGCTGGGTTCACACTGCTGTGCGGAGTGGCTCACAGCAGGGGTCTGGTGCGTCCCTGTTCACCGTTTCAGGTCTGATTTCAAGTTCAAATTTTGGGCTGAATTTGGACCTGAAACAGACCAGAAGATGCACAGGACTCTTGTACCATTCGCTTTGTAGCCGTCCCAGAGATATGTAAACCGGCTCCACTGATCTCTGTATTAGTGTCACTGGTCTCCAAAAAGTGCCATTAGTGTCCAATTTGTCTGCTGCAATGTCGTAGTCCTGCTAAAAATGTACTGATTGCTGCCATTACCAGTAAAAAAAAAGTCCCTAAATCTATCCCATAGTTTGTAGACGCGATAACTTTTGTGCAAACCAATCAATATAACCTATGGCCTAAACTTATGAAGAAATTTGATCTTTTACATATTTTTTTTATTGGAGATGTTTTATAGCGGAAATAAAAAATATTTTTATTTTTTTTCAAAGTTGTTGCTCTTTTTTGTTTATAGCACAAAATATAAAAACTGCAGAGGTGATCAAATATCACTAAAAGAAAGATCTAATGCCGCGTACACACGACCATTTTTAAAGGTCTAGAAAAAACAATGTTTTTTTCCGACCTGATTCTTGTAAAGCCTGCCTTGCCTACACACGATCGTGAAAAAAAAAATGCTCGAGCAAAGCGCGGTGATGTACAACACGTACGACAGCACTATAAAGGGAAAGTTCCATTCGGATGACGCCACCCTTGGGGCTGATTTTGCAGATTTCGTGTTAGTAAAAGTTTGGTGAGAGACGATTCACGCTTTTCAGTCTTCGTGCTTGTCAGTCTGTTACAGCGTATCTCCATTACGAATGCTAGTTTTACCAGAAACTTGCTTCTGAGCATGCACGTTTTTTTCACGTCATTAAAGCCTACACAAGACCGTTTTTCACGACGTGAAATACGAGAACAAGAAAAACGATGTGAAAAAATAGAGCATGTTCTAAATTTTTAATGGCCATTTTTCAAGTCATGAAAAATGCTCTGGAGTCCACACACGATCGTTTTTAATGACATTTAAAAAAAAAAAACATTTTTCACGTCATGAAAAATGTTTGTGTGTACGCGGCAAATCTGTGAGGAAAAAAAGCACACCAATGTGGTTTGGGTACAACATTGCATCACCGCACAATTGTCAGTTAAAGTAATGCAGTGCCGTATAGCAAAAAATGGCCTGCTCTAGGGCCGAAACAACTAATTGATTAATCGACAACTAATCGATTATGAAATTAATCGCTTACAATTTTCATAATCGATTAATCGGGCAGTAACATAATGGGGTTAAAAAAACTAAAATTAGCCCTTTATTGTACAAAAAAGCAAATGGCTACTGTAAATATTACTTTCATTGTCCCACAGTAAAAAAATGAACCCCTTACAGTAGTGATTATTTGCTCTTTTTGTACATATTTTTGTTTTTTTAACCCCATTATGTTACTAAACATCTCAGGCCGGGGTTCACACCTCAGTTTTTTGGTGCTTTTTGCAGAAACACACTACAGTTCATTTACACCTTTTCCTATGGGACACGTTCACATCCATGATTTTCTTTTCAGCTGCTGGGTATTTGTAAAGGGCAAGGACTTTTTAACGCAAAACGGTGCTATTTTTTTTTTTTTTTGGTGCAATAATACTTCAATGGAGAAGCTGCAGAAAAGCATATAATGTGTTTTTGCGGCAATTTGTGTTTTGTAATCTGCCCAACAACAAATTGGCCCATTTTTTAAAAAAAAATGCACATTTTTAAGGCTATTATGCGATTAATTGATAAATCGAAACAATAATCGGCCAACAAATATCCATTATGAAAATAATCGTTAGTTGCAGCCCTAGCCTGGTCTTTAAGGGGGCAAATCCTTCCGGGGCTGAAGTGGTTAAAATTGTGAACACACTTGGAAAGATGGTACTTAAAAATCTTTATAGGCAATGCTTTAAAAATGTTATCAGGTTACCTGTTTAGAGCTACAGAGGAGGTCTATTTTTACACTGACCCTTTAATTTTTTTTTTTAACACTTTAATTCCTATATTAAGGAATGTAAACATCCATTGTAATAGAAATAAGGGTGACAGGTCATCTTTATGAAGATATCTGGGGTAAAAAAACCCAAATCTGTTCTTTACCTTTAAAAGCAAAAGATCAAAAAAAAATTATGTTTTGCTTTTAAAAAAAAAAAGTTTACTTCCACCCTGGACCGGAAGTGACATCATAGCATTGCTCCGCTCCTCCAAGGCCATAGAGGTGATCAAAGGTAAAGTGTGGACACATCAAATATTGATTAGATTTTGTTTTATTCTTTTGTGTATGTGCAGTTTGCACGTTGTTAATCGGTAGATAACAACTGTGTATTGCAATATTTTTCAAAGCATCCTCATTTTACAGCATTTTTTCACAAGTGCCTAAAACCTTTGCACAGTACTGTTATCTCTGATATGCTAATAATTGTGACTTCAGAAAAATTACTCACCTAGCATTGTGAACGCTCTTCTGTTTGTGTATTGCCATTTCATCTTCAGAGGATGTATGATTCCCTGATGTCTTTCCACAGCAATACATGTCATTGTGAGAATTTCAGTGACAATAGCAGTAGACTGAACAAATGGGACCATTTTACAAGCAAAGGCACCTGCAACATGATAAAAACAGAGATAAATGAGTTATAACATGTATTCTTATGAAACACAAAAGTCACATTTACATTCACGCTGCATGTTCATGCTTGCAATTTTGTTTGGTCAATTCTCACGCAATTCTGTGTGTTGCGCTAAGGACAGTCCGGTCACTTGAATGAGCTGCCCTATGCGTGTTTATCGCCCAAAAGGACTCCATTCAGGATGCATCGCACCCAAACACGTGTTGTGCATTTTGCTGTGATTTTGAATTGCGGGCAGAATCTGACCAATTCTGTTTGCGATTCCAAATCGCCCAAGTGTGAACATGCAAAGTATTATTACTAATCTCCTTCTGCAAGTATTAACAATTGTAAGGTTAATGTTTTTATACAACAATTATTTTGATCTCTTGCCCTTTTAGGAATATCTTACCATAAATCTTATTCCATGTCATGAATCTAAAATATCTAATAGTTCAGCTTATGCATATCCTAATGCAGACAAAGAAATTCAACTGCTAAAAGACATTTCCCTTGAAATGTCACCGGAGTGTGCATATTTATCCCAATGCAAAACAGAGTGACAGAAAGGCAAAGTTACCTGAAATATTAGCTTTTCTTGGGGAAAACAATACCAACCAGCAGAAAATATTTAACATCATTAACTGCTTTTCACCAAAAACCTGGTATTGAACGCAGTCTGATAACAAACGGGCTGTTAAAGGTCAAGTTACCTTTAGAATAAAATGAAGAATGCCGTAAATGGGCCCAGCTGGTTAAACTTTGCTATACAGTTTTAAAAACATGGGCCCAGACTCACAAAGCACTTGCGCCGACGTATAAACTAAGATACGCCTAAAAACAGGCTTCATCACGCCGACGTAACTTGCCTACGCCGGCGTAGCGTGGGCGCATATTTAGGCTGGACGCATGTGGCGCTCCCATTGATTTTCTATTCAAATATGCAAATGAGGGAAATACTGCGATTCACGAACATACGTGCGCCCGATGCAGGCTACGCGATGTGCGCGTAAGTTGTACGTCCGGCGTAAAGTTAAGCCCCATAAAGGAAGTGTAACCCAGCAGCAGACATGCAAAGGTCTGCACCAGGGAACACAAGCCGGCGTATTTTACGGAGTTTATGTTGGACGTGTGTGTGGCTGGGCGTAGGTTACGTTCACGCCGTAGGCAGTGATCCGGCGTATTTTAGGCAGTTGTTCCGACGTGGTTATGAGCATGCGCAGAGGGATGCATCCTCATCTCGGCGCATGCGCAGTTGATGATACGTATCTGTCTGGCGCTCGGCCCATCATTTGCATGGGGTCACGCCTCATTTGCATGGCTCACGCCTACTTCCACCTACGCCGACTTACGCCTTCGAAACCCAGCGCAGTTTTGGCAGCACTGACTTTGAGAATTCCATGCTTGCCTCTCAGCGCTGCGTCGGCGTAGCGTATATTATTTGCGCTACGGCGGCGTAATGTGCGCCCGCTCTCTGTGAATCTGGGCCATGTTGCTTAATGTAATTGACATACATGTAGGCCATTTGTGACACCACCGAAGCCTGGTAAAAAAAACTCCCATATCCCTTGCTTTCTGCTGTCCTGGGTATTTGCTGGAACATGGCAGATGTCGAGCGGGTACATGCATCATCACAGGTGTGAGTGCTTTCCTAGTTCAAAAGCTGCTCATGCATAGTGCACTCTGTCAGTGCAAAACTCAGTGATGCTACAACAGGGGAAGAGAGTGTGCTGTGCACATGCAGCCTTTTAACTAGGGGGAGCAGTCACTCCTATGACGTTGGAGGTGAACTATGGTGTGTTTTGTCAACTAGCCAGGGAAAAAAATGCAAGCAATATGGGAGTTTTTTATCTGTCAGTCTTCAGAGTAGACGCAAATGGGCAACAGGTATAGCAATTATACCTTCAGTAATTTTTTTCATCTTTCCTTCAATTAACCACTTGCCAACAAGCCGCCATCATTATACTGCGGCAGGTTGGCTCTATTGTGCGAATCGCCACAGCTGTACGTCGGTCCATGCAATAGATACAGTGGGCACGTGCACGGCGCCGAAGCAGATGCACATGACCGGCGGCCGCAACGTACGTCGCCCACCCATGATCGCTTCACAGAGAACTGGGATCTGTCAATGTAAACAAACAAATCCCCATTCTGACAGGGGAGCAGAAAGAGATCGTCTGTTCCTAGTGATCAGGAACAGCGATCTCTCTCCTCCTCCAGTCAGTACACTCCCCCCACAGTTATAAACACCTCCCAGGGAACATATTTAACCCCTTGATCATCAATAGTATTAACCCCTTCCGTGCCAGTATCATTTATACAGTAATCAGTGCATTTTATAGCACTGATCGCTGTATAAATGTCACTGTTCCCCAAAAATTGTCAAAAGTGTCCGATCTGTCCACCGCAATGTTTCAGTCCTGCTAAAAATCGCTGATCACCACTATTACTAGTAAAAAAAATGCCATAAATCTATTCCCTATTTTGTAGACGCTATAACTTTTGCGCAAGCCACTCAATATACACTTATTGGGATTTTTTTTACCGAAAATATGTAGAATACATATTGGCCTAAACTGAGGAAGACATTTTTTATATATATATATTTTTCAGGGATATTTATTATAGCAAAAAGTAAAAAATATTGTTTTTTTTTTTTTTTCAAAATTGTCGCTCTTTTTTTGTTTATAGCACAAGAAATAAAAACTGCAGATCAAATACCACCAAAAGAAAGCTCTATTTGTGGAAATAAAAAAGGCTACAACATTGCACGATGGCATAATTGTCAGTAAAACAATTCTCTGGTCTGATGAAGCAAAGATTGAACTCTTCGGCCTGAATGGCAAGTGTCATGTCTGGAGGAAATCAGACACTGCTCTTTACTTGGCCAATACCATTCCTACAGTGAAGCATGATGGTGGCACCATCATGCAGTGGGGATGTTTTTCAGCAGCAGGAACTGGGAGACTAGACAGGATTGAGGGAAAGATGGATGCAGCAATGTACAGAGACATCCTTGATGAAAACTTGCTCCAGAGCACTCTGGACCTCAGACTGGGGTGAAGGTTCATCTTCCAACAGGACAACAACCCTAAGCACACAGCCAAGATAACAAAGTGGCTACGGGACAACTCTGCAAATGTTCTTGAGTGGCCCAGCCAGATCCCAGACCTGAATCCGATTAAACATCTCTGGAGAGATCTGAAAATGGCTGTGCACCGACGCTCCCCATTCAACCTGATGGAGCTTGAAAGGTCCTGCAAAGAAGAATGAGAGGAACTGCCAAAAAATGGGGGTGAATAGCTTGTAGCATCATACTCAAAAAGTATTGAGCAAAGGCTGTAAATACTTCTGTACATGGGATTATTTTATTTTTTTATTTTTTATATATTTGCAACGATTTAAAACAAACGTCTTTCACATTGTCATTATGGGGTATTGTTTGTAAAACTGTGAGGAAAAAAATTAATATAATCCATTTTTGAATAAGTCTGTAACACAACGAAATGTGGAAAATGTGAATACTTTCCGGATGCACTGTATACAAAGAACCAAAGAAACATAAATAATAAGTCTAATAAGCACCAATGTAGTCTTATAGTCTTATTATTTTTGTTTGCCTTTAGTAAATCCACCCCAGTGTGTCATCTGCTTGGCCATGCAGTGTGCTTCACAAGTTAGAAATTAGATTTCTTTCGAAAGAAACTTGTATACAGTACAGTAGATGGATTTATATTGTGGCTGTGTATTCAATTGTTAGCTAGTTGCTGAGCTTTCAGCATATATTTGTGTACATTTACTTAAAATATGTCAAACACACAACAATAAGTAAATCCTAAATTGTGCCAGAGTAATTAGGGCGAATTTCTGTGATGCTTGACTGACTATTATAGTGGAACCTTGGATTACGAGCATAATACATTCTAGGAGAATGCTCGTAATCCAAAGCAATTTCCCCGTTGAAGTCAATGGAAACGAAAATATCGTATTTATCGGCGTATACCGCACACTTTTTCCCCCTGAAAATAAGGGGGAAAATCACGGGTGCGCGCTATACGCCGATAGCATACCTCGGAGGGGTAGGAGGGGGACGAGTGCCCGCCGGAAATCACCGAGCCGGCATCTCCTCTCGGCTCTCACTCGGCTGTCACGTCACACACGCACAGTCCCGCCTCCGCCACCAGCATTAGACCAGTGTTCTGTCTGTCACAGGAGAGGGTCCAATGCCGATGGCGGAGGCGGGACTGTGCGTGTGTGACGTGACAGCCGAGTGAGAGCCGAGTGGAGATGACGGCTCGTGATTTCCGGCGGTGATTTCCGGCGGGCGCTCGTCCCCCTCCTTTCCCATCCTCCTTGCAGCAACTGCTTGTTTTCTCTCTGCCCCATAGCTTTACCCGTCAGATTAAAGACTGTAGGTACGCGCTACAGTCTCATGCCAGCGCTGCCGCGCTGCCCGCGTTTAAGGGTTTCCTCACCCTCCCCTTCACCACAGACTGCTGAACATATAGAAGCCCCAAGCTCCAAGCCGCGCTACAGTCCCGGTCAGCGCTGCCTGCTAAGGTACTGTGTATAAGGTACTGTGTATCTGTATCTCCTTGAACATAGGAGCTGCTCTCTGAGTTGCTTGTACATTGCTGCTTATCTCATTTTTAATTTAACTGCATTTACTATTTGGACTTAAAAAAAAAAAAATTCCCGAAAATTCCCTCTTAAAATTGGGGTGCGCGTTATACACCGGCCCGCGTTATACGCCGATAAATACGGTAATTTGTTCCGCATTGACTTCAATGGCATGCAATACCACATGCGGCCAGAGGTGGGGGGGCGCTGGAGAGCCTCGGAAATGAACAAAAAAGGCCCGAGGACACCTCGGCTGACCTTGGCAAACCTCAAAAAAGGCTCAGGAATGGAGTATTTCCATGTCTTTCTGAGCATTACCGAACAGCTCTGGCGCCCCCCACCTTAGGCCAAACGCGGTACTGCACACTGCTTGGCCTGAATCCTGTTCGTTTTGCGAGACAACACTCCCAAACCCAATTAGGATTTTTTAAAATACAGTGCTCGTATTGTGAAACTCGTTAACCACGTTACTCGCAATCGGAGGTTCCACTGTATTTACCTTTAAACTAGGCTGCTGTTTTTTTGTTTGACACAAAGCTACACCATACCTCCCAACTTTTTGAGAAGGCAATGAGGGACACCTATTAGCAAAAGTATGTAGGCATAGGACACACACCCTGGCACGCCCCTTTAATGGAGAATTATACAAAAAAAAGGTTAGTTAAACCTACAAGTGTCTTTTTTTTACCACTAGTATTCCTTTATCCTGGAAAATTTACGATTGAAGCAATTTAAATACCGGATAAAAGGTGCAGCTCTGGGAAACACTTTTTGAAAAGTAAAAGGTGCATTTTATATACACCTATATAGATCAGACTAAAATGAGGGACAAATGAGGAGGAGGAGGGACGGAGTGACTTTGTTCCAAAAATCAGGGACTGTCGCTCCAAATCTGGGACAGTTGGGAGCTATGGGTTGTGATGTTCCATCTTTTTCACCTCTAAAGTTGATTCTGAATTTTGAATGGTGATACATTCTAACTTAATTTGATGAATTTGAATGGCAATAATGCAGTGTTATTTTTTGTGGTTCAGAATTCCAAATGACTTCTTGAAGGAAGTGACAAGAGACTGCTCAAAAAGCTATTTCCCCCTTAAATTAGTGGTAACCCCAACACCAAAATGCATTATATTGCTTACCAATCATCTTTTCTTTAGCTTTTTTCCCTCTGTTTTCACCTGGTGATCTAGTCAGTAACACACCTTCAGTATTAGTGAGACACAACTCTGGATGAATGAGAACAGGAGGCACAGCAGCATTGTCAATCTAAAGGGGGGGTACATATATTAGCAGACTTAAAGCCACTAACAAATTGAAGCCAAAGTCCGGCTCATACTTTATAATCAGTTACAGCAACAGTTTTTTTCCTTTTGCGATAAAGGTTTTTTCATGAATAAATTATAGTTGATTATTTAAAAAATTCCCTGCCAGTGTAAATGAACTGAAAAATTCTGAAAAAAACCCATCAATTGCAGTCTCACTGTGCCATCAAACGCAGCCACTGTGCCATCAAGCACAGCCACTGTGCTATCAAACGCAGCCTCTGCACCCATCAATTGCCGCCACTGTGCCCATCAATTGCCGCCACTGTGCCCATCTCGCAGACACTGTGCCATCAAACGCAGCCATTGTGCCTATCAAACGCAGTCACTGTGCCATCAAACGCAGCCATTGTGCCCATCAAACGCAGTCACTGTGCCCATCAAACGCAGCCTCTGTGCTATCAATTGTCGCCAATGTGCCCATCAAATGCAGCCACTGTGCCCAAACGCTGCCACTGTGCCATATCAAATGCTCCCACTGTGCCCAATCAAATGCTCCCACTGTGTCATCCAATGCTCCCACTGTACAATCAAATGTTCCCACTGTGCCCATCAAATGCTCCCACTGTGCCATCAAATGCTCCCACTGTGCCTCATCAAATGCTGCCACTGTGTCATCAAATACTCCCTCTGTGCCCATCAAATGCTGCCAGTGTGCTGCCGGCCCGTCATCTGCACGGCACGAAGGAAGCTCGGGTCGGCTCGGCTCTATTCCGCGCCTGCGCACCAGCGCCGAATAGAGCCGAGCCGACCCGAGCTTCCTTCGGGAAGTCGTGACGCGCTGTGTGTGCCGTCGTTTAGCATGTCAATCAATTGGCATGTCGATAGAAATGCCCACTCCCGCGGGATTCCCTACCCGGAAGCGGCGGTCAAATTCTACGGCTAAATGCTATCTACGGAAAAGAAAAAAAAAAGGTCAGTGTCATTTTATATGCACAACTGGGCTGGATGAAGTGTTAGAAATTTTTTATAGGGTGAACCTCCACTTTAAAATTGCCACCAGCATTTATTATGCCTTTTGGATACTACATCCCTTGCCAATTATACGTAAGAAAACATCTTATCTTTACATTTCCAAGACATTATGGCTTCTGTAATACCATTCAATATGATAGCAGCAATTATCACCTTCTGCTGAGAATCTAATGGATGGAAACAGCTGAACTTAAAAAGCCCAGATCTGAAACCACACCAGATGTGTCATAATGTACTCTTTCTCACACTGTAGTAGCAATCTTTTCCCCCTCCTCATTACTGTAGAATAAAGCGAGAATATATTCTCACCAATATATTTAGGTAATAGTAGCATATAAGCATACCATTAAAGCTGAACGTTACCCATAATAACTTGATAAAAAAATAATGTTCTTTAGCAAGGAACATATATTCCACATTAATAATTATGCTACCAATATTAGTGTGTGCTGTAAATTGCCTCCAGCACGCTCCTTTCTCTTCTTGCCAGAGGCTGGCATTTTGCTGAAGCCCAAAGCCCCTAGGAAGCAGTAAATCTTTCGGCTGTCAGCAGAGTGACCTCTAGTGGCTCTGATTTTCATCACAATGCCAAAAATGGCAAGTGAGAGCCACTGAGGAAGAGCATGGTAAGGCGAGACTGTGTCTTACTGGATTTTAAACAGTATAAGCACCTATTTTTAATGTTTTACATAGCTATACCTGCAAAATTGGCTAGCCTGAAGTAATCTATTATCTATCTATATATATAAAACTCAAGTGTGTGTATGTATGTATGTATGTTCCAGCATCACGTCCAAACTGCTAAAGATATTAACATGAAACTTGGCACACATGTTACTTATATGTCAGCAACAAACATAGGATAGGTGGTTTAACCCTTACCCACCCCCATTTGCCATGGTCGGGGTTTTCCTCTAAAGTCCCATTCAACTCTATGGGAAATACATGTTACTTCATAACTTCCAAACGGCTGTATATATTTCGATAACACTTGGTCACATGTTACTTATATGTCCACTTAAACTATAGGATAGTTAATTTATCCCTTAACTACCCCCATTTGTGAGGGTCGGGGTTTTTGTTTAAAGTCCCATGCAAATCAATGGGAAATGTATGTTCCCACATAACTTCTGTACGCCTGGAGATATTTCAATAATACCTGGTACACATATTACTTATATGCCAAATAAAAATATATGACAGTTAAATTAACCCTTACCTACACCCTTATATAAAAGATGGGTATATTTATATTACTATGATTTTCCTCCCCAAAAGGTTAAGATAGGAAGACCGGGCAACGCCGGGTATTCAGCTAGTTATTATTATAATGCAGGATTTATATAACGCCAACAGTTTGTGCAGCACTTTACAATGTTAGGGCAAACAGTACAGTTACAATACAATTAAATACAGGAGGAATCACTAGCCCTACTTGTGTTTACAAAGAGGAGAGTGTGAAGCGATACAAAAGGTAATAACTGTGGAGAATGAGCTGATGAAGATTAATGAAAGTACAGTCGTTAGGTGGAGGCAGGATAGGCTTCTCTAAAGAAAAAAGTTTTCAGGGACTGCCTAAAAGTGGCCATAAAAGGGGTATGGGGGTCTGGGTACTGCCCTGGGGGAAACATATCAATAACATATTTTTTTTTAAAACAATCGTTTTTGCAGGAGCAGTGATTTTAAATATGCTTAAAGCGTTTGTTAACCCCCCCAAAAAATATGGATCCTGCTCCTTTAACCGGTTCCCGACCGGCGCACGACTATCTACATCGACAGAATGGCACGGCTGCACATATGGGCGTATATATATGTCCCCTTTAAGATGCGAGCCGTGTGGTCGCACGCGCATCACCGGCGGCTCGCTCGCAACCCTGTCGCAAGCTCCGCGGACTCGATCATCTTCCTGTTCTGCCTAGCTTACACTGTCACTGATCGTGTTCCCTCTCATCGGGAACAGCGATCAGTGATGTGCCACGGCAAGCCACACCCCCTAACAGTTAGAACACACCCTAAGTCACACTTATCCCCTTCAGCACCCCTTACAGGTTAACCCCTTCACCGCCAGTGTCATTTTTACAGTAATCAGTGCATTTTTGTCCGCAGACAGCCACATTGGCTAAGGATCAGGGCCAGGTCCAGAAGTACAGGAGGCAGTGGGGCCAAAAAGCTAATAAGCAAAGCCCCAAATCTTCCTCATGAAGAAGCGCCCCCGCTCGGCCGAGTGGAGGGGCGGCACCGGCAGTTTTTAGCGACCTGGCAGACAGAGGTCCAGGACAGATGGGTAGTATCTGCTCTATCCCTAGGGTACAAGCTGGAATTTTAGGAGATTCCACCCCATCGGTTCCGAAGTTCTGGGGTCTCCAAAGATCCAATAAAAAGAGATTCTTTGTTCCGAGGTTTGGATCATTTGTTGTCTCAAGGGGAAATCAAAGAAGTCCCCCTAAAAGAGCAAGGTTCAGGGTTTTACTCAAACCTTTTAGTGGTTCCAAAACCAAATGGAGACGTTTGACCCATTCTAGACCTGATAGATCTAAACCAATTTCTGGACATTCGCCATTTCCGAATGGAAACCATTCGATCCTTGGTTGCCACCTTACAAGGCGGAGAATATTTAGCGTCAGTAGACATCAAGGACGCCTATTTACAAGTACCTATTTATCCCACTCACCAAAAATGTCTAAGGTTCGCGGTAGAGCATCGCCATTTTCAGTTCTTTACTCTACCTTTTGGTTTGGCAACTGCACCCCGGGTATTTACAAAAATCCTGGCTCCTGTGTTAGCAAACTTGAGAGCACAGGGTATGATGGTGTCAGCCTATCTCTACTTGTAATAGATCAGTCAAAGGCAGGACTAGAGCATGCAGTGTTCAATACAGTGAGATACCTGTAACAGTTAGGATGGGTTATAAACCTACAAAAATCCACTGTTCAGGCTCAAAGAAGAGTAGAGTATCTTGGCATGATCATAGATACAGCCCAAAGCAGGGTATTCCTCCCAGAACCAAAGGTAAAAGCCCTAAGAGAGTTAATCCACAGGGTCAGGACAAAGAGAAGACCATCTATTCGCCTGTGCATGAGGCTATTAGGAAAGATGGTGGCCTCCTTCGAGGCGGTTACTTACACCCAGTTTCATTCGAGACTCCTACAGGGCGGCATTCTGGATGCCTGGAACAGGAAGAACCAAACTTTGGATTTTCCCATGAGTCTGTCTCCACAGGTGCGCCAAAGCTTTAGTTGGTGGTTAAAAAGTCAAAACTTGCGCAAAGGGCGGTCCTTCCTTCCAGTCACTTGGAAGGTGGTATCCATTAATGCCAGCCTGTTAGGCTGGGGAGCCGTGTTGGAGGAAGCCTCAGCCCAGTGTACCTGGACCAAAACAGAGTCTGCCCATCAACATACTAGAGATTCGGGCAGTATACTTAGCTCTCAAGACCTGGACACACAGGTTACAGGGTTACCCTGTTCGGATACAATCCGACAATGCTACTGCTATAGCCTACATGAATCACCAAGGAGGCACCCGAAGTCGGGACGCCCAGAAAGAGGTGATTCGGATTTTAAGATGGGCAGAAAGACATATACCTTGCCTGTCTGCGATTTTCATTCCAGGGATAGAAAACTGGCAAGCGGACTATCTAAGTCGCCAGCAATTGCTGCCATGGGAATGATTTTTCAGGCAATATGCCAGAAATGGGGGACCCCGGATATAGACCTGCTAGCCTCCAGACTCAACAGGAAGTTGGACAACTTTGTGTCCAGGACAAAAGATCCGCGAGCCTACGGCACGGATGCATTGACAATTCCATGGGATCAGTTCTCACTGATGGCCAGATTCCCCCCTTCCCAAAGAGTCCATTCCCCATGTTGAGGGCATGTGGTCTGGTATGGTTCAGGAGGGGGGGTGCTCACTTTCCCCCCTTTCCTGACCTGCCAGGCTGCATGCTTGGAAAAGGGTCTGGTATGGATTTTAAGGGGACCCCACGCCCCAAAGAGCCTGGTATAGACTGGGGCGAACCCCATGCTGTTCTTTCTTTATTTTGTAAACTGAAAAAATAAATTTGTTCAGCTATCAGCAGGTAAACCCGTTAGCAGATGATGACTCATCGGTTGTTAAGGACATCGCGACCGGCTTCCCGTCCCTGCTCCTTAACAACCAGCATACACGTGGACCCGATTGGACAAATTTGCCCAGTCAGGGCCCAGAATAAACTTTGCAGTGTTCAGTGCAGTGCAGGGTGTTCGCCCTGCAAATTCAGATGTTTGTGCAGTACCATGTTTTTTAGCAATGATAATAACCTGTAACTCTTAAGACAGTTATTACCCAAAGTGTCAAATATAAATAAACGTCCACATTAAATTATTCCTGATCATTCAGTTGCCAGAGTCAGTCAAAGATAATTCAATGCTTGGGAATCATTTATATACAGTGCCTTGAAAAAATATTCATACCCCTTGAAATTTTCCACATTTTGTCATGTTACAACCAAAAACATAAATTAATTTTGTTGGGATTTTATGTGATAGACCAACAGAAAGTGGTACATAATTGTGAAGTGGAAGAAAAATTATAAATGGTTTACCAAATTTTTTACAAGTAAATATGTGAAAAGTTTGGTATGCATTTGTATTCAGCCCCCCGAACCAATACTTTGTATAAACCACCTTTTGCTGCAATTGTAGCTGTTATGCCGCATGCACATGATCGTATTTTCCGTCGGAAAAACCTTGGATGTTTTTTCCGACAAAATTCCGCTCAAGCTTGGCTTGCATACACACGGTCACACAAAAAATCTCTGAACTTTCGTCCGTCAAGAAAGCGGTGATGTACAACACTACGGTGAGCCAAGAAAATTAAGTTCAATCCTTCCGAGCATGCGTCAAATTGTTTCCGAGCATGCGTCGGAATTTTGCGCGTCGGAATTGCTACAGATGATCGGATTTTTCAATAGGAATTTTTTCCATTGTAGCTCTGGGTGTATGTTTAGGGTCTATATAAATAGATCTTGCTATAAAAAGTGCATAGAACACAGGGCGACTAGCGCTGTGAATGCCAATATAACAGTGTACCAACGTCCCGATAATATGAAACTAGGAATTAAGCTGGGCTAATGAAGTGGACTTTAGGCGGTACAAGTAGATATAGTAAAAATACTATAGGTATATTTATTCATAAAAATAGAAATTTTACAGAACAAGAAATGATATACAAAACTTTGTGAACATCATACTATAATATCGGCATATTTATCACAGTACATACATAGGAAAAATTCCATAAAAGTTGATACTAATGCATGTATGTTAATGAGACAAAAATCATACAGCACCAGAAATTATATACAAACTTTTTAGGTCCTTAGAACTGGATTGAATATGTGGAGTGATGAGGGTTGCTTTTACTCGCTTTTACTCAACATGTTTTGCTTTGAAAAAACGCTTCATCAGGAGCATAACGGTCTAATCTATATATATAAAACTCAACGTGTGTGTGTATGTATGTATGTTCCAGCATCACGTCCAAACGGCTAAAGATATTAACATGTAACTTGGCACACATGTTACTTATATGTCAGCAAAAAACATAGGATAGGTGGTTTAACCCTTACCCACCCCCATTTGCCATGGTCGGGGTTTTTCTTTAAAGTCCCATTCAACTCTATGGGAAATACATGTTACTTCATGTTCCAGCATCACGTCCAAACGGCTAAAGATATTAACATGAAACTTGGCACACATGTTACTTATATGTCAGCAACAAACATAGGATAGGTGGTTTAACCCTTACCCACCCCTATTTGCCATGGTCGGGGTTTTTCTTTAAAGTCCCATTCAACTCTATGGGAAATACATGTTACTTCATGTTCCAGCATCACGTCCAAACGGCTAAACATATTAACATGAAACTTGGCACACATGTTACTTATATGTCAGCAACAAACATAGGATAGGTGATTTAACCCTTACCCACCCCCATTTGCCATGGTCGGGGTTTTCCTTTAAAGTCCCATTCAACTCTATGGGAAATACATGTTACTTCATAACTTCCAAACGGCTGTAGATATTTCGATAACACTTGGTCACATGTTACTTATATGTCCACTTAAACTATAGGATAGTTAATTTATCCCTTAACTACCCCCATTTGTGAGGGTCAGGGTTTTTGTTTAAAGTCCCATGCAAATCAATGGGAAATGTATGTTCCCATATAACTTCTGTACGCCTGGAGATATTTCAATAATACCTGGTACTTATATGCCAAATAAAAATATATGACAGTTAAATTAACCCTTACCTACACCCTTATATAAAAGATGGGTATATTTATATTACTATGATTTTCCTCCCCAAAAGGTTAAGATAGGAAGACCGGGCAACGCCGGGTATTCAGCTAGTAGTATATAAAATATGACACGAACAAGAAAACATCAAAAAACATATCAGTTAATACATATAAAGGAGAATAGAGATGACGAAACAGTTAAATTACTGTGTAAACTTACAAATACGATAAATCTCCGCTGGAATGTGTGAAACAAACCACCAAGAATAGTCATATGGCATATACACTGATGTTACCTGGCCTGCCTGGTAGGCTAGTGACAGGTTGTTTAAAACATCTAGAAGAATAAGAAGAAAAACAATGCCCTAATGACATAAGGCTGTTGCGATAGGTAATGAGAAAAAGAGGGAGGGGGGGGAGAAGGGGGGAAAGGAAAAACAATTTTTTTCCTGATCTTACCACAAGCCCACAAGCCTGGGCCTTCCTTTGTAGCATCATCAGCGATATCAAACATCTTGATATCTCACCACGACAGAATAACCTTACAAAAATACAGCTTCAGACCATTTCGAAGATTCAAAATCATCCTGACATTATCGTAAAAGGGGCCGATAAAGGGGGTAATATTGTTCTTATGACTAGACTTTTCTATGTCAACATGTGCCTCAAAATTATTTCCAATCCTGACTGGTACCGTCCAATCAGTCTTGATCTTACGTCAAGACACTACTTCAAGGGACTCATAAATCAAGACACTTATAACTACCTAAATGTCCGTTCTCCCAGGGTGGCTACTTTTTACGCACTACCCAAAGTGCATAAGAATATGACTTCGCCACTCAGGCAGACCAATAATATCGGGCATAGGTAGTTTAACTGAAAATGCCAGTAAACTGGTGGATTCAGTGCTGATGCCCCATGTCACGGCACTGCCATCCTATGGCAAGGACACATTGGCCCTCCTCAAACAGATTGAGGGGATGGTCGAACCTCCCGGCTCCCTGCTCGTGACTTTGGACGTAGAGGTCCTCTACTCCAGTATCCCTCACGAGTTGGGAGTCGAGACTCTATGTACCTTCCTCTACGAGGAGGACCACCATAACTGGCCATACAATGACTTTGTCATCAAGTTACTACAATTTATCTTGACCCACAACTGGTTTGCGTTTTGCGGCTCCCACTACCTCCAGGTGCAGGGCGTAGCCATGGGCACTTGTTGTGCCCCTGGCTACGCCAATCTGTACCTGGGGGGGTGGGAGAGACACTTATTTTCCAGCGAGTCCATGGCCAACTACCTTGGCCATGTGCTCGTCTGGATGAGGTATATCGATGATGTTTTTATTGTGTGGACCTGCACGCCAAATTTACTACTTGAATTCATCGACAAGCTTGGTGATAATCAGTTTAATTTGAAATTTACCTTTAATTTTGATCTAACTACCACCACCTTGACGGTATTCAAAAACAGTGACAATACCCTTGCCACTGATTTGTTTAGAAAAACGACAGCTGGCAACACCCTGCTCCATGCGGCCAGTAGTCATCCCCCTGCCCTTTTACGAAGCATCCCCTATGCTCAATATATCAGGCTACGCCGTAATTGCACATATATGGCTGATTTCCAAATACAAGCCAATGGGTTAAAATCTAGACTACTGGCCCGAGGCTATAGTAAATCCGTTTTGCGGAAAGGCCTATCACAAAGCCATGAACAAAACTCGCAATGAACTACTGTATAAAAATAAGATAGTTCCCCCCCAATCCACGGTTAAGCTGATCACAACATTTTCAAACCACCATCTAGACATAAGGACGCTTCTTGGCAACCACTGGCACCTTTTGCAAGACGATCCTATCCTTGGCAAATATGTGGGCAACAAACCTGAGATTATCTTTAGACGGGCTGCATCCCTATGGGACAAATTAACCACCAGCCACTATATGGAAACCAATGATGATTTACCCCAGTTACCCCTGGGTACTTCCAAATGGGTCTGCTATATGCTACCAGTAACTTTCTAGCAGTTTTTATCCCACACATCTGTTTTGTTACTGTTCTAATATGTTTTAATGTATGTATTAACTGATATGTTTTTTGATGTTTTCTTGTTCGTGTCATATTTTACCTCCTGTATTTTACCACCTGTAGCGGTAGCCCCATGAGGGCTGCTAATAGACTCTGTGCCCCACTGGTTGCCACGACTCTTCAAATCCTCCATCACCTCTGACACCCTGGGTTCAGTCATCACTAGAGGGAGCCAACCCCACATTAATAACACAACAAAATGTCTCTGAATTGCAGGCATTTTACAGCTTAAAGCGGAGGTTCACCCAAAAATCCACTTTTTGACATTAGTTGTAGCATACTGCTAACATCTGCAGTATGCTGTTTTTTTTTTTTCTTGTACTTATCTTTATATGAGCCCTTGTTATCCGGCTCCGAGCGGGGAATCCTGCGGGGAATGGGCGTTTCTAAGCGAAGAGGAGTTGATTGACGGCTGCTAAGGCGCGTCACGCTTTCCGAAAAAACCCGAAGTTACACTCGGGTGTTTACGGCGCCTGCGCCTGCCGTGTAGAGCTGACTGCGCAGGCGCCGTAAACACCCGAGTGTGACTTCGGGTATTTTCGGAACGCGTGATGCGCTTTAGCAGCCGTCAATCAACTCCTCTTCGCTTAGGAACGCCTATACCCGGAAGTAATCCCCCGCTCGGAGCCGGATAACAAGGGCTCGTATAACGATAAGTACAAAAGAAAACCCAGCATACTGCAGATGTTAGCAGTATGCTGGAGGGATGTAGCTAATGTAAGAAAGTTTATTTTTGGGTGAACCCCCGCTTTAACTAATTAGATCTTAATATTGTCAAAACATACATGCTGCAATTTTTGATTGTACAAACCCTGTACAATCTCATTTAAAACCACCGAAATCAAAGCAAAATGGAGACAAATTTATACAGTGTAATCACTTTCTATACAAGCGCGAAGGCCCTTACACTACACAGCTATTGGTAGATACACAGCAAACTGCAGACTCAGATTGTGTAGTATATGGTCAGCGATATACTTACACGATTAACCTAAAACCAGGAGTATAGATATTAAAGGAGAAGTATAGCCAAAGCTTGTTTGGCTATACTTCTATGGATCACAGGAGTGCAATTAGTTTTGCACTCATGTGACCTGTTTTCAGCAGAGAGCGGACTGAAGTTTGCTCTCTGCTGACGCCACCAATGTCAGTCCAGGCACCGCGTCATCCCGACTACTGTGTCTGGATCTACCAGGTGCCTGGACTGACACCCTGCTCAGACTCTCAGCATCTCTGCTTCCTACATCACCAATAATGATTCAACTTCTAAAATAGGCTGAGGTGTAACTAAACAGAATTTTTTTTTTAAAGTTTTGGATAGAGCAAAGATGGATTAGAGAACCAGTCAGGATTTGTTTTGCTTTCTGTACCCTCGTTAGGAAGATTCACCCTTACTATTTGTCATATGTACTTTTATCATTGACAGTGAAAGTAAAGAAAAATCCTACATTTTGGGTTGACACCAGAAATAAATGGGAGATCTTCCAGTAGGGACACTACAGTAGTTCTGATGACCCTGATGATACCCCGTATTTCCCTTTATTTGTAGAGATTTCCACTTCCTGTTTTTGGCTAGCGGAAAGGAAGTAAAGGCCAAATCATCCCAACTGGACATAGATGGCAAAAAAAAAAATAGGGTTATAAACCTCCCTTAAGCTATCCAAGAAAACAAAATGTATATAAGGCTTCCTCTTTATTAGCAACAACAAGGACCTCTCCCTACTCCTCTAATTGTATTAGCTGTAGTTGTAATTTCATCTACATAAAGTAAATGATGAAATCAGTGCCCCTATTATGCCACAAAAACTGCATGAACAAAATGCAGAGATGAGAACAGTCTTTATGATAACAAGGGCAATGAGTAGATAAAACTATTTAAAAATAATTGTACACGCTTTTAACTGTTTTAACTGTAACCAAAACATTTTTGTACCAAAAAATACACCGATGTGAAGGGGCCTTGGAGGCAAATAATATCTTCTCTAGTTCATAGATTATGATTTTTTATATATATATATAGTGTAATGTTTGGGGGACCAGCTTGATCGCAGGACACAGGCTTCTTAAATCAAAACTATGGTTTATTAAACTTAAATGGCTTAGCAGCAGCAAAAACAAAAGAAATAACAGTCTCACCGACTTGTACAGCTCAGAACTGCTATCGCAGTTAAACAGTCCTTCCAGGTAAGTCCTTCAGTAGCAGGTTTTTAGGCAGGACACTGCCAAGTCCTTTCATAGCTTCTCATAGCTTTTCATAGCTTCCACAGCTTTCCTTGTCCACCATTCACCATGCATTGGACTCTCCTACACTCCTTTACTCTCACCTGCACTTCCTGTCTGCTTTAAACTACTTCCTTACACAGGTGCGTTAACCCTTTCCATTCCCTTAAAGGCACCACAGTCCAAACAGAGGGGAAATATAACGTCCTTCCAGGACCCAGCCATGGCGTCCTGTACATATCCCCCCCCTGTGCCCCAACGCCAAGGAGGTGGAGGCAACAGTGGAGCTCAAACAATGGACTCGGGAGAGGGCATCTGCATTTTGATGCAGTCTCCCGGGCCTATGCTCCACTACAAACTTAAATTCTTGGAGCGCCAGGAACCAACGTGTAATCCTGGCATTAGTCCCTTTACCCTGCCTCATCCATGTTAAAGGGGCATGATCAGAAATGAGCCTAAACTTCCTCCCCAAGAGGTAATACCTGAGGGAATCCAGAGCCCACTTAATGGCCAGACACTCTCTTTCAATAATAGCGTAGTTTTTCTCCGCTGGTGTCAACTTTCTACTGAGGAAGACTACTGGGTGTTCCTCACCACAAACAACCTGTGACAACACAGCTCCCAATCCTACATCGGAAGCATCAGTTTGGACAACAAACTCTTCTGAAAAATTGGGCGCTATCAAGACAGGGTGTTGGCACAGTGCTGACTTGAGCACCAAAAAAGCCTTCTCAGCGTCTGCATTCCACTCCACCATGACCGATTTCCGACCCTTAGTCAGATCGGTCAATGGAGCCGCCAATGTGGCAAAGTTGGGTACGAACCTCCTGTAGTATCCCACCATGCCCAGGAATGCACGTACCTGCTTTTTTGTGAGGGGGCGGGGCCAACTCTTTATAGCCTCTACCTTGCTGACCTGAGGTTTCACCACCCCTCTACCCACAATATAGCCCAGGTATTTCACCTCCTCCATTCCCAAAGCACATTTTTCAGGGTTTATTGTAAACCCCTCTTTCCAGAGAGAGTCCAGTACTGCCTGGACTTTGGGCAAGTGTGACTCCCAGTCTCTGCTAAAAATGACTATGTCGTCCAAGTACACTGAGGCATACTCCCGATGAGGTCGTAAAATCCTATCCATTGCTCGCTGGAACGTGGCTGGAGCAGTTTGCAGTCCAAAAGGCATTCTTTTGTACTGAAAACTCCCCTCTGGAGTAGAAAAAGCAGTTTTCTTTTTAGCAGCCTTAGTTAATGGGATTTGCCAATACCCCTTGGTAAGGTCTAATGTTGTGATATACCTAGCTGGACCTAGTCTCTCAATAAGTTCATCTACCCGGGGCATGGGGTAGGCATCAAACCGTGAAACTTCATTAAGCTTCCGGAAATCATTGCAGAATCGCAGAGTCCCGTTGGGCTTTGGTACCAACACAATCGGGCTCGACCACTCACTCTGCGATTCCTCAATGATCTCCAGGTCCAGCATCTTCTTTACTTCCTCTGAAACGGCCTTCCTTTGAGCCTCTGGGATGCGGTAGGGCCTGACAAAAACTTTGACTCCAGGTTCCGTGATAATATCATGCTCTATGATACTAGTTAGCCCCGGCAAGTCTGAAAACTTCTCTTTATTTCTCTGCAAGAACTCCTTTGCCTGCTGACTTTGGTATTTAGATAGGGTATTTGCTACTTGGACACTCTCCACCCCAACCTGTGGCTCAAGCCTTGCACTAGCCAGGGAGGTCACCGGTTCCCTGTCTGTCCAGGGCTTTAACAAGTTGACATGATATATTTGATACGGTTTCCTCTTGCCTGGCTGGTGGACTCTATAATTGACCTCTCCCACTTTTTCCACAACTTCAAAGGGTCCTTGCCACCTGGCTAAGAACTTACTTTCCACAGTGGGAATTAGCACCGCTACTCGATCCCCCACTTGGAAGTGCCTTATTTTAGCAGCCCTGTTATAGACCCGTCGTTGAGCCTCCTGGGCTTTTTGCAAATGCTCTTTGACTAGCGGCATCACGGTTTGGATCCTTTCCTGCATTTGGGAGACATATTCCAGGACACTCTTATGCTGAACAGGTTCACTTTCCCACTCCTCTTTAACCACGTCAAGAAGTCCGCGAGGTCTCCGCCCATATACCAACTCAAAGGGCGAAAAACCCGTGGAGGCCTGGGGCACTTCCCGGATAGCAAACAGGAGAGCTGGTAACAGGCAGTCCCAATCTTTCCCATCCCTTTGTACCACTTTCTTGAGCATAGATTTAAGGGTCTTATTAAAGCGTTCCACCAACCCGTCCGTTTGGGGATGGTAGACCCATGTGCGTAGCTGTTTAATCCGGAACAGCTTACACACATCGGCCATAACCCTTGACATAAACGGGGTACCCTGGTCTGTGAGTATTTCCTTGGGGAAACCAGTCCGTGTAAACATCTGGAATAATTCCCGGGCAATGGCCTTTGAGGAGGTATTCCGCAGGGGTAGCGCCTCAGGATATCGGGTGGCATAGTCAAGAATCACCAATATGTAGGAGTGACCTCGAGCTGACTTTACCAAGGGACCCACTATATCCATGGCTATCCTCTCGAATGGGACCTCAATTATGGGCAGAGGGACCAAAGGGCTCCGAAAATGAGTCACTGGAGCGGTCAACTGACAGGTCGGACAAGAGGTACAGTATCTCTTTACCTCTGCTTTCAGACCTGGCCAGTAAAACCGGTCGGTGATCCGTGCCTCCGTTTTTTCAACTCCCAGGTGTCCCCCTAACACATCGTTATGGGCCAGGTCCAGAACCTTTCGTCTATATTGTTGGGGTACCAACAATTGCTCTACCACATTTTCTCTCTCCTTGGTAACCCGATACAGCAACTCATTATATATTGCAAAGTGTGGCCACCTCTCATTCGCACCTGGCTCTTGGGGAACCCCATTTACTACTACCACTTGTTCCCGTGCATGGGCCAAAGTGGGGTCCTGCATCTGAGCAGTCCCAAATGCCCCATGGGGAACACCCAAATCCGGCAGCGCAGGGGTAGAGGCCACTTCCTCATCCTCTTCCCCCAGCATTACCTGAAGTGGGAAAGGCTCCTCCCCCTTAGTGTTTTGGTAGGCCTGTGGACCACATATCTTGACATCCTCAATAGTATCAACACTACTTTCATCACCATTAACCCAATCATTAGCATTTTCCCCATCTGGGTCCACATTAACGTTTGGCAGTTCAGGGTTATCCCTCTCAGCAGCAGGAACAGGGGGGCTAGTTTCTCCCCAGTCTCTGAACTGTTCTCCTTGTTCCCACAGTTTTGTAAACAATGGACAGTCTCGTCCTATTATAACATCATGCACCAAGTTCTTTATCACCCCCACCTCTTGAGTAACAGTGCCACATGCTGAGGAGATAGACAACGTGATGAGCGGGTACTCTCTAGTGTCCCCGTGAATGCATACCACCCGTAAAGTTTTTCTTACCGGACCGATCTTCCCAATCACTCTAGGATGAACCAGGGTTACCATGCTTCCAGAGTCCAACAAAGCCCGGGCAGGGAGGTGGTTCACTTGGACTTCACACTCAAACTTTTCCTCATCCAGGTCGAGGTGTGTGGTGCACACTTTGTGGGCACAAAAAGACCCCCTCCGAAGAACCCCGCATTCCATGGGCTCCTCTTGCAGTGGGCAGTGTGCCCGGGTATGACCCCAGGAATGACATCGCCAACATTGTACATCCCCTCCTCTCCGAACAGGAACAGAACGCTGCGAAGGTACCGGGAGTGTCTCTTGGCCTTCCGGGGTGTTTGTCCCAGGGCTCCTTGGAACATCCTTTCGAAGGGCAGCAGTTGGTCGAACAGGCCGTGGCAGACTAGGCCCTATGCGCTTGGTAGGTCCGAGCAGGTCCTCCACCACTGTATATCGTTCCACCATCTCAACAAGGAGGTTTGCTGTTTTGGGGTCTCCATGGCTGACCCACCGTTGGAGGTCATCTGGCAGGGACCTCAGGTATCGGTCCAGCACGACCCGCTCCACAATTTGGGGGCCAGACAACACCTCAGGCTGCAGCCATTTTTTTACTAGTTGCACCAGGTCATGCATTTGAGACCGGGGTGGCCGATCTGGACGATATTTCCATTGGTGTACACGTTGGGCCCGAACGGCCGTAGTCACCCCCAGACGAGCCAGAATTTCTGCCTTTAGCTTTTGATAGTCTTTAGCATCATCTGGTGGCAGGTCAAAGTAGGCTTTTTGAGGATCTCCAGTGAGAAAAGGAGCAATGAGGCCGGCCCATTGGTCCTGAGACCATCCTTCTCTCTCCGCTGTCCTCTCAAACGTAGCAAGAAATGCCTCTACATCATCGCTCAGGGACAACTTCTGTAGAAAATGGCTTGCCCTCACAGTCACCTGGTTGCCAGGGGCAACAGCCGCTGGCTCCTGAACCTGAGACAGCTGTTGCACCGCTTCCTTTAAGGCAGTCACCTGAGCCTGCATAACCCCTTGCTGGGCTGCTTGCTGGGCTGCTAACTGGGCCACCAACAGGCGAGTATTTTCTTGCTGCAGAGCCAGCGCCTCTTTGTGGTAAGTTTGCGCTTGTATGTTAGCCAGGGTCAGCTGTTTAATTAGCTCCTCCATTGCTTCAACTTTCAATGTTTGTGCAGCTTTAACCCAGGACATAAATTCAATGTACTGTCCCTTTAAATGTTAGTTCAATATAAAGTCCAATGCAACAGAAAAAAAAAAAACGTTTTTTTTTTTTTCCTCTTCTTATGCCTGTTATTCAGTCCTGCCCGCATTCGAGCACCAGTGTAATGTTTGGGGGACCAGCTTGATCGCAGGACACAGGCTTCTTAAATCAAAACTATGGTTTATTAAACTTAAATGGCTTAGCAGCAGCAAAAACAAAAGAAATAACAGTCTCACCGACTTGTACAGCTCAGAACTGCTATCGCAGTTAAACAGTCCTTCCAGGTAAGTCCTTCAGTAGCAGGTTTTTAGGCAGGACACTGCCAAGTCCTTTCATAGCTTCTCATAGCTTTTCATAGCTTCCACAGCTTTCCTTGTCCACCATTCACCATGCATTGGACTCTCCTACACTCCTTTACTCTCACCTGCACTTCCTGTCTGCTTTAAACTACTTCCTTACACAGGTGCGTTAACCCTTTCCATTCCCTTAAAGGCACCACAGTCCAAACAGAGGGGAAATATAACGTCCTTCCAGGACCCAGCCATGGCGTCCTGTACAATATATATATATATATATATATATATATATATATATACATACATACATACATATACAGGGCTCAAAATTTCAAGTCCTGAGCTACTAGCCAGGCCTCAAGAGTTACTCGCCACCAGTTGCCCCACCTAATTCATACACTGCCCTGCGCCTAATTGCACCCGTAAACACGCCCTCGTAGATTATCTCATGGAATGACAATGTTTTATGCAGAATCAAGTTACAAAATTAAATATTACCAACAACAACTTTAACAAAATGGGACAGGGCACTGGGGGCAGACCAGAGGGACAGGGCACTGGGGGCAGACCAGAGGGACAGGGCACTGGGGGCAGACCAGAGGGACAGGGCACTAGAACTGGGTTTCTTCCCCATTCTCTTGCTGTCTCCTCTGCAACTCCCATCCATCCTCTCTCTCCCATTCATCTCATCTTAAGGAGCCTGTGTGTGCGGCTCCACGCTTGCATGTCCCCACTTCCCCCTTTTATTCAGGCTGGCAGAGAGGAGAGGAGCTGCAGCACAGCGGGAGGGAGTACAATCCAGCGCTGAGATCCACACAACTGCACAGCCATTGACACCATAGCACAGCGCACACTGACACCGCACAGCACACATTGAGACCAGTCTGTTCACAGTGCTCAGGCTAAACTGTTGGACACTTACATAGAGCACAAGGAGAAGAAAACTGCACAAACTCGAAGACTGCCGCTCTCATGTCAGGGCAACTTTCAGTGAGCGCTGCACCGGAGTGGTAATTTTTGCAATCCTCCACCTCACTCATTACTTTCTGCTCTCCAGCTACATTGGTTGGGGCCCGGGGGAGGGGGCAGGCTCAGAGAGGTCATACTGTTAGGTCCCATGGCTTAATGAGAATTGTAAGGAGAGCACCTGTGTACTGCTCTGCCTGTGCGCGGCTCAACAGACTACTTTTCCCGAGCATGCACCTTTCCTCTTCGGCCGCCAATCTCATCGGGACTCTAAGTGTAGGCACAGATTGGAGGGAGATTGGTCATGTAGCCCTGTCATCACTCGCCCCCAGCTTAAATCCACTCGCCAAATGCTAGTAGGCGAGTGGAAATTTTGAGGGCTGTATATATATATATATATATATATATATATATATATATATATAAAATTGTATAATTTTCGACTTAAAAGTTACATAAATATATAAAACTGTTGCACTCAACATGCTGTCTCATGTTTCTGCACTAGAAATTAATCCATAAATAATGCAAGTGGAAGTTTTATGATTGCATCAATAAAGCCAATAAACTACAGTATATCTAGTAATTATTTACTTTAACAAGAAGATATTTAACACACGGCAGGTTGAGGCATTGTATCAACATGTTATGAAATTCATATTTCTTGATGGAGGACCAGTTAACCAGTAAACACTACCTGTGCCTCTTCGTTTTCACTTAAAATTTTCTTATAGTTATGGTATGTATATGTATATCAATATCATAGCAAACATAAATCTCTGTCTCAGCACCTATAATTTATTAAATGTTTTTATTGATTATTTGCTTCTATGGTTTAGCACTGGTTTTGGAACTAAAATAAACATCAATATTTAAATGTATAGTATTAGGGGTATCTGTATATTTCATTAGCTGGGCTTATGTGCATGTGTCTTCAGGGACTCCCGCTGTGTGGCACTGGCACACTCCTAGCTTGGCTATGGTAATGTTAATCAATTAAATGTCTATCACAGGAGAGATTGAGACATATCTTATAACCACATGTTCAATTCCTCCTGAGAGTAGCCAGTTGAGGTGACTTATCTCATGTCTGTGGTCAGCCTGACTCTTTTTCTATGAATAATGTGAATTTCACATAGAACCTGTTTTGCTGTCGTTAACAATAATGTAGTGAAATGTAGTGAAATGTATATAACTAGCAGCAAGTGAACAAGCTCAAGGCTAGGGTATTTTATATGGTTTTCTGTATTTTATGCAATACTGCATGTTCAAGGAAAGAAATTCCTCTGCACTCAAGGTCAGACTAATTGGGCAGCAGGTCCAAAGAATAACACACTGATGTTAATTTACTAAAGGCAAATTAAGGCTCCATGCACACTGGCCTTAAAAAAAAAAGCCAGTTCCCTTGGCAGAAATATATGCTCATACAAATCATTTTTGCACAGGAATTTGGGGGAGCTTAGCATTTTCTTGCTTTACTGCCAGAAAGCTCCAATCAAAAATGCAAACCAGTTTTTTTTCCACCCTCTAAACACTGAACTTAAAGGGGTTGTAAAGAGAATTTTTTTTTTTTAAATAACAAACATGTTATACTTACCTCCACTGTGCAGCTCGTTTTGCACAGAGTGGCCCTGGTCCACGTCTTCTGGGGTCCCTCGGCGGCTGTCTCTGGTCCTGCCCACAAGAACTTTCCACCTTAATGTGAGTGAGCTTGCATGGTGTTAAGTTCTTGCGGGCGCGCTCCCATGATACAGCCATCGGCTATAGCCGCTCACTGTATCACTCGGGCCCACCCCTCGGCGCGCCGCATCATTGGATGTGATTGACAGCAGCGCGAGCCAATAGCTGCGCTGCTTTCAATCCATCCACTCTAGCAAATCAACGACCAGGCTGAGCGGCGAAGAGGACGTCGGGGGCGAGCGCCACAGGTGAACGGGCTCAGGTAAGTAAAACGGAGGGGCTGGGGGGGGCGGTATTGTTGGATGTTTTTTTACCTTAATACATAGGATGCATTAAGGTGAAAAAACATTTACCTTTAGTGTCCCTTTAAAGCATGCTTATTCGTCCTAATGTGCATGGACATGTAGGATAACTTTGAGCTGCTTCTACAGGCAAAACACAAAACTCTGATTTGTAAGCCAGTGTGCATGGACCCTTAGAGCTTAGTAAATGTGGTAAAGTTCTGCTGATTTCCATCATTCAATCATAAAGAAGCAAAATGCTATTTTTTTTCTTTTCCTATTATCCTTCCACCGCATTGGGTATTCTTTACAAAGTGAAACTTTTCCACATTTAGATTTACTAAGGAAAATGACTGCAACTGCACTTACAAAGTTTACAGTCTATTTGCTTTTATTAAATCAACCCACATGGCTTACCGTCACTGACCGACCAAAAAAAAAAACACCAGCCGCCCACTGATCAACAGTGACACTAATATAATGATCAGCTAAGGGAGAGGAGTGCAGAGTATATGGCAGTGGGTAGTATGTGCAGGAGAAGAGTGTGGAGTATATGGTGGTGGGTAGTATGTGCAGGATGGTGTCAGTAGGGCAGTGGATATTGCCAGTAGAGCAATACAAAGTGTCAATTGTTTTTGTTTATTATTATTTATTTTTTTACAAACATTATGTCAGAGCAGTGGACTGTGTCAGTAGATATGGAAAACAAAGCAAATAAACTGCGCTGTCTCTTTAAGAAAATAAAATAGCAGCCAGCACAGCAGGGGGTCAATTTCAAAATGTGAAATATATAAAACAATATTATTTAGTGCAGCGCTAATAAAAAGTCTCAAAATGAACAGAGACAGGGAAGTGGAAAATAATGTCCGAAAGGGCATAACATTGGTGGATGTAACAGTCAGTGGAGGCGTTCCATCAAACAAACAATATATTACTGAAAGTGTCCAAAACGTGATTCAAATAATTAAAAGTAGACTGAACATCAGTGTGAATTGAAGACAAAGAAATGTGCCACAAAAACCAAAGGCTTACTAGAAAGTTTGAACTCAAACAGGTATACACCTAATGTGTCAATCTGGCTTTATGGTGTAATACACCCAGGGAAGACTGCCTCTGCAGATACGACCTCCGGGTAGACGTAAATTCAGACGGTGCACCTCAATGGGATTCGTTTTTAATCAGAAAACCAGATGGATAAATATTCCAGAGTATTGTAGTTATAAAGAGAAGAAGAAAGGCACATAGTGTAATTCCGTTTTGAAACCAGAAAATATTTTGTATAAAAAAAGGGAATTGCACTCACATTTTGGTAGATAAAAAGCACTTGTAGTAAACAGCAGTGACTTCAGCAGAGCGTCCCAACACGTTTCGTCTCAGAAGACTGTAGACACTGTGCATATATATATATATATATATATATATATATATATATATATACAGTACAGACCAAAAGTTTGGACACACCTTCTCAATCAAAGAGTTTTCTTTATTTTCATGACTATGAAAATTGTAGATTCACACTGAAGGCATCAAAACTATGAATTAACACATGTGGAATTATACATAACAAAAAAGTGTGAAACAACTGAAAATATATTTCATATTCTAGGTTCTTCAAAGTAGCCACCTTTTGCAGTAGACACATCTCTAGAACTGTTAACCCTCCTGGCGGTATCCCTGAGCGTGACTCGGGGTTGATTTTTTCTACCAAAATCGGTAACCCTGAGTCACGCTCGGGGTAGCTATGCAGAGCCTGCAGCGTGCGCTGGCTTACATTCTCCTGGATCCAGCGATGTCACCACGCTGTGTGAGCGAGCGGGACCTCACTCGATTCACACAGCGTCCTCCTGTGCTGCCGATCTCCGTTCCCTGCGACGTTACGACGCACGGGAGCGGAGATCGGCGCCAAATTCAAAAAAGTAAACAAACACTATACATACAGTATACTGTAATCTTATAGATTACAGTACTGTATGTAAAAAATACACCCCCCCCCTTGTCCCTAGTGGTCTGCCCAGTGTCCTTCATGTCATTTTATATAATAAAAACAGTTCTTTCTGCCTGCAAACTGTATATTGTCCATAGCAACCAAAAGTGTCTTTTTATGTCAAAAATGGTTTTAGATCAGCTAGAAAACAGTGATAATAAATTATAATCACTTGCAGAATTGTGCGATAGCGATTTGCGGGGAAATTCGTCATAAAAAAAAATAATAATGACAGCAACAATTCTGCAACTGAGCAAATTTCAGTGATTTTGAGTTGATTACATTATTGAATAATTTTTATTTTTATTATATTATTACTTGCTATAATTATTTATATTTATTTATTATATTATAATTTAAAATTTTGTTTTTAAAAAAATGTCATACCCGGGATGCCTATTAGATTCTTGTTTGGTTAGATTTAAGTGAGTTATTCCTAAAAATCACAGGCCTACAGTATAAAACACCAAATTTCCTTGCAAATAATTGTACCGCTTTCAGCATGTTTTTTCAGAAAGAATCATACCGCAAGGGAGGTTAAGAGGAGACTGTGTGAATCAGGCCTTCATGGTAGAATATCTGCTAGGAAACCACTGCTAAAGAAAGGCAACAAGCAGAAGAGACTTGTTTGGGCTAAAGAACACAAGGAATGGACATTAGACCAGTGGAAATCTGTGCTTTGGTCTGATGAGTCCAAACTTGAGATCTTTGGTTACAACCCCCGTGTCTTTGTGCGACGAAGAAAAGGTTAACGGATGGACTCTACATGCCTGGTTCCCACCGTGAAGCATGGAGGAGGAGGTGTGATGGTGTGGGGGTGCTTTGCTGGTGACACTGTTGGGGATTTATTCAAAATTGAAGGCATACTGAACCATTATGGCTACCACAGCATCTTGCAGCGGCATGCTATTTCATCCGGTTTGCGTTTAGTTGGACCATCATTTATTTTTCAACAGGACAATGACCCCAAACACACCTCCAGGCTGTGTAAGGGCTATTTGACCAAGAAGGAGAGTGATGGGGTGCTGCGCCAGGTGACTACCTCTTGAAGCTCATCAAGAGAATGCCAAGAGTGTGCAAAGCAGTAATCAAAGCAAAAGGTGACTACTTTGAAGAACCTAGAATATGAAATATATTTTATTTATCTTTATATTTAGTTTTGATGCCTTCAGTGCGAATCTACAATTTTCATAGTCATGAAAATAAAGAAAACTCTTTGAATGAGAAGGTGTGTCCAAACTTTTGGTCTGTACTGTATATATATATATATATATATACGGTATATATATATATATATATATATATATATATATACGGTATATATATATATATATATATATATATATATATATATATATATACATACATATATATATATATATATATATAAATATGATGTTTACTTCTGGGGAAACCGCAAAATGGCGTAGCCAGGTGCGGTTCAAGCCTTACTCTGAGAGGTCCGAAACCGGAAGTGACATCACCATGTGTAAAAATGCCATGTGTGGGACAAGCCTTATTTCGAAAGGTCTCGCTTTATTATAAAAATATAAATATAACAAAAACAAAAAAGGGGCCTCTCATCTCCAAAACAGGAGGCAGAGGTCGACTTTAATGATGAATCGATCATCCATACTGACAGTATTAAAACAAGAGACTGTACGAGGCATGTGGTTAATATATGAGTCAATTTATAAAAGTACTGTTCAAAAATCGAATGAAATATCACAGATTGAATAATAAATTTTGTAATGAAAAGCAGTGTTAAAAACACCCTAAATAAGAATGAAAATGTGAAGTACTGCACAATGGAGCAAACATTCAGCATGGGGTCTCCATATAAAACAAGTGATATTTGGAATGTATATACTATACGATCAAGAGGTTGTCAAGGATATTAAAAGATAGAGAATTATAGAATAGAACATAGGTTTATATATGTACAGTTGCCACAAAAAGTTTGTGAACCATTTTGGAATGATATGGATTTCTGCACAAATTGGTCATAAAATGTGATCTGATCTTCATCTAAGTCACAACAATAGACAATCACAGTCTGCTTAAACTAATAACACAAACTAATAACGCAAAGAATTAAATGTTACCATGTTTTTATTGAACACACCATGTAAACATTCACAGTGTAGGTGGAAATAGTATGTGAACCCTTGGATTTAATAACTGGTTGAACCTCCTTTGGCAGCAATAACCTAAACCAAACCTTTCCTGTAGTTGCAGATCAGACGTGCACAACGGTCAGGAGTAATTCTTGACCATTCCTCTTTACAGAACTGTTTCAGTTCAGCAATATTCTTGGGATGTCTGGTGTGAATCGCTTTCTTGAGGTTATGCCACAGCATCTCAATCGGGTTGAGTTCAGGACTCTGACTGGGCCACTCCAGAAGGCGTATTTTCTTCTGTTTAAGCCATTCTGTTGTTGATTTACTTCTATGCTTTGGGTCGTTGTCCTGTTGCAACACCCATCTTCTGTTGAGCTTCAGCTGGTGGACAGATGGCCTTAAGTTCTCCTGCAAAATCTCTTGATAAACTTGGGAATTCATTTTTCCTGTGATGATAGCAATCTGTCCAGCCCTGATGCAGCAAAGCAGCCCCAAACCATGATGCCCCCACCACCATACTTCACAGTTGGGATGAGGTTTTGATGTTGGTGTGCTGTGCCTCTTTTTCTCCACACATAGTGTTGTGTGTTTCTTCCAAACAACTCAACTTTGGTTTCATCTGTCCATAGGAATATTTTGCCAGTACTGCTGTGGAACATCCAGGTACTCTTGTGCAAACTGTAAACGTGCATGAATGTTTTTTTTTTGGACAGCAGTGTTTTCCTCTTTGGTATCCTCCCATAAAATCCATTCTTGTTTAGTGTTTTAAGTATTGTAGATTCGCTAACAGGGATGTTAGCATATGCCAGAGACTTTTGTAAGTCTTTAGCTGACACTCTAGGATTCTTCTTCACCTCATTGAGCAGTCTGCGCTGTGCTCTTGCAGTCATATTTACAGGGCGGCCACTCCTAGGGAGAGTAGCAGCAGTGCTGAACTTTCTCCATTTATAGACAATTTGTCTTACCATGGACTGATGAATAGCAAGGCTTTTGGAGATACTTTTATAACCCTTTCCAGCTTTATGCAAGTCAACAATTCTTAATCGTAGGTCTTCTGAAAGCTCTTTTGTGTGAGGCATCATTCACATCAGGCAATGCTTCTTGTGAAAAGCAAACCCAGAACTGGTGTGTGTTTTTTATAGGGCAGGGCAGCTGTAACCAACACCTCCAATCGCATCTCATTGATTGGACTCCAGTTGGTTGACACCTCACTCCAATTGGCTCTTGGAGATGTCATTAGTCTAGGGGTTCGCATACTTTTTCCACCCGCACTGTGAATGTTTACATGGTGTGTTCAATAAAAACATGGTAACATTTAATTATTTGTGTGTTATTAGTTTAAGCAGACTGTGATTGTCTATTGTTGTGACTTAGATGAAGATCAGATCACATTTTATGACCAATTTGTGCAGAAATCCATATCATTCCAAAAGGGTTCACATACGTTTTGTGGCAACTGTATATTACACATACAGCAATTGCACCCAGTGTCAGTAGAGCAGTGGATAGTGTCAGATTTTTTTTTTATTTTTTTTAAAAAACCACAGTGCTTCGGTTGTGGGTGGGGCTGTGGACATTTATGGATGGACGTCAGTATTTTATTTATTTTTTATAATTTTTTAACAAATGTATTTATTTATTTTACAATTTAATCTTCTTCTCTTTTTGTCCACAATTATTTGTTGGGGGGAGGAGGTTGGCAGTGGATTGTATCAGTAGGGCAGTGAATGGTGTCAGTAGAGAAGGGTACGATGTTAGTAGTTTTTTATTTATTTATTATTTTACAATTTTATTTTTTACAATAATTTTCTTATTTTTTTGTGGTTTTTTTTTTACAATGCTTTTTAGGAGGGGGGGGGTAAATTTTTGTTTTATTTATTTTTATTATAATTACATTTTTAAATATTTATTTATTTATTACATTTTTTTAAATCAGCCCTGTTGGGGGGATGGCGGCTGATGAGATATTAGGGGTCTAAACAGACCCCTGACAGCCCCCCCCTTTGAGACAGGGAAAGGGACTGAGGACACAGATTCCCCAGTCCCTTTCTCTGCAGCCTCAGCTGCACTGAAGATGAATGAAGTGGAGACAGAGGCTCCTCTCATTTCATAAACTAAAGCATCGTAAACATAGTTCACTGACTGTTCATTCAGAAAATGAAGGATCCAGTAAATTATATATTTACCGGCTCCTTCCTCCGCTCTCCATCCTGACAGATCCTGGACAAGGGGGGACTAGAGGGGTACAAAGGGTAACCAAAGGAGGACCCGGGGAGCTGGAAGAGGAGGCGGTGAGCCGAAGGAAGAAACGGGGAGCCGCAGGAGGACACCGGGAGCCGCAGGCAATGGCGTCCCTAGGGGGGGCAGAGGGGGCCCTGACCCCCCCAACATTATGCTGTGCCGCACCATGTACCCCCCCCCCCAAAAAACATTTTTTTATTTTTTTTTTGCATTTTTTGTATTTTGCTTGGGCCACGGCTGGAGTAACACAGTCTCTCCTGAGAGGGAGAGCGTCCCCAGTCAGCTCCTGCAGGGATTCCTCCCCCCTCCCTCTGCTCGCTGACACTGCATAATGCGAGTGCTCACACAACCACAGCAGCCCGATCTGCTCCTTTCCCTGCATCCTCATTGGCACAGAGAAGAGCGAGTTGCAGGAAAGACTCCACGAGCACTGTGGGGTGGGGGGGCCCAAGCCTTCATCTCAGTTACTGAAAAAACAGACTTATTTCTTCTGTCGTTAGGACAGGAGAGCCAGCCTGTAAATTCTGAGAGTGGTGACTGCAAGCTGAGCCGAGTGTCAGTCTATGACACTCTTTCACAGCCCAGCGAGTCCAGTCACCCACCCCCCTCACTCTGTTCACATACGAGCAGGGAGGAATACTCCCCCTCCTTCCAATCCCACCCACACTATCCCGGCATGCTGTATCTGAAGAGAGGGGATGTGTGGGCGGGAAATATGAAAATCAGTAACATTCCTGGCTGTGTGTGAATGATGCCTGAGATTTTAGCATGGGCCGTGGGCAAGTGTGTGCTCTGCAGACTGCAGTACACTGTAATCACTGAACTGCATTATCTCCATCCCTTCTCTCCCCCATCTGTCTCCATCCCCCTCTCCTGTTCTTTCAAGAGATTCACAATTTACTTTCACTTTCAGTTAGGCAGCTAATATACGGTGCAAATTTCTTTCCTGCATCCACAGATTGCAGGAAAGAAACTTGCATGATTCCCCCATCAACACAGACAGTGCTGATAGGGGAATATCCCTCCTCCCCAGAAATTGTATTCTCCCAACAAACAGTGATTATCACTACTGGCTATAACAACTACTAGTGATAATCATAAGAGAATCTGCTCATTAATGGTTCAAATCTCATCCAGTTCCTGCTGAACCAGCTGAGATTGAAACTGTCTATGGCTGGCCTTAGCTCTTAGGCAGCCCATACATTGATCACTTTTTTTCATTCAACAGTGTGGACCAGTGCTGGAAAACCCAGAGTTGCTGTCCTGTCCCAGCTACTCACAGTGCTGGTCCCTGTCTCCATGGCAGCGGCAGAAGCACATTGGAACCCAGTGCTGGTTACATTGTGGGGCTGATGTACAGGAGGGCCATCACAATTTGTTGTTAGAGATGGGCTGGGCATGTTCAAAATTCCACATGCCAGAGCCTGCCAGGAAGCCCACACTGCACAGTGCTAATCACAGGGAGTGAGACATTTCCCGGTCCGCAGCTGCACAGATCAGGAAATGTCTCACTGGCTGTGATTAGCACTGTGGAGTGTCGGCTTCCTGGCGGGATCGGGCATGTGGGATTTCTAACACACCTGAGCCCATCTCTATTGGTTGTAGACAGTTGAACTCCCTGCAGGTTGTTCAGCAGCAGTGGAGCCTTCTCTGACATGCTGATCGGGATGCAGTCCAGGTGATGTTCCTAGTCAAATCCTAGTGTTAAATATCAGTGATTTTATTGATCAAAGCCCACACTTTACAGGCATAGAGCCAACAAGGCTGCTGAACATACGGTTGATTATATACAGTATATGTGGTTGTATTCTTGATGCTAATAAATCCTGTGTTTATTAGATCTGACTGGGAGCATCACCCCGGAAATGGTCTGGTCACCCTACTCTATATGCTATGTTATACATAGTCTGATTACTCTGATCACTCTGATAGTCTGATCACTCACTCTATATGTAATGGTTTAACTTACAAAGTCCGAGCTGCTATATTCTATACTCTATTGTACATTATACAGTCCTGACTGCTACTAATGTATACTCTATGTTGTACATAACATATTCCTTACCAAGGTGTCACGTGTCTCGAAAAATGCTGGTTGCAAAGTAGTTCCACCACTATTTTGATTAATACCCTCGGAGCCCTGTAAATGTGATCGGGTGGCTCTATAGCTGCCTGGATGACTTTTACCTTAAAGTTCCTCACTGACTATAAAAATCAATATCAAGCTTACAACAAGGCAGCAGCCTTAAAGCGGATCTCCCATGCAATTACGTTTTTTTTTTTTTTGTCTAGTTACATAGCTAATTGCAGGGGTTAAATTAACTTACTTCTCTCCGCTCTAACGTCCGCTCCGCTCCCTTTGTGTGCTGAAGAAAGACTTATGTTCCTTCCGTTGCCATTTGTAGTGTGGGCATTCGATACGGGCAGGGACTTCCTGGTTGCGGTGATGCTGTGTTCCCAGCATCCACCGCTCGATCTCGCGCATGCGCACACGCAGCACGGACCATGGGCGTCAGCGTCTGTGTTGCCAT
Organism: Rana temporaria; assembly: GCF_905171775.1. NCBI lineage: Eukaryota > Metazoa > Chordata > Amphibia > Anura > Ranidae > Rana > Rana temporaria. The sequence continues at coordinate 492,157,459 of NC_053489.1, forward strand.
AGCAATGGCCCCCGAAATCACGCGATGTTTCGTCTAGGCCAGAATAGGACAACGAGGGAGCTATGAAACAAGCTCCCAGAAGACGCAGCGTGGGACAGGAAATAAGAATAACCCGAGGAAAACCCGAAGGCTCCAGACCGGAAGGCAAACGAAGAACTCAGGTAATGTACATATTTATTAAACTTAAATATCCATTTCGGTATTGTTTTTTAGTATTAGAAATATTACAAATTACTTAAAAATCGGGTGGAGCTCCGCTTTAAGTTTGTTTTAGCCCATAGTTTGCCATACTGTATATAAACATACCTTTGAAGACAAGGGGTTAAGGTAGAATCAGATGAACTGTTAGTTCTATGTTTATATACTGTGTGCAGAAAAGCACGTTATGGAAGAGAAAATTGCAGCATTGACCAAATCTACTACTGACCCCAGCATACAAAAAAATAATAAAAAGCATAAAAATTGGTGAAATCACAAACAGAACTTTTGTGGTTTTAATGAAGGGAAAATACCACTATTACCATAAATTAGGGGTGGAAACTAAGCATAATGTAGGAACTCACAGCATCATAAAGGTTGTATTATGTGCTCTTTACTCCAAATGGATGTAATCGTGGATACCTCATTAATGTCAAGTGGTAGTTCGCACAGACACTCACCCAACATCAATAAAGCACAAAAGAAAAAAAAGATAGAGTAGTAACATTTCATTAAAATCGCATTCCATGAGGCATTCAATTATAAGGAAAATATATGAAATGCAATACATTCTATTTTTCCCTGGATGTGGAAGGTGCAAATTGAAACAGAGGGGTCTCACTCCTAGCCCTGCAATTTGTTCTATGTTTATTTATAAGGACTGCATTTATTATAAAGTGATCGCTCGTAAGATTACGATATGCTGACATAGACTGTTTAGCTATTTCATACTGTATGTTATGGAAAACTTGAACTTTCTAAAAAGTGTTCCTTTGTCCTCTGTGTTATATATGACACTGTAACTTGTGGCACAGAATTGAATACATACAATATTTTGCGGATACAAGAACTGAACATATATTGTATGTGTTGAGTGTATACATCAAGTAGGCTGAAGTTATATTTAATGTATTTCTCTTAAAGCAGAACTAAACCCATTGATTTCAATCTTTCCCAAAACAGTTATATTCAAAGCCTCCTGTGAATGAGACCTGTCCCAGTTGCTTGTGCTCTCAACCAAACTGTTTTTAAATGGCTTGTTTTACAATTGACCCAGAATCAGCAGACAGCAAGCTAAAGCCTGCTGTCAGCTGATGTCACAGAGCTGCTAAAGGCTTTGGAAGAATCCCAAGCATATTGTGGGAAGCTACTCAGCTGCCTGATTGACAGCTGGCTCTGCCTCTTAGGCCCCATACACACGAGAGGATTTATCCGCGAATACGGTCCAGCAGACCGTTTCCGCGGATAAATCCTCTTGAGGATTTCAGCGGATTTCTATGCGATGGAGTGTACTCACCATCGCATTGAAATCCGTGCCGAAATCCTCTGGCGATGACGTGTCGTGCCGTCGCCGCAATTATGACGCGGCGACGTGCGCGACGCTGTCATATAAGGAATTCCACGCATGCGTCGAATCATTACGACGCATGCGGGGGATCCCTTCGGACGGATGGATCCGGTGAGTCTATACAGACCAGCGGATCCATCCGTTGGGATGGATTCCAGCAGATAGATTTGTTTAGCATGTCAGCAAATATTTGATCTGCTGGAATCCATCCCAGGGGATAAATATCCGCGGAAACAGATCCGCTGGAGTGTACACACCATAGGATCTATCCGCTGAAACCTATTCGCTGGGATTTTTCAGCGGATGGATTCTATCGTGTGTATGGGGCCTTAGTGTGTGATTGAGAGCTAAAGCCAACTGTGCCCGCCCCCACTCCAGTCTGGGGCAGTGCAGAGAGCGATGACTGATAGTCACTGATCTCTGCTCAGAGTTGACCAATAACTGAGCTATCAACAGTCACGTGATCACTAAGGCCCCGTACACACGATAGAATCCATCCGCTGAAAAATCTCAGCGGATCGGTTTCAGCAGATAGATTCTATGGTGTGTACATTCCTGCGGATATTTATCCGCGGAAATTTCCCAATTCCAGCAGATAAAAATTTGTAGACATGTCTACAAATCTATCCGCTTGAATTGGCTCCCGCGGATCGATCCGGTGGTCTGTACAGATTCACCGGATCGATCTGTCCGAAGGGATCCCCCGCAGGCGTCATAATGATTCGACGCATGCGTGGAATTCCTTTTATGACAGCAGTATCCGCGGATAAATCCTCTCGTGTGTACTAGGCCTAAGTTCTCGGGCTAATGCCGCGTACACACGATCATTTTTCGGCATGGAAAAAAAAGAAGTTTTTAAAAACGTCATTTAAAATGATCGTGTGTGGGCTTCACATCGTTTTTCTGCTTCTGAAAAGCGACAATTTTTTTTTTCAAACATGCTGCATTTTTTCACGTCGTTTTTTAAAATGTCGTTTTTCGTGTTGTTAAAAATGATCGTGTGTGGGCAAAAACGACGTTTTAAACCCGCGCATGCCCAGAAGAAAGTTATGAGACGGGAGCGCTCGTTCAGGTAAAACTACCATTCATAATGGAGTAAGCACATTCATCACGCTGTAACAGACAAAAAAGCGCTAATCGTCTTTTACTAACAAGGAATCAGCTAAAAGCAGCCCAAAGACGAATAGAACTTCCCCTTTAGAGTGCCGTCGTATGTGTTGTACGTCACCGCGCTTTGTTCATAATTTTTCAAAAACTATGGTGTGTGGGCAACATCGTTTTTAATGATGAAGTTGGAAAAGTCGTTTTTTGGACATGCTGAAAAATACGTTTTTTTTTATGCCGAAAAATGATTGTGTGTACGCGGCATTAGAGCTAGCAGGGGACAGCTGCAGAATCAGTGTGAGGATGGAGGTGAGAATATATGTTTTTTTTTATAACATCAAAGAAATGCAGCGCTAAAATATATATATAAACACGTGAAATGTTCTTTCTGCCAGTAAATCCCTTATACAGCCCACTTCCTGTTTCTTGTCTGGTCATTAGCCTAGGCTTATGACATAATGCAAAGTTCTCTCTCTCACTTGTGTGAAAGTTTGCCAGGAAGAGAGGGGGGTGAGTCATAAGAGGGCGAATGAGAGCTGCAGAGCCGGAGGTGTGCCTCTGTGTGAATCCAAGAAGTAAACAGGCAGCAGCTTCAGCTTCCCACAGTTAAAATAGCTGCAGCCAGACTCAGTGGAGGGAGGGAGATTTCTGCCGCATATTTGGCAAGTACAGAATCACAGTAATACAAAAAAATATGCAAAGTGGTTGGAATATTCAGAATGGCAAAGATGTTTTTATTATAAATCATGTGGGCAGACTGCAGTTCCTCTTTAAGAAAAGTTCAAAGTGCAAATAAAAAAAAGTTTTTAAAGTAAATGCTGTGTAAAATAAAGTGATGTGCCCAAGGTGGTCCTCCACCGGAATTTGTAATTGCACCCAGTGCCACCTCCTTCAAAAGCATAAAATGGCAGTCTAGTTTTTTTATTATTATTATTATTATTATTATTTGCATTTTGAACATTTCATGTGTTTATATATATTTTTAGCGCTGTAATTCTTTGATGGTATTTTTGTTTTAGTGCCTTGTGTAAATCTGCACATCTGTCTAACGCAGCTGTTTGTACCATTATGCACTGACATCACCATAGCTCCCAACTGTCCCTGATTTGGAGCAATGTCCCTCTGTCCCTTATACCTCCTCATCTGTCCCTCATTTTGGCCTGACTTATGTAGATGTATATAAAATGCACCTGTTTCCCAGTGTATTACGAATTCCGGTGGAGGACCACCTTGGGCACATTACTCTATTATTTTACACAGTATTAACTTGATCTGATTTCGAAATTGCTACATTTGTCAATTCCAAAAGCCAATATAAAGGAATATCAGTGGTAAAAAAAAGCACTTGTGTGTTTAAAGCGGGGGTTCACCCAAAAATAAATTTTTAACATTACATTCAGCGGAGTTGTCCTAATGACAATCGGCATTTTTTTTTGTTTTTTTCCCCGTACATACCGTATTTCACCGCCGTTTCTGGGTATGTCTTCTCCGGGACTGGGCGTTCCTATCTGATTGACAGGCTGCCGACCGTCGCATACTACGCGTCACGATTTGCCGAAAGAAGCCGAATGTCGGTGCCGCTCTATACGGCGCCTGCGCACCGACGTTCGGCTTCTTTCGGCAACTCGTGGCACGTAGTATGCGACGGTCGGAAGCCTGTCAATCAGATAGGAACGCCCAGTCCCGCAGAAGATATACCCGGAAGCGGCGGTGAAAGTATGTACGGAAAAAAACAGCCGATTGTCATTAGGACAACTCGGCTGAATGTAATGTTAAAAATTTATTTTTTGGGTGAACCTCCACTTTAACCAATCTTGTTTTTTGTACAATTCTCCTTTAAGGGGGCGTGACAAGGGGTGTGTCCTATGACTGCATACTTTTGCTGATAGGTGTCCCTCATTCCCACCCCAAAAAGTTGGGAAGTTTGCATCACACTTATTTCATATGTTTTTTTTTTTTTTATGACCCCAAACTTTCTTATAAGTACAAGTCTGTGATAGACTGATAGGGAGTCCTTACCTCCCAGCCAGTTGGATGAGATGTTCTGCAGCATAGTGAATGGAATACAGAAGAAGGCAATGAGCAGGTCGCTGACAGCCAGGGAGCAGATGAAGATATTGGTGACTGTCCTCATGGCTTTGCTCCTGGTGACCACATAGAGGACCAAAGAGTTCCCAAACAGAGCCAGCACGAAGATGACCACACAGATGACAACAAAGGCGACCTTAAAGGGAGCAGGGAGCTCAGGAATGTAGATCAAGGGCTGCAGCTGGTAGAGCTCAATGAACTGTTCCCTGGTGACATTATTCTCCTGAAGAAGTCTGGCGATCAGCTCTGGGGTGATGTTCAGGGAATGCATCAGTGCAGCTTCAGATCATAAAATCAGTCACCATGAATGAGAACATCTTCTGGGGTGCAGGTGGAGGTGACCACTCTGGAACACAACCCATAGGATGCAAAGGTTCCTCTCCACAGCCGTATTATGCATTGTTCTGGGCATGCTGCTAATCCATTGGGTTGGATCCAGGATTACACAATGGCAAAATAAAGTCATTTATAACAATCACATTTTTGCAACGATTTTCAATGAAGCTAAGGCTAAAGCACTTGTGAAGAAACTTTTCTGGGAGAAGATAAAGTGCACTATCACTGTAGATGAGACCGCAGCAAACAGACACAGCACGGCAATAATGTCCCCCCGGCCGCTGTGGCCGCTTCCTACAAGTGACCGGCCGCCACACACTGTTATACAGCAGCCGCGTCCCAGCACTGGCACTGCGTGGTGCTGAAGGAAAGCTCCTCTTTATGTAGAGCGGAGCAGCCAATCACGGCACAGCACAGAGACGGCAGCCTCTTGTCACAAGGCATCCCCAGCACCCGCCTAGCTGTGCACTCCTGTCAATCAGTCCTTCAGTTCTAAGAATCTGCTACAGTCACTGCTGTACATCTTCAGAAACGCTTCCTAAGGTTAACCACTTAACTTCCGGAAGGTTTCATTGACCAGGTGATTTTTTGCTTTTCTTCACTGACCTACATTAACCACTTACAGACCGGAAGATTAACCACTACTAACCACTGCTTAACCACCAGTCCACCGGGCCTATTTTGGCACTTCTCTCCTTGTAAAATGTAAAAATCACAATTCTTTTGCTAGAAAATTAATCAGAACCCCCAAACATTATATATTTTTTTTTTAGCAGACACCCTAGGGAATAAAATGGCGGTCATTTTCTCGCACGTTTTTTGCGCAATAATTTTTCAAACACCTTTTTTGGGGGGAAAAAAAACGGTTTCATGAATTAAAAAATAACAAAACAGTAAAGTTAGCCCAATTTTTTTGTATAATGTGAAAGATGATGTTACGCCGAGTAAATTGATACCTAACACGTCACGCTTTAAAATTGCGCACACTCATGGAATGGCGCCAAACTTCGGTACTTAAAAATCTCCATAGGTGACGCTTTAACATTTTTTACAGGTTATAATTTTCGAGTTACAGAGGAGGTCTAGTGCTAGAATTGTTGCACACGCTCTAACGCACGTGACGATACCTCACATGTGGGGTTTGAACGGCGTTTACATATGTGGGAGGGACTTGCATGCGTGTTTGCTTCTGCGCGCGAGATAACGGGGACAGGGGCGTTTTGAAAAAAAAATCATTTTATTTTTATTTTACTTAATTTATTTTATTTTTACACTTTTTTTTACATTTTTTTTTTATCACTTTTATTCCTATTACAAGGAATGTAAACATCCCTTGTAATAGGAATCAGTGTGACAGGTCCTCTTTATGGAGAGATGTGGGGTCAATAAGACCCCACATCTCTCCAGGCTTACAAGCAGGCTTACAAGCATGCCGACAGCCGCAATTGCGGCTATGTTTACTTCCGGGAACCGGGCGTGACGTCATAACGTTGTGCCCGGGCCTCCGACGGTCATAGAGATGACTGGTGACCATCTGGTCACCAGTCATCTCTATGGTTTCCAGGCAGCGCTGACCGATTCGCTCTCCGGGCCCCCCGATGGCACGGGAGAGCCCTGAGAAGCACCGGATGGCGGGGGGGAGTCCCCTCCCACAGCCTATAAGAATGATCAAGCGGCGGAACCGCTGCTTTGATCATTCTTATCGTGCACAGAATCGGCGGCTGAAGACGGCGATATCTGAATGATGCCTGTAGCTGCAGGCATCATTCAGATATCACCGCACAAAGTGGAGGACGTCCCGTGGACAAGTGGTTAAAGCAATCCATGCCTTATCCTAGTACAACACCTCCCCCACAGTAGTGAAGCACATGTCAGGCACACATTTAACCCTTTGATCGCCCCTGATGTTAACCCCTTCCCTGCCAGTGTCATTAGTACAGTGACAGTGCATATTTTTTAGCACTGATCCCCAAAAAGTGTCGCTGGTCCCCAAAAAGTGTCAGTAAGTGTCCCGAATGTTTGCTGCAATATCGCAGTCCCACTGTAAGTTGCTAATCATCGCCATTACTAGAAATAAAACATATCCCATGGTTTGTAGACGCTATAACTTTTGCGCAAACTTTTGTTTATAGCGCAAAAAAACAAATAAATAAATAAAATCAATTTTATTCAGGTACATGGTCGCCGTTGCACGACCGCACAATTGTCAGTCATAGTAACGCAGTGCCGTTTCGCAAAAAAGGGCCTGGCCGGGGGGATGGGGTTAAACCTTCTGGAGCTGAAGTGGATATATACCACCAAAAGAAAGTGTGTGCGTGAAAAAAAAGGATATACATTTGTTGGGGTACAGTGTTGCATGACTGCTTCAATTGTGATTTAACCACTTCCAGACCAGCTCACGCGATACACGGTGGCAGAGTGGTTTGTTCCTGCGAATCGCTGTATTTTTAGTGGTACTGCTACATTGCGGTGGACAGATGGGACATTTTTGAAACTTTTTTGGGACCATTGACATTTATACAGAGATCACTGCTAGAAAAATGCACTGATTACTGTGTAAATGCCACTGGCAGGGAAGTGATTAACACCAGGGGGCGATCAAGGGGTTCAATTTGTGTTCCCTAGGTGTGTTCTAACTGTGAGGTGATAGAACTGACTGGAGGAGGAGACATATCGTTGTTTCTACTTAGTAGGAACAAATGATATGTCTCTTCTCTCCTGACAGAGCAGGGATTTGTGGGTTTACACACACAAGTTCCTGTTCCTTCTCTCAAGCATGCGATTGTGCGTGGCCAGCGACGATCGCGCCCGCCAGCCATGTACATCGGGTTCCTCGCTGTGCAGTGGGTGTCTGCTATCGCCCTTAGCGGTAAACCCGAGCGTGACTCGGGGTGGGTTTTCAATGTTAGGATCGGTATCCCCGAGTCACGCTCGGGGTGGACGTGCAGAGTATGCAGCGGCGCGGCTTACCTTCTCGCTGGATCCACAGGCAAGTTACTTACCTTGTCCCTGGATCCAGCGATGCCACCCCGCTGTGTGAGCGAGCGGGACCTCCTCGCTCGATTCACAGTGTCCCCGTGTGCCGCCGATCTCCGTTCCCTGCGACGTTACGACGCACAGGGGTGGAGAACGGCGCCAAATTCACAAAAGTAAACAAACTCTATACATACAGTATACTGTAATCTTATAGATTACAGCACTGTATGTAAAAAATACACACCCCTTGTCCCTAGTGGTCTGCCCAGTGTCCTACATGCACTTTTATATAATAAAAACGTTTCTTTCTGCCTGCAAACTGTAGATTGTCCAAAAGTGTCTTTTTATGTCAAAAATGGTTTTAGATCAGCTAGAAAACAGCGATAATAAACTATAATCACTTGCAGAATTGTGCGATAGCGATTTGTGGGGAAATACGTCATAAAAAAAAATAAAAAAATAATGACAGCAACAATTCTGCAACTGAGAAAATTTCAGTGATTTTGAGTTGATTACATTATTGAATAATTTTTATTATAATTATATTATTTGTTATAATTATTTATAATTATTTATTATATTATCATTTATAATTTTGTTTTTTTTAAAAATGTCATACCCGGGATGCCTACAAGACTCTTGTTTGGTCAGATTTAAGTGAGTTATTCCTAAGAATTGCAGGCCTACAGTATAAAACGCCAAATTTCCTTGCAAAATAATTGTACCGCTTTTGGTACGTAATTCCAGACAGAATCATACCGCCAGGGAGGTTAAAGATACAGATGTACCCATACGGCGATTTGCGGGAACTAACCACTTTGCCGCCGTGTATCACGTGAGCTGGTCGAGAAGTGGTTAACTCACAATTGCCTCAGTCATGCAACACTGTACCCCAAAAGAAAAAATCCTTTTTTATTCACACACACTTTTTTTTTTTTTGGTGATAATTAACCACTTCAGCTCTGGAAGGTTTACCCCCCCCCCCCTCCCACCTGACCAAGCCCTTTTTTTTGCGATACGGCACTGCGTTACCCTGACTGACAATTGTGTGACCATGCAATGGAGACGCTGTACCCCAAATAAAATAGATTTTATTTTATTTTAGTTTTTTTGCGCTATAAACAAAAGAAAACCAACAATTAAAAAAAATAATAAAAATCGAATTTCTTCTCATTAATTTAGGCAGCGCACATTCGGGACACTTACTGACACTTTTTGAGGACCAGTGACACCAATACAGTGATCAGTGCTAAAAAATATGCACTGTCACTGTACTAATGACACTGGCAGGGAAGGGGTTAACATCAGGGGAGATAAAAGGGTTAAATGTGTGCCTGACATGTGCTTCACTACTGTGGGAGAGGTGTTTTTACTAGGAGAAGGCATGGATTGGTGCCTCTGCTTAGCAGAAACACAGTATCTATGTCTTCTGTAGTGACGGAACGGAAATCTGCCTTGTTTACATGCTGCTTGTTTATTGAAGCATCAGCAGGTGGTGGCAAACATAGAGTCCGCCGTACCCGCCAATCAGCTCCCGGTGTGTCTAATCATGGAGGGAGCGGGCCTCAGGCAATGTGCCCCAAACCCAGCGGGTGCTGGCGACTGTGGGCACTATGATACAAATTTTCTGGAAATGTTCAAAAATAAGGAATTTTTGGCAAATGGTCTCAGAAACAATAGAAGAAATGATAGATGTGTCACTTGGAGATAATCCAGCAGCCTTCCTGCTCTTTGATATTCCTCTGTCGGCGGAAAAATATAAAAATTCATTACTGAGACATCTGCTGTCAACGGCAAAAGCATGCATTCCAGCTCTCTGGAAAAGTAATGTCTCTCCAAGCAAAGCACAATGGATGACAAAAATACCAGAAGTCCAATTAATGGAAAACCTTACTATGAGTATGAAAGAGCAGGAAGACAAGTATCGGCAGACCTGGGCTCCCTACGTTGTATATAGGGAGCGGGTGGGGTGAGGAGAGAAGAGAGAGCGGAGGGAGGAACCAACAGGAAGGGAAGATTTAACCTCCTGAGACCCGCGCTATAGTCAAATGACGGCTACAGCGCGGATCTCAATATCCAACTGGACGTCAATTGACGTCCGCCCCTTTGGGCGTTCCCCACGCGCGCTCCAGAGCGCGCAGCGGGGAACTTCTGTGTTGGCCGTGTCCCTTGGACACAGCCAATTACAGATCGCCGCGAACGGCCAATCAGAGTGGCCGTTTGCGATGCGATCTGTGTGGCCAATGAGAGATGATCTCATATGTAAACATATGAGATCATCTCTCATTGCCTACTCACACAGAGACAGCGTCCTGTTTCTGGAGAGGAGACCGATCTGTGTCTCTTGTACATAGAGACACAGATCGGTCACCACCCCCCCCCCCCCCACCTACAGTTAGAACACTATATAGGGAACATATTTAACCCCTTTCTCACCCCCTAGTGTTAACCCCTTCAATGCCAGTCACATTTGTACAGTAATTAGTGAATATTTATAGCACTGATCGCAGTATAAATGTGAATGGCGCCAAAACTGTGTCAAAAGTGTCCGATGTGTCCACCACAACGTCGCAGTCCCAATAAAAATCGCAGATCGCCGCCATTTCTATTAAAAAAAAAATTATAAAAAAATTATAATTCTGTCCCCTATTTTGTAGGCGCTATAACTTTTGCGCTTATTGCGTTTTTTTTTTTTTTTACCAAAAATATGTAGAAGAATACGTATCGGCCTAAACCGAGAAAAAAAATGTGTTTCTTTTTTAAATTGGGCTATTTATTATAGCAACAAGTAAAAAATATTGTATTTTTTTTTCAAAATTGTCGCACTTTTTGGTTTATAGCGCAAAAAATAAAAACCGCACAGGCGATCAAATACCACCAAAAGAAAGCTCTACTTGTGGGGAAAAAAGGACGTCAATTTTGTTTGGGAGCCACGTCGCACGACCGCGCAATTGTCAGTTAAAACGACGCAGTGCCGGAAGCTGAAATTTCACCTGGGCAGGAGGGGGGTATATGTGCCCAGTAAGCAAGTGGTTAAGGAGAGAAAGAGAGGGGGGGAGAGGAGGGGGAAAGATTGTGTTTTTTTTTGTGTTCTTGTTTAACTGTTCTAAGATTAAACCGATATTCTCGGTTTATTTCTTTCTTGGGGGGAGGGAAGTACGTAGTGGAAGGGTTAGAAGGATAGCCAAATTACAAGGATATAATTAAGGAAAAAAATGAAAAAAAAACAAAGATTTCGAAACAATGAAAGCAATATTTTTTACTTTCTGCTATATAACATATACAATAATAAAAAAATCGAAATTCTTCATAAATTTAGGCCAATATGTATTCTGCTACATATATTTGGTAAAAAAAAAAAAAAAAGCAACAAATGTATATGGATTGGTTTGTGTGAATGTTACATTGACTAAAAACTACTATAGATAGTGGAATTTTTATTTATATATGTTTTTTTTATACTAGTAATGGCGGTGATCATCGATTTATAGTGGGACTGTGATAATATGGCAGGCAGTCTGACACTTTTGATACTTTGTGTGATCTAGTGACACTAATACAGTGATCAGTACTAAAAATATACACTACCACTGTACTAATGACACTGGCTGTGATGGGGTTAACATCTTGGGTGATTAACCGCTTGCCGACCAGCTGCCGTTATGTGTTGGTCGCTTTAAACAGGATAGAGGGCACATCCCTGTTCTGTTTAGTGAGGAAAGACAGATTGTGAGTTCCTAATAGCTAGGAATCACGATTTATAGATTCCTCTAGGTCTGTCCCCTCCCCCTACAGTTAGAAACACATTAGGGAACACAGTTAACCCCTTGATCGCCCCCTAGTGTTAACCCCTTCCCTGCCAGTGACATTTTTACAGTAATCAGTGCATTTTTATAGCACTGATCGCTGTAAAAAAATGCCAATGCTCCCAAAAATGTGTCAAAAGTGTCCGATGTGTCCGCCGTCTCCATAAAAAATGCAGATCGCCACCATTACTAGTAAAAAAAAATTATAATAATAAAAATGCTATAAATCTATCCCCTATTTTGTAGACGCTATAACTTTTGCACAAACCAATCAATATACGCTTATTGCGATTAATTATTACCAGAAATAGGTAGAAGAATACACATCGGCCTAAACAGAGAAAAAATTTGCTGTTTTAAAAAAAATTGTGGATATTTATTTTAGCAAAAAGTACAAAATAGTGTGTTTTTTTCAAAATTTACGGTCTTTTTTTGTTTATAGCGCAAAAAATAAAAATCGCAGAGATGATCAAATACCACCAAAAGAAAGCTCTATTTGTGGGGAAAAAATTTTGTTTGGGTACAGCGTCACAGTGCCGAATCACAAAAAATGGCCCAATCTTTGGGCAGCCAATTCTTACTGGGCTGAAGTGGTTAAAGGGTTAAATGTGCACCTTGGTGCATTCACTGTGTGATGCTTTTACTAAGGGATGTGCTGATTTTTATTCCCTGCTTTGCAATGAAACAAAAGCCAGCAGATCTCCACTGACAGGAAAGAGCTCTGTATTGTTTACATTCACAGAGCTCTGTCCTGTTATGCCAATTAGCAGGTGCTTACAGTCAATCATTGGCCGGGACCCGCTGATCGACTTGTGCTGTAATGCGACTCTAACCAGAAGCGCTAGATCCCGTGCTGGGAGAACCGCTCTGTGCCATACTCTGACATGAGGTGGTCGGCAAGTGGTTAAAGTGACTCTGAATTCCGGTTTAAAGGATAAATTCAGCAAAAAAAATATATAAATATATATATTATAATAATAAAAAATTCACAAGGAACCTGCAGAGCGTTGCACACATGATCAGTGGATCACAGGTGCAATCTCAGGCCTCGTACACATGACCGAGAAACTCGACAGGTGAAACACATTGAGTTCCTCGTCGAGTTCCTCGTCGAGTTCCTTGTTAGGCTTGTCGAGGAACTCGACAAGCTTGCTTTGCGTACACACAGTCAAGCCAAAATCTCCTCGTTCTCAAACGCGGTAACTACAACACATACAACTGCAGGGGAAGTTCGATTCCACTGGCTAAACTCTTGGGGCTGCTTTTGCTAATTTCATGTGTTTGCGTGTTAAATAAAAGTTTGGTAAGAGACGATTTGCACTTTTCAGTCTGTTACAGCTTTAAAAATGTGTTATCTCCATTACAAATGCTGCTTTTACTCCTGTCTCATACTTTAATCTGAGCAATCGCCATTTCGTCATTGGTTAGACTTCATCTGAGGGCGTCAGATGAAGTCTAACCAATGACGAAACGCGTCAGGATGTGACTCTTATCCTCTGACCAGAGACGCTGTACAGCCCCCAGGAGCAGGAACAGGAGATTTGACAGACACCTGCATCTTCACAGGCTCACAGGGAGAGGCATACAGGCACAGTACGGATAACGTTTTTATGCTTGAATATTTTAACATTGTGGTACGCACAATTTATAAAGGGGATGTTGGGGGCTTAATAAATGTTTTGAAACTTTATCACACTATGAGTCTTTTTCCATTATATGTGTTTGCCGTTTTGAACTTAACATACCTGCTGGTGGAGAGTGCATCTTCCGGGATATACACAGATATACAATCCTGGCCCTTTTATTTCAGTCTTGTGGTGAGTGCATCCCCAACAGGGGAGTTAATATCCCCCCACGTGGTGAACGCCCCCCCTCCCCCTTGGTGAAAGGAGCACTTGTTTAAGGACTTGTCTGTGTGTGGCCCATCCGCACTATTATCGAATGCCTATATTTCTCTTTTTGGCTCGTCGAGGTTCTCGACAGTTTCCTCGACGAAAATGTACACACAACCGGTTTCCTCCGCAAAAAAATATCTCCCAGCAAGGTTCTTGCTGGTTTTTGCCGAGAAACTCAGTCGTGTGTATGAGGCCATAGGCTTATGCAGACTCTCAGCATAGCTGTCTACTCGTACCTTGTATGGGCAGGCAGTTACCAGAGGGCAGGAAGATCAATGGACTAACAGAGCACTCACCAGCGCCCTCTCAGTTCATTAAGAACTGCAAGCCATTAGCTGCAATGGCTCACAGTACTTGTAGGCATTCATTCACTGTTTCCTGTGAATGAATGACATGGCCTTGTGTGTGGAGCCCCGCAAGGCTACGCTGTTTTCAAATTGTAACAGCCGGTGCGGGGAGAGGATCCATTGTCACAGGGAGGGGGATTGAGGACCACGGTGATTGTGTCAGGGACCATGGACTATCGGATTTGTAGTGTGCACAGAGCAGTGCACATGACCACAACTAACATGCACTGCTCTTTACAAACAAACAGTAGTGAGGAGGAATAGAAGAGGTTCAGGAACTCACGGAGGATGTCACAAGGAGGCTGAAAAGTAAGAGATGATTGAATGAAAAATAGATGACAGGCCCATTAAAGTGATATTGAGGTTTTTATAACAGAAAATACAGTCTCTTCTGCCATAAGTGCTTCCTTCTGCCTCTTAACTATCATGTACAGTGAGCCGCGCATGAGTAGGTCAGTGAACATGTACAGCATCCAATCTGTACGTAAGCACAGGAGTGACGTTATTGCAGCACAGCTATCCAAGTGGCTGTACAGGTGGAACCCAGAAGGATGACTGGGCAAAGATGGAAGCATCGGGGACCCACAGGATCAGTGACAGCACAGAGCTTGATGGCACATTATGATGGGTAAACCTGTCATAATGTGCTAGTATGTGGTGCATACTAGCACATTATAGCACAAACCACCTGGCAGACAATGTAAGTAAAAAAAAAAAGGATTAAATACTGTTTTAAGTAGTGAATGTGTATTTATTATTTCAATCATTTAATGTCACTTTAACACTATTATGCCTGCCCTTTAACCCCCTCAGCGGTATTCCCGAGTCTGGATTGAGGTGGAATTCCAGAACCAAATACAGTAATCCCGAGCCAGACTCGGGATCGCCTTGCAGTGTCCACAGGCAGGGAATTACTTACCTTGTCCCTGGATCCTGCGATGCCTCCCTGCTGTGTGATCAAGCTGTCTCCTCGCTCAATTCACACAGTGACTGTGTGCCACCGAGCTTCGTACCCTGCGACGTTATGACGCACGGGTGTGGAGATCGGCGCCAAATTAAAAAAAGTAAATACACACAATACATACTGTATACTGTAATCTTATAGATTACAGTACTGTATGAAAAAATTACACACCCCTTTGTCCCTAGTGGTCTGCCCAGTGCCCTACATGTACTTTTATATAATAAAAACTATTCTTTCTGCCTGGAAACTGTAGATTGTCAATGGCAACCAAAACGTGTCCCTTAATGTCAAAAATGGTTTTAGAGCAGCTAGAAAACAGCGATAATAAATTATAATCACTTGCAGAATTGTGTGATAGCGATTTGTTGGGAAATTCTTCATCAAACAATAAAAGTAATGACAGCGACAATTCTGCAACTGAACAAATTTCAGTGTTTTTGATTTGATTACATTATTGAATAATTTTTATTATAATTATATTAGTATTTGTAATAATTATTTATAGTTATTTATTATATTATAATTTATGATTTTGTTTTTCAAACTTTATCATACCCGGGATGTCTACTAGACTCTTATTTGGACATATTTAAGTGAGTTATTTCTGCGAATTACAGGCCTACAATGTAAAACGCCAAATTTCCATGCAAAATAATTGTACCGCTTTCAGCACCTAAAATCTGAAATAATCATACCACCAGGGAGGTTAAAGAGCATTTACTGAAACTATTATTGCTCTACTATTACTTATCTTTGACTTTACTGATTTACTGAATGACTCATTGACTTAACAGTTCATACAATTATCCTCATTTTTCTTTCTAATACTGAGTTATTTGTGTAGGAGAATACAGGGCTGACTTACAAAAAGGAAATGTACAACGGCAGTAAGAAATCACTTTGAAGATAATTGACAAGCTACTCCTACGGCTCACTTGAGCAAGCAGACATTTGCACACCCGGCAAGTGAAAAACCTCTTAACCTTTTACTAAACTGCACTTTCTTTGAGGCTATGCTTATAAATGGTACTTTAGCACTCATAGTATTTACTACAGCAGCATTGTTTAACCGCTTCAGCCCATGAGTATTTGGCTGCACTGCGTCGCTTTAACTGACAATTGCACGGTCGTGTGATGTTGTACCCAAACAAATATTTTTGGTAAAAAAAAAAAAATCGCAATAATATTGATTGGTTTGCGCAAAAGTTATAGCGTCTACAAATTATTTATTTATGTGGCGTTTTTTTTTACTAGTAATGGCGGTGATCTGCGATTTTTTGCGGTATTGAGACGTTGCGGCGGACAGGTCAGACACTTTTGACACATTTTTGGGACAATTGACATTTACAGAGCGATCAGTGCTATAAAAATGCACAGATTACTATGTAAATGTCACTGGCAGGGAAGTAGGGGGCGATCAGGGGGTTAACTGTGTTCCCTATTTTGTGTTCTAACTGTGGGGGAGATGGGAACTGACTATAGGAGATGACAGATCGTGGTTTCTATTTTGTAGAAAGACATGATCTGTCTTGTCTCCTCAGACAGCATGGGGATTTGTGTGTTTACACACAGGGGCACAGCCGTATATATGCAGGGGGCGAAGCCGTATATATATACGGGATTTTCACCCAGGAGAGCCATTCTGCCGCAGTATATCTGTGTGAACCGGTCGGAAACCGGTTAAAGTGAATATGGCATGCTCTCATATAGCTTCCTACAGCACGTGTCCACAAGATCTATTCTACCCCCTACTGACTGCCCTACTTGAGCCTATATCTGTGTTAGAGAAACATTGGAGTTGATATACTAAAAAAGTGGAGAATTTTCACTTTGGGGTGTGAATTTTCACCCCATAAGCTAAACAGTTCATTTTAATTAGCCAATCATGTGCACACAAAAATTCAGCTTCGATTTCTGTTACATATAATTGGGTATTTCAAGTGAACACATCTTCACCGTATTTACTAAGTTAAGTGAACATTTACTTAGCAAAATTAATATTCAGTGTAATAAAACAAAACTCTACTCTTTCTTGGGGACCTTACATGTTTTTTTGTGTGTGTGTTTTTTTTATTATTCTGCATGAGGTACCCCCTTTAAAATCCACATTCAAAGTATCTGGTATGGATTTTTTCTATTTTTTTTTAAAAGATGCTGGCAATGAAATGTCATTTGCTGCCAATTTTAATTACTTTTAACTTTATAAATAAACACCTTACAGCACAAAAATGCCAAGTTATTCTACATGAATTCAGTTTATATAATGAATTACAATACAAGTAAAATGCCAATATGTCTACATCTCAGGATATATATCGGTAAGCAATACAGAACATTGAGTGTGCTTCATTGCTAAAAATGCTGAAGGATTTCTGTGCACTTAGGTGTGCTGTTAACCCATTCAAAATGAATGGACTGCCTAATACATCATGCCTCAACATATGAAAACACATATATTAACATATGTGTGTTAATACAAGCACCAGTCTAAAGGGGCCCCAAGAGAATAGGGAAAGATTAGACTATCTATTGAGTTTTATTGCTGTCTCCATTCTTATTTATGAGATTCCCCTCATTTCCCACCCCAGTAAGAATGAAGTGACTGTGATGGGCTTACTATGGGGGAGCTCTGCTGGACATCTGACGTGGATTGAAAGCCAACAACATATATTACATTTTGATTGTACAACTACAACCTATTAAAGCTGACCATAGATTACTGCAAGAGGGCGATAACAAGCCCCCCAAGGCTTTCACTGACCTTTCACTGCAGCGAACCTTGATTATAGGTTGCAACAGATCTCAGGGTTGTATGAGAATGGGCAGATGTTTCACCACTTGTCATTCTCAAAGAGATATCTGTTGCCTGTAGTCATCTTACATTGGATCTAAAGTGTTTTGCTAATTTCTCATATAAGCTTTACAATGTCAGTGCAGTTTTAAAAGATATTATTAATCTTTTTAAATACACAATACCCAGTGATAGTGTCATGGGGTCCTTGTTTGGGGTCTTCAAGTTATAGGGCGACAACTGTTTCCCAACTACAAGCAGCCATACTGATACATGTTGTGCAGGCATTAGTCATCACCATAATTTAGGCTCGGCACACTATGAACTGCATGTGAATTGCACGGGAGCCGCACCTCATTCCTGCTCAATTATTGTGATTCAATGCAGTAAAATTTGAGCCCATTCATTTTGAATAGGCTCAAATCGTACCACATCACACCAAAGACATGCATACAGCAATTTTGAAACTGCACTGAAAACAAATTGCATGGTCGTTTTGTGCCGTGCGATCAGGTGCTGGCAAATGCACTTTGTTTGCATTTGCCAACACCTGGAAGAAGTAAGTTTTTTACGAAACGGACGTAGGGCAGAGCGGCGCACTGACGTCACCTCGAGCTGCAAACGATCCCCCAGCAGGACGGGTGTCTGGATTTTGTAAGTGTAACACTTATTCTTATAATAAACTTTTTATACGTTTAATGCGCTATGTGGAGCCACTGTTGTCTCTTGCATGTCGGGTATTTATGCTGTTGATCCACAACTAATATTGGATGAGATCCATAGCTGTTAAGGCTGAATTTGTCTGAGCTGCGTGGCTGAAGTGAACATCTTGACTACAGGCTTTAATGATCCCCTGTCATATGGGATCCTGGTAAGCTGGTAAGGAGCCATTCTATCTGATTGGTGGAGGATCATCACTTTTATCCTTAGATTCCTGGATTTCGTCACAGAGCACTGGTGTTCAGCAACATTGATGATGTATGTAATACATTTATGGACTATAGTTTGTCACATGAATTTTAGTTCACAATTTTTTATGGTCACTTTATAACTTATATTTATTATATTGGACATATTAGGTGTCACATCATTATATGTCACGAGTCAGATACATTTATTAACATTTATTATTTGATTTTTTTGGTAATTTTAATTTTGGTGCATCAAGTTTTTCACTAGGATTACCATAAAGTTAGGGGGTAGCGCAATTTATATATTTTCTATTTCTATGTTTACATGCTAATCGCAGCTTCCATATTGAACACACTGTAACTTGGTTACAGGTGTTTATCTTTTGTACCATTTTCTTTCAATATTTTAAGCGCAGTTTTTCCACCTTTTTTGCAACCTGCATTTGGGGTGTTGTTATCATTGCTCTTTACCGGTTGTGGATTGCAAAGCTATCATGATTGTCCGCAAGATCTATTTTACCCCTACTGATGGCCTTACTTGAGCCTATATCTGTGTTAGAGAAACAATGAAGTGTATATACTAAAGAAGTGGAGAATTTTCACTTTGCAATGTGAATTTTTACCTACCATAGAGAATAAGCTAAAGGGTTCATTTTAATTATCCAATCATGTGCACACAAAAATTCAGCTTTTTAAATTTCTGTTACAGATGATTGGGTATTCAAAGTGAACACACCTTATTTACTTAAGTTAAGTGAACATTTACTTAGCAAAATTAATGTTCAGTGTAATAAAAAAAAAACCCTACTCTTTCTGGGGGACCTTACATGTTTTTGTGTGTGTGTGTTTTTCTGCATGAGGTATCCCCTTTAAAAGTCACACTCAAAGTATCTGGTATGGATTTTTTCATAGTTTTTTTAAAAGATGGCAATGAAATGTCATTTGCTGCCAATTTTAATTACTTTTTACTTTATAAATTAACACCTTAAAGCACAAAAAGGCCAAGTTATTCTACATGAATTTTGTGTATACATATACATATATTGTGATATATATATCGGTAAGCAATACAGAACATTGGGCCAGATTCGCGTACAATAGCGCCAGTGTAAAGTAACCCGTTTACAATACACTGCCGCAAGTTTCCAGTTTTAGTGCCCGATCCACAAAGCACTTACCTGGAAACTTGCGGCGGTGTATCGTAAAGACGTCCGGCGCAAGGCGGGCCAATTCAAATGGGCGTGTGCCATTTAAATTAGGCGCACTCCCGCGCCGGACCTACTGCGCATGCTCCGTTTCGCAATTCCCGTTGTGCTTTGCGCGCAGTGACGTCATTTTTTCGAACGGCGACGCGCGTAGCGTAATTCCGTATTCCCGGACGGCTTACGCAAACAACGTTCATTTTTAAATTTCGACGCGGGAACGACGGCCATACTTTATACAGCAATACGATTGCTGTGTAAAGTTAGGGCACCTAAAACGACGACTAACTTTGCGATGGGAAACTAGACTAGCGGCGACATAGCGAACGTGAAAATCCTTTGTGGATCGCCGTAACTCCTAATTTGCATACCCGACGCTGGTTTACGACGCAAACTCCCCCCAGCGGCGGCCGCGGTACTGCATCCTAAGATCCGACAGTGTAAAACAATTACACCTGTCGGATCTTATGGATATCTATGTGTAACTGATTCTATGAATCAGTCGCATAGATAGAAACAGAGATACGACGGTGTATCAGGAGATACGCCGTCGTATCTCTTTTGTGAATCTGGCCCATTAAGTGTGCTTCATTGCTGAAAATGCTGAAAGATTTCTGTGAACTTAGGTGTGCTGTTAACCCATTCAAAATGAATGGACTGCCTAATGCATCATGCCTCAACATATAAAAACACATATATTAACATATGTGTGTTAATACAAGCACCAGTCTAAAGGGGCCCCAAGAGAACAGGGAAATATTAGACTATCTATTGAGTTTTATTGCTGTCTCCATTCTTATTTATGAGATTCCCCTCATTTCCCACCCCAGTAAGAATGAAGTGACTGTAATGGGCTTACTATGGGGGAGCTCTGCTGGACATCTGACGTGGATTGAAAGCCAACAACATATATTACATTTTGATTGTACAACCTATTAAAGCTGACCATAGATTACTGCAAGAGGGTGATAAAAAAAACCCTCAAGGCCATCAGAAACGCTGTTGTTATCACACAAGAGATTATCTAACCTATAGGAGAAATTTCTTGCAAGCAGGTTCTGATCCTTTGACCTTCTACGAAAGAGAAAATAAAAAATAAAAAATCATTTTTTTGCACTGCAGCGAACCTTGATTATAGGTTGCAACAGATCTCAAGATTGTATGAGAATGGGCAGATGTTTCACCACTTGTCATTCTGTAATGCCCTGTACACACGATCGGAATTTCCGGTGAGATAAAATCCAATGGAATTTCCCGTCGGAATTCCATTCAAGCTGTCTCGCATACACACTGTCAGACCAAATTCCGACAGTCCAAAACGCGGTGAGGTAAAACACTATGACGAGCCGAGAAAAATGAAGTTCAATGCTTCCGAGCATGCGTCGACTTGATTCTGAGCATGCATGGTTTTTTCTTCCTCTGAGTTCTACACAGACGATCGGAATTTTCCAACGGAAAAAAATAAAACATGTTCTATTTCTAAACTCAAAAAAGTCAAATGGAGCCCACACACGGTCGGAATATCTGATGAAAAAATTCCGTCTGACTTTTTTCATCGGAGATTCTGACCCTGTGTACACGGCATTAGAGATATCTGTTGTCTGTAGTCATTTTAGCCTTGGAACACACTGATGCGAATTGGATGCGTATTTCTCCGCATTCCAATTCGCATTACAGGAGAGTGTGACCGGTTCGCAATGGAGCCAGTTCACATATCTCCGGGGTGGCTGCAAAGCGGATTGCACAGGGGTCCTGTGCGTCTTTGTTTCCGTTTCTTGTTTGAATTAACACCGGACCTTTTTGGAAAAAAAATCACTTTTTTGGATTAAAAAATAAGACAACAGTAAAGTTAGCCCAATTTTTTTATATATTGTGAAAGATAATGTTATGCCGAGTAAAATGATACCCAACATGTCACGCTTCAAAATTGCGCCCGCTCGTGGAATGGCGTCAAACTTTTACCCTTAAAAATCTCCATAGGCGACGTTAAAAAAATTCTATAGGTTGCATCTTTTGAGCTACAGAGGAGGTAGAATTATTGCTCTCGCTCTAACGATCGTGGTGATACCTCACTTGTGTGGTTTGAACACCGTTTTCATATGCGGGCTAGGGTGACCACATTTCCAAACTACCATTCAGGGACATCCTCCCTTCCCAAAAATCAGCTTGTGCTGTAACGAATCACAGCACAGTGATTGGACACAAGAGGCGGGATTTATGAGTTCTCCAATCACAAGCAGGGGGTGGGGATTGTGCTCCTCCAGGCATTCCCGACCAGGACAAATACTGTCAGTGAATAAAGTGGTGATGTGGTGGTCTTTTTTGGGGGCATCAGATTCAGTTTCATTCCGGGACACTGTATTGTCCTGGAATGAAGGTGCCCGGGACAGACCTGCAAAATGCGGGACTGTCCCGGGCAATCCGGGACACATGGTCACCCTAATGCGGGCACTTTTCACGTATTCGTTCGCTTCTGCGCGCAAGCTCGTCGGGACGGGGCGCTTTAAAAAAAAATTAGTTTTCTTATTTATTTTTATTTATTTTATACATTTTTACACTAAAAAAAATGGATCACTTTTATTCCTATTACAAGGAATGTAAACATCGCTTGTAATAGAAAAAAGCATGACAGGTCCTCCTAAATATGAGATCTGGGGTCAAAAAAAACTCAGATCTCATATTAAGACAAAAATGCAAAAAAAAAAAATGTGTCATTTGAAAAAATGACAACCAGAAAATATTGCTTTAAGAAGCATGGGCGGAAGTGACGTTTTGACGTCACTTCCGCCCTGCTATGCTATGGGGACCCAGCCGAGCAAGGGAGAGGACCCGATCGCCTCCGCCGCTGTCGACGGCTCCGGTAAGGGGGGTAAGAGGGAGCCCCTCTCCCGCCGCCGATAACGGTGATCTTGCGGCGGAGACCACCGCTATCATTGACAGGACCGCTCACTGAAGAGATGGATATCTCGGTTGTGGCAGCAGCTGCTGCCGTCACCGAGATATCCATCCTTAAAAAAATGACGTATATATACAGTGAGCGGTCCTTAAGTGGTTAAATATAAAGCTTTCATTAACAATTGTTAGTGATTTTTTCATGGGGGTCCTTGTTCAGGTTCTTCAAGTTATAGGGCAACAACTGTTTCCCAACTATGCTACTGCATTGTTATTGTGTCATATGCCTCGGAATGGGACTCCAAGCAGCCATACTGATACATGTTGTGCAGGCATTGTTCCCCACCAAACATTTAGGCTCAGTTCACACTATGAACTCTATGAATCACAGAGAAAATGCACCGCAATATTGGAACTGCACTGCAAACATATTGCATGGTCATTTTGTACCGTGTGCTCTGGTGCTGGCAAATGCACTGCATTTGTGACCTACGTTTGGGGTGTTGTTAACATTGCACTGTCACACGCTGTGGATCGCAAAGCTAGTGCAATTTGAAGGTGATACGGGAAACACACACAGGTCATGGCATTTCCTGCACAGCATTAGTGTGCACCTAGCCTTAGGCTACTTTCACACTGAATTTTCATGTGTTTTAGCGCTAAAAATAGCACCTGTGAAGCGCCTGAAAACTGCCTCTAATACCTTCCCAGTGTGAAAGTCCGAGTGCTTTCACACTGGGAAATTGCACAGGCGAGACAGGAAAAAAAGTCCTGCAAGCAGTATTTTTGGGGCGGTTTGGGACACTGTATGCTCCTACACTGGAAGCTTCCAAAGCGTCTGAAAAGCGATTCGGAAGTGCTGCAACATGGGCACTTTTAACCCCTTCTTAACCCCTTCTTGGAGGTTAAAAATGCCCTGCTCGCAGGCGAAAAGCGCCACTTAAACAGCGGTAAAGTGTCGCTAAAACTAGCAGCGTTTTAATGCTAATGGACCTGCCACCCCAGTGTGAAAGCAGCCGTATAGAAAGTTGGTCCAAAGCAATGATATAAAGAAAAGAAGAGGTACAGCGCAAATTCTAGTGTATAGAAATTCTGATGTGATACCAGAAAATTCCTGACGTGACACAAATAAGTGAAGGTGACACAAAATCGTAAGGTCAATTGCTATGCATCACTGAAACTAAACAATTGACTATAAATAAAAATGCACGTGAAAATGACTATAAATAAAAATGCACGTGAAAAGCAAAAATAACTTGTAAATGAAAACAATATATGAATGTGTATAAAATCTGTGAATGAATGAGATTGTGCAAGCAAAAAAGACTACAGGTGAGGTATTAGTCCATATGCTCCCAGATATCTTTAAGAAAACTTCATTAAGAAGAATGAACTTCACAGCGAATGTCTTCAGAAAAAAGGATAGTACAGGGCTGACACAACCTTCCACCAAGGCACACCTGAGTGACAAAACAATGCCCTTACCAGATGTGGAGACCACAACGGTGGTCAGACTGGACCCGGGTATATTTAGAGTCACCCAAATGACTGTATGTAGCACACTGGATCTGCTTCAAGCTATTTCCCATCAGTCAGAACGGATGAATGGAGATAGGTGGAGAATCATAAGCCCAATAAGGTGCACAAAGTGCGGTTTCAAAAGCTGGATCTCGGCGTCCTCTATGGCTTCCCCTTCCTGGGTCAGTTCAGGTTAGCGTGTTTTTCACGCTAACCTGAACTGACCCACTGTGTCACGTCAGGAATTTTCTGGTATAACATCAGAATTTCTATACACTAGAATTTGCGCTGTACCTCTTCTTTTCTTTATTTTGTTTAAATATTTGTATCTATATTTTTGGTACTAGCAGCATTTTTCAATTTTTTGTTTAGCGCAGTGTTTTTTCCGTTTTTTTCCAAAGCAATGATATGCAGCTGAGACTTGTTCGATTGCATGTAGAGAGGAATAGCTAGATTCAGTAAGAGTTAGGTCGGCGTATCAGTAGATATGCCGACCTTACTCGGAATTTGCGCCGACCTAAGTTTAAGGCCGGAATCACACTAGTGCGGTGCGAATTTCAGCTCTCTTATCTCTGTAGAGCGATAAGAGAAGTGTTCAGCAGATTAGCAACGTTTTAGATGTGAATTTGGAGACCTGGGAGAAGTTACGGGTGAGAGGAGAGTGGGGGAGAAGTGTATTGAGCTGAATGAGAGAAATTCCTGAAGAGAACTGAACACATCTGCGAATCAGCTGCGTACCCATAGAAGATAATGGGCTTGAATTCGCACCTGAGCCGCACCGCAATGCGTAAAAGACGCACCCGGTTTGGCGGAAATGCGCAGTGCGAATGCATCGCACATATGTGAACCAGCCTCATTGAAAACAATGTATTTTAAAATGTTCTGCGAATTGGATGCGTTTTAAGCCGCACTCAATTCGCATAGGTGTGAACCTAGCCTCAGTGTATTCTCAAACAGAGATACACTTAAACCTATCAAAGATACGACGGCTTGCGCCGTCCTATCTAAGGGTGCAATATTTAGGCTGGCCGCTAGGTGGCGCTTGCATTGCGGTCGGCCGGGCGTAGAATATGTAAACCACTAGATACGCCTATTCACGAACGTACGCCCGGCCGACGCAGTACAGATACGCCGTTTACGTAACGCATTATCAGGCCTAAAGATATTCCATCAAATAGTTGAGGACAGGTAATTTTTTGGAATTTCTATCTGGTGATTAGCATGTGTGGGTGGGGGAAGGGAAGATGTGCCAAGTGTGTGGATCCAACAACCTGTGATTGTGTTTTGTGTCCTCCCCAGATGGCCAGGAGGTTGCAGCCCCATCAGCCCAGGAGTTTGCTGGGTCATCAGCCCAGGAGGTGGCAGCCCCATCAGCCCAGGAGGTGGCAGCCCCATCAGGTCAGGAGGTGGCAGCCCCATCAGGTCAGGAGGTGGCAGCCCCATCAGGGCAGGAGGTGGCAGCCCCATCAGGGCAGGAGGTGGCAGCCCCATCAGGGCAGGAGGTTGCTGGCCCATCAGGGCAGGCTGCTGCACCACCC